>NW_019154126.1:9018286-9238814 GCF_002288905.1 Enhydra lutris kenyoni
CCATTCGTCCATTGAAGGGCATCTTGGCTCTTTCCACAGTTTGGCCATTGCTGCTATGAACGCTGGGGTACAGATGGCCCTTCTTTTCACTGCATCTGTATCTTTGGGGTAAATACCCAGTAGTGCAATTGCAGGGTCATAGGGTAGCTCTATTTTTAATTTCTTAAGGAATCTCCACACTGTTTTCTAAAGTGGCTGCACCAACTTGCATTCCCACCAACAGTGTAAGAGGGTTCCCTTTCTCCACATCCTCCAACATTTGTTTACTGTCTTGTTAATTTTGTCCATTCAAACTGGTGTGAGGTGGTATCTCGATGTGGTTTTGATTTGAATCTCCATGATGGCTAATGATGAGGAACATTTTTTCATGTGTCTTTTAGCCATTTGTATGTCTTCTTTGGAGAAGGGTCTGTTCATGTCTTCTGCCCATTTTTTGATGTGATTATCTATCTTGTGTGTGTTGAGTTTGAGTAGGTCTTTATAGATCTTGGTTATCAGCCCTTTGTCTGTAGTGTCATTTGCGAATATCTTCTCCCATTCCGTGGGTTGCCTCTTTGTTTTGTTGATTACTTCCTTTGCTGAGCAGAAGCTTTTGATAACGGACTGAACCAGGCACCTTGATATACCATTATTCATTAATGTTTCTTCTAAAAATGGGGATAATGTGGATCATTATCATTTCAGAGGTTTTGTTGTTGGATGCCTCTTTTTTCCTCTCAAGGATAAATATTCCTTTCTCCAGCTTACCTGAATCATGTCACCTAAGATCCAATTCTTTTAAATTAAAATTTGTAAGTTTATATGACAAAGTTAATTTCTTGGTACTCTGAATACATTATGTAAATTTTAGTTCAGAGTATCTATCATAATATCTTAAATTGCATTATGCTTTACAGTTTTTCAAAGTCTTATTTAATCCTTGCAACAACCCTGAGAGACAGCAAAGGATAAATGTAGTTTTCTTCATTTTTATAAAGGAGAAAACTAAGGTACAGTTCAGATTTGACTCAACCAATATCACAGAGTTTATAATGACAAACCAGGTCTTTCTACGGGTTTTTGTTTACTTCGGAGGCAGTAGTTATGGAGGCAGAAGTTAAAAAACTGATTTGAATAACGTATATATGGGTAGTAAGTCATATGAAAGTAAAAGGTTGGAAAACTACAAAGATGTTCATGGCTCAGGTTTAAATTTGTTGTGAGCTATAAAACAGACTTCTATGTCTGTAGTACTGTGGGAATGTGATACTAAATTATATGTTTACGATCATATGCTTTAGATGACTAATTTCAGATCTAATCAGAAAAAAACCATTTTGAGAAAAGATAATTCCTTTTAAAAGTAGGAAATAATTTGAATGTAAGAATACAAGAGAAATAACTGTATATCCTAAAAAACTTAAACTCAAGTGAAACCTTATTATAAAGGGAGAAGCCTACTTAACCTAGTCCTATTTTAGCATAGAATATTTAATTTACATTTAGTTGACTTTATTATATTTATTTTATTATAAACTTTGTGCATTATCAGCACACTGAAACATGTATACTGTAATTAAACAGAATTTGGAGTACAGCAGATCTGCCTAGAATTCTCTCCATGGGATTTTTCTCTGTAACATACAAAAGCAACTCACTGTAGTTCATTTCAGCTATAAGCCTTGCCCATGGATCTTGAAAACTGCATTACATTGTTAGTTATTTTAAGGAAGGTAAAATTCATTATTGATTCATGTTTATTACATACCTCAAATGTTTGATAGCTTCTAGTTTCACTTCTGCCCTTTGGCCCAACGTCAAAGATCCTTTCCTGTTCCTGTAGGAACAGAACTGGATGGAGTAAGGGGCCTTTTGGCTTCATCTCTTGTTCCTAGATTGGATCTCAGATTTGGTTGGCTTGATGTGATAACCAGCACCCTTAGATTTCATTTGTCCTTATTAAATTTGTCCTGTGCATCGTACCTATTTCTCATCCTCCGTATAGCTTGTCATCTATTTTGTTTCTCCCAGGCTGCTGCGTATTGAGGGAGAAAATTGTGGTCAGCATCAATGCAAATGTAGTAATCAAACCTTAGCTGAGCCCTCAGCGTTTCTCTCAGTTCTTTATCTTGTCAGCTTTTCTTAGTACTTTTTAAAATTAACATTCCCTCAGTTCTCTTTTTCTCCCATTCCCCTCATTCTTATTCAGTAGTACCACTTCCTCTTTGTGTATATATTTAATTTAGAAGCCTGCTAAAATTCACTTCTTCTGCCAGGCCAATGGCTTTCAAGTTTTTTTTTAACTTGGGGCCTCATTATACTCTGAGAAAGTATTAAGTACTTGAATATGAAAAATAAAATTAATGAGACCTGAAGCATTATTTTACATTTCTGTAAGTCGCTCTAATGTCTGGCTCATTAGAAGACAGCTGGATCCTCATATTTGCTTCTCTGTTCAGTCTGTTGCAGTCTGTTTTAGGAAGAATATGCAGAAAATCCAGCCTCACAAAGGTTGGTAAGGTAGGAGTCATACAAAAGCCTTTTCAGGTAATTGTGAATATTCATTTTTGATACTACACCAAACTTGACTGGTGGTAGAGGTTATTCGCAGTATGGAATCTGAAACCACATGAATTAATTTTTTGTACTGTTAATTGAAAACCATTGGTTTGTCTTGTACTTTGAATGAATCTTTACCTGTGCATTCATATTTGACAGCCATGCATCAGTCATTTGAAAGTTATTGGTCCACTGGTTTATTCAGATATTCCAAATGATAACACACTTCATTCTACAATATCAAAAGTCACATTTATTACTGTCACCACTGATCTCATTAGAAAAATATCCAAGAATTGAGATGTTGTCAAGTTCACAGTGGTAGATGCAAGTTTCCAAAATTTTAGTTATGCTTGAAAGCCTGAAATTTTACCACTGGAGAATATAACTGTCAGTTATTTTTCTTGATGTATCAGGCTCACTTCATTCCCTTCTGAGAAAGTGTTTGCCGCATACTCAAGTCTGAATAATCATAGTTTGTTAGTACCTCTTCAGAATAAAAACAGTGCTCAAAAAAGTACATCCAGCTTGCAATTCAGAAAATCACACATATGCATTTTCTTGAGACAAAGATCAGTCATCATCAAGGTATATAGCACAGGTGCTTTGTGGGTAGTTTCCATTTTGTCATGCGGAATAGTTTTAAAAAGGACACTTTATTCAAGTCAAACTTTAATAAAAATAGCATCAGCAAGGGTGTTCTTTAGTTAAATAGGCTTCTTTGTGTGTGTTTGAGAGAGGGTAGTTTTGTTTACTAGGATGGTGACTGGCTAGTACAGTTTAATGACACACTTTGTGTGTGCCAAGACATTAGCAGTCACACCTACTATTGCTTTTGTACCATGGCTATGAAAGCCAATACAGTGTAAAGGGCAAAAAATGTCTTAGAATCCTTATGAGAATTATTTTAACTCCTAGTAGATCCCCTGAAAGAGTCTCAGATTTCCAAGTTTCTATAGACCACACTTGGAGAACTTTTTTTTTCCAGTCCTATCCGCACCACACCACTCCACAACTCTTTCAAGAGTTGGAGTCTTTAAACTTCCTTTTTCCCATGTAATCACTCTTGTCCTGTTTTTAAACTCCTGCCCTTCAATCCATATAAATAATAATTTTTTATCCAGCTGTGCTTCAAGTTACCATGTTTCCTCTTCATTGGTTTAACAAGTAGTTTGCATTTACTCTTTCTCCTTATATTCTGAATCACAGCTCAACCCTTTAAAATTTGCTTACACTCTCCAGTGCTTTAGATTTCTTTTTGTATTCCCAGTGATGTGCTAAATGCAGTGTTTTATGTTTTACTCTACTCAGCAGCATTTGAAGCAAGTGACTCCTCTCTGCTTCCTGGAGGACTTCAGTGTGTTTTCCTCTTACCTTTCCAATCTTTGTCCATCTTTACTGATCCAGCCTCTGCTAATTTTTTGATGTTCCCATCTCCATTATTTTTGTTTTACATATTCTCATTTACTTGACTGCCAATGTTGAGGATGATTCAGATTGTGTTTAATCCTAATACTTGCCCTGAGCTCCAGACGGTATTTCCCCACTTCTGAGAATCATTGTCAAATAGGAGCACCTGGGTGGCTCAGTCAGTTAAGCATCTGCCTTCCACTCAGGTAATGATCTCAGGGTCCTAGGATCAAGCACCACCTCGGGCTCTCTGCTCAATGGGGAGTCTGGTTCTCCCTCTCCCTCTGTGATCTCTCTCACTTTAACTCTTTCTCAAATAAATAAATAGATGTTGCCAAATGGTTATCTCACAACTGAACTTGGCACACCTAGAAACAGACTCTCCCGTTATCTTCCCTTGCAACATTTCAAAAGCATTTATTGAGCATTACTATACAATATACTAGGAAAACAGTGGTCAGCAGAACAGGCAAGATACCTGTAAGGCAAATATTAAACATGTAAGCAAGCAGTAATGTAGTAATCACAGATTATGAAAAGTACTAGTTGTGCTTAATGCTAGGAGAGACCTACTTAGATAGGTTTATCACGGAATATCTCTGAGAAGTTAACTCCTAAAATGAGAATGAGATGGATTCAGGTTTCTGAAGAGAGAAGGAACAGCAAGCACTAGGGCTAAAGTAAAGACATTGGGATGTTCTAAATTCACTGTATATGATGAATATGAAAGTGAACTAAGGAAATGTGGGTTTGATAGATCATGGTGTCTTTTAAGGCCATGAAAATGAGTTTAGGTTTCATTTTAATTGCTGTGAGAAGCCACTGAATTGTATTAAGTAGGCTATGACAAAATCTGATTTCCAAGGCTATAGTATTCTTCTAGTAACTCTATGGTTAGCATATAAGGATTGGGAGCAGGGTAAGTGGGGAGGAATGGGGTCATCTAGTTGGAAACTTTTAACAGTACTCTAGATGAGAGATGACAGTGGTTTGAATCTCAGGGTAGACCAGAGATGGGATAGAATGGACAGATATAAATCATGTTTTCGGGTCTTGAACCAAGAGGATCTTGCCTTAAGGTGACAAAGGGTTAACAAGTGTTTCAAGTGCAGGGCACAGTATGTTCAAAGGGTAAGAAACCTGACAGAAAAAGGATATTTAAGGACCTGAAAGATACTCAGCATGCCTGAAGTTCAAGAGGAAGAGTGGCCAAGGATGAGGTAGGAGATTTAGGTCGAAATCAGATCATACAGGACCATGTTAAGAAAACTAAACTCTCTTTACCTCTGGGATTGTAATCTGGGCTCTGTTTGAGAATTCTCTGATTATAACCAGTAATGGAAATCTTGAGAGTAGATGAGTTACCCAAGGAGAATGTATGGAATGAAAAGAACATAGATCCTAAAGCCAAGACATGAGAAACATTAACATTGAAGAGGAGTTGACTGAGGGGACTGAGAAGAAACTGAAAAGAAAAATTTGCCACAAGAGGAACCAGTAAAGCCAAGGGGCAAAGGTTTTTCAGAAGAAGCCCATGGTCAGCATTTCAGATGATTCTCTGGAGAGTAAATAAGAAAAGACTTGAGAAATCGCCCATACTGATCATAGATGAACTTGGTGAGAATGAATTTGGTGCAGTGAGAGGTTGAAAATTTGGGGGATTGAATAAATTGTAAGGAGAATAATATTGTAAGGTTAAATAATTATAAGGAGATTAAAAGAGTGCATGTGGACAACTAGGTGGGCTTTGAGAGGGTGGTGGTTGGAGTTTTTGGTTTTTTTGGTTTTTTTGACAATCAGCTGAATTTTTTTTAACTTAGGCTTTACTTTTTTAGAGCAGTTTTAGGTTTGCAGCAAAACTATGGGAAAGCTACAGAGATTTCTCATATACCTTCTGCTCCCACAACGTGCAGAGGGCTCCCCTATTACCATTACACCCCACCAGGGTGGAATATTTATTAATTGATGAACCTGCAGTGACATCATTATCACCCAAGATCCATAATTTACAGCTCACTCTTGGTGTTGTGCATTCTCTCGGTTTGGACGAATGTATAATGACATTTATCCATCAGTATGGTTTCACTGTATTTCCCTGCCCTAAAAATGTTCTGTGCTTTGCATGTTCATCCCTCTTCCCTTTCTCCCTCCACCAATCCCTGGAAACAACTCATCTTTTTATGGTCTTCATTGTTTTGCCTTTTCCAGGACATCTTATAGTTGGAATCATACAGTATATAGCCTTTTCCAATTGGTTACATCATTGAGTAATAGACACTTAACATTCCTCCATGTCTTTTCATGACTTGTCAGCTCATTTATTTTTTTAGTGCTGCATTACATTTCGTTGTCTGGATGTACTGTAGTTCATTTACCCACCCACTCACTTACTGAAGAACGGCTTAGCTGCTTCCACGTATTAGCAGTTATGTCTCAAGTTGCTGTAAACATCTGTGTGCAGGTTTTTGAGTTGACATAAGTTTTCAACTCTTTACTCAAAGAATTTTGGGAGGATTCTTAAGGAGGATTATTTGGTTTTGAATGTGTGAGAAACATGTTTAAGCACTGTTTGAAACAGAAGGATTGAAAGGTTAAGAGAGCAGAGGTAGGATGGAATGGGATCCTCTATGCTGTTCCTTATCTCAATTGTTATCACCTACTGTCTCAAGCTAGAAACTTCAGAGTCTGCCCTAATTTCTCTGCCCCACTTGTACGTGCTCATCAAATCTTAATTTTTATCTAAGAAATACTATTTAGATATAGTTTCTCCTCTCCATACTAATGGCGATTTTATTAGGTCGTTAGTATCTCTATATGGCTGTTGAAACAGTCTCATCCCTGTTCTGTTCCTTTAAAAAAGGGAAAAAAAAAGCAATATGATCATATTATAGTTTAATTAGTATTTGTCGTGGTCTGGCCTTTCCCAGTATTAACCTCTTGTCAGCTTTCCCTCCCATTTACCATCTCCCCCATCCTACCCCCATACTACCCTTAAGCTACATTAAATTTCCCCTGTCCTATAAACTTGTCCCTTTTCTTACCAAACTTTTTCCTTAAATGTAAGTTTTCTTTACCTGAAAGTCATTCCTCATCCTCGTCCTCACAAATTCCTGTTCAAGATCAGCCTCAAAATCACCTATTGTGACTTGACTCAGGCAGAGTAAATCGTTTCTTCCTGTATCCATAATACTGTTTTCATATCCATTTATTCTTTATTTGTTCATATGTCCATGTTCACCTGTACTGTTGGCTCCTCCAGACGAGGGACTTTGTCATTCACGCATACATCCTAGATGCTTGCTATAGTATCATATGTTCATTAAGTGTTCATGGGATGAATGACTGAACTACAACCATTAGTGAGACTTTACATATTCCTACCATGTTGGAATTAGAAATGATCATTTTAAAGATAACTACACAGAGACCTAGGGAGGCAAAATGATTTCCCAACAGTGATACGGATAGTAACTCAGTCCTCTGGACTTCTGGCCCTATACTGTCTGTAGGAACATTTACTAGTTGCTCTCAGTCAGTGCTGGTTGGGTAATAGTGAAATTGAGCTAGAGCTAGTATGAGCACATTCATAGTCTATGATGCCTTTAATTTTTAGCTTATAGAATGTGACTCAAAGATTTGAATGAAAATATATTCTATATGGAAAGGATCCTGAAATTCTGTTTGAAATCAGTAGATAGACTAGTCTTTCTTCAAATAAATTATTTAGTGTTCTTTTACTAAGGTCCACACTTTATCCCCTTAGTCCACTTAGGAGGATCCCTAGGTACAAATTTTGTGTGTGCATGTGTGAGTGTGTTTGTGTGTGTTTACATGCATTTGGGGCACAGGGTGGGAACAGAGACTCCAAATCTTTTTTCAGAGGGTTTCATGATTCCCCAAAAAGTTAAGAACCACTGTGCCTGAATACCTTGGAGATATTTTGCTTTTGTAATAAGTGATCTTTCTCAAAGCAAAGTACATTAAAAATTCTTTGGGCTGCTGTTTGAATTACCTTTTTAATCTTTGCTACTTGCTTTCATTTTTAGGGTTTGTGTTTAGTGAATCAGAGGGATCTGCATTAGAACAGTTTGAAGGTGGCCCCTGTGCTGTTATTGCACCTGTTCAGGTAACATAGACTACTTTACCGACTCCTTAGAGGGACATGTTCAAACGTTTCATATTTGACTTTTCGTTTTCTACTGTGTCTATATGTAATTAGATGATCAGTTATCTCTTAACTTTTGTTCATGTAAATTGCTATAAATATCCAAAAATAAAAAATGAATTCAGAACATGGGCAGGTTATGCAGCAATAGCCTTTTAACTGTCTTTATTTTCAAGAAAACATAATAGGTGTTCTCTGACCTTCAGAAAATGATGGTGACATCTTTCTAGTACAGTGATCCTATCAAGTCATAATGTTTTATGCTATTATTAGGTATATCATAGCAATAGTATTCTTTTCATTTGTACTTTCTGTAAAAATGATTTTCCTACAAAGTTGAGGATGAGTAATACTTTCATGCTCTAAAACATTACACATTTTTAAAATAAGCTGTATTTACAGTTTTAGGCTGTTGGCTTTTAAAATAAAATTAGTAGTAACTGACTTCAAACAGAATTTCCAAAATTTAAAAAAAAGAGGTTTTTCTTTGGACAAGATAGTGGTAATCTGAATGTGCATGTGTGTGTGTGTGTGTGTGTGTGTATGAGATTTGAATCCTAATGTATTGTTCGAATTTCAAAGGCCAATTTGCTGCAAATGTTACATTGTTAAAACCACAAATTGAATTTTCAGTTTACTGTAATACTTTAAAGTGTCTGAACAGCAGTGTCACTCCACAGCTGGTCTAAGAGAAGCTGGACTTGATTATGTTTCAATCAGCACGTTTTGAAAATACATATTTAATGTAATATTTATTATTCATTGGGCATAAGGAACACATTCCTGAACTTTGTTAGCTATAAAGTAAATTTGTCTCTCAAGCCTTATACTCCACATTATTAAATTAAAAATTTATCTCTGAAGGAGGAGGCAAAAAAAAATCTTTCATGACTGAATCCAAAATGTATCCTTTATAGGTCATCATTTTTCTTTAAAGGGTAAATTTGATTTTTTTTTTTTTTTGCATTAGTAGAATTACAAAAAAAAAAAAGAAAAATTTGAATGTTTGAATGTTGGCTGGGAGTAACTGAATATAAAGAATAAAATTTAACTGTAAATTAGTATTAGAGTTGTTATACTATTATGCTGGGGACAGATTTTGGTTGCTTGCAGAATCTTATTAACTGAATTTGAAGATTCCTTATCTTGTCGGTATTTAAATTAGATTATATTAACACTGCCCTTCCTGGGTTTTTACTAAAAGTCTATGAATGTAGTTAAATGCAAGGTATACCACAGTTCCTGTTTTATAAAATTTTATAAAATTTATAAAAATGTGAAATTTTATAAAATTTGGTATATTTCCACAATGATAGCTGTTTTTGCAATGAATAATTGTAATGTTCAAAGCCCTCTTGTATCTTTGAGGTAGTAATTTAGTTTCATAGTCACATAAATCTTCTCAATCATAGAATTATGGGTTTATTTTTTTTTCTCAGCGTAAAAGTCAAAACTAAGCCATTAAGCCTAATGAAGGGAAATGAGCAAGTCTAGATAGTAAAACTTTTTTAAACTATAAAAATTAGAATATGGTACTATAGCCAGAAGAGTAGGCATATTATGGGATATAATACTGGACAAATGACATTACAAATAGCATTTACCAAGAATTTATCACATACTACAAATCAATGGTAGAATAAAATGAAATTTAATGAATGTCACTGATAAGATTGGCTGCCAGTTTTAGGGGAAAAAATGAATTTAGACCATCTGATACCATATATCAAATATGTTTTTGATATAATATTTAACCACGGAAAAACTAAAACTAAAGTATTGTCAACACTAGAGAAAGGATGAGTTCCAGGCTCAGAAAAATATTTGCAGTGAATATTAGCAGTAAGTGGATATTGTCGTTCTTATACAAAGATTGTACAGATTGGTTAGAAAACACTAAAACTCCAGTGGTGAAATGATGTGTATACAGTCATCACAGGTGGAATAGTGATAGAGAACTAGAGAATCGAGATGTTCAATCTGACTAGGAATCCAGAAAAGTACAAATGAAACTATAACTAGATTTTATTGTTTACTCTTTCTAATTTTTAAATATAAAATAATTGCCAGTGCATATCATGGGTAGGATGATGCTGGCATATTCATAGTGCCATAAGTAGATTTGTACTTTGATTTGGGGAGGGAAGTTACATTATAATAGGAACCATAATGCAGTTGTTTTTTTTTTTATGAAATCATTGAACTTCTATGAATCTTTCTTAAAGAAGTAATCCTTAATATGGAAAAGGTTGTATTCAATAAGAAATTTTTATAGTAGTAAAAGAAAAAATTAAAAGCCTAATTTACTATAATGTAGTTTACACATGAAATGATGTTTGAGTAATTTTGATAGCTCAATAGACATTTAGTGATTAAGAATTATAGTTATGACTCCTGTGGGAAAGCAAAAATGAGAAACATGATCGCATACCCATTATACTTCTCACTTGTAAGAAAAACTAAAACAGTATGAAAGACTGGAAGGAAGTATATCAAAATACTAACAGCATTTGTATTAGTGGTGAAATAATGGGTATCCCACCTAATCTTTCCCAAATTTTGTAATGTAGTTATACTCCACAATTTTATGGTTGTTGCCATACTGGGGCAAAGCCAGAAACACTTGATTGCAGCATTGGTAGATTTTACTAATACAAGAATGTTGTAGAATATTACTTGGGGTTTTTTTTTGTTGTTGTTAAAATAATTGAAATGATTGCTTATTAGGTGGCAGGTACTGTGCTAAGTGCATTACATCGATTATTTCATAAAATCCTCACTGCAGCCTTTTAAAGTTTATGCTATTATTATTTTTAGTTGGTAAAGTAGTGGAACCAAGATGCACACCTAGGTGTGTCTGACTAAAAGCAGTCCTCTTATCAACACAGTACCGCTTTCAAACATGTAAGTGAGAAACATCGAAGTAACCTTTTTCTTGGATCTGCTTCCTGGAGGTTCAGATACAACAGGTGGCGCATAAGGGTCTTCATTTTTAATAAACAAGTCAGGTGACTAGGATGGAAATGGTCTGTAAACTGCACTTTGGGAAAGAAACACTACTGAACTGCTTTCTATCAAATCATTAGTATAACACACTCAAGGAAAAGTGAGAGATCAGTTTGTTTTTTCTTTTAAATCTTATATTTTTTTTTAGTCAAACCAGGAAGTTGGAACTCGTGATAAGCGGGAGAGTCTTGTAGTGTATTTTTATGTCACAAATCAGAGCTAATAGAGCAGAACCACCTTTGTATTTTGATTTCTTTTCCCCCAAGGAACCTACGAAAAATGTAGACTTGTTCCTGTTTCTAGGGTTTTCACTTTGTGAATGAGCAATTAAGTTTCTTTACTTTTCTGGTTATGTGTCTGTTTTTTTGAGTCAGTTGAGTCACTTCTTCTATGTGTCAGAAAATATGTATCATGAAAGAAGAATTTTATGGGTCTAGAATCAAGTGTATAGTAGTATATTCTGAATAATATGCTCAATTACTGTTGAATGTGATGAGAAACTCCGAAATTTTTATAGCACAATTTAGTAGATCATAAAGGCTTTTTTTTTCCATTTTAAAATAAAAGAATAAGGTATGCTTACAATGCATTCTAATAATTATTGCTTTAATTGTGTAAAGGCATTTCTTTTGAAGAAGCTCCTGTTCTCTTCAGAGAAGTCTTCTTGGAGGGATTGCCCAGGTATGATCGTGGTTGGTCTTCTATAAACTTTTCCTTCACCTTCTAATTTATATATGATCTATGCAGCTTTCACTGGCCATAGTTTAACTGAAATTATTTATCTTTAAAAGTAAACTATAAACAGGATATTTTTTCTTGAGGTTTATTTTTTTCCGTGTTTCAGAAATTTTCATGAACAGTGACATTTTAATATGTGTATTACCAAATTTGGTTTACCCAAGAGTCTAAGACAGGATAATAGAACTAAGGACAAAAACCTTTGGCCTCTCACTAAAAAGTGGTGCCATTTCCCTAAACTGTTAAATGATAGCATACCGTAAGGAATGGTCATTTGTGTTTGTTTTGTCTTACGTGGCTCTGAGCAAAAACTGAGTTATCTTTGTATTCCTGCAACTTTTAGTACAGTGCCTTACACAATGCAGATAACACTGCAAACGAAGCTGTCCTAGCTTCTGCACTATGATTAGGTTAGAGAGCTGCGTGGTGCTACCTGATAATAACAAACATTTGCATTCCTCTTGACAGTTTACAAAGTCTTTCTTTCAATAAGTGAACATCACAGTAACTTTTAAAAGAATGGGGGATATCTTATAATCCTGGTTTGGCATATAAAGGCAAAACCGTTTCCGTTCCAAACCATACCCATAGAATCTAATGACTGTGAATTTAAGAGCTAAAGTGTCACTCATGTATTTTTTATTAATTAATAGTTGAAAAGCAAAATAAATTGTAGAAAATAAATCAAGAGATATAATTATTAACATCAATGGTTTATTGATAAAATTTATAATAGTTGTTATACAGAAATATATTTACATTGATAAAATATATAGCGTTGTCATAAATGTAAATGTCGTGGTGGTTATAAAATGAATGTCCTAATTCTTGCCTTTAAAGAACTGCTAGTCTATTAAGAGAAGTAAAATTCTCCCCATAGCATTAAATTTTACGTAGGATGTGTGTACACATCGTATCCCCTTTGAAAGTTTCAGGGGCAGTACTACTGTTAGAGAGCTATCCTGCTTGGAAAGGGGAGGTGGCTAAGGACCAGGAAGAAGTTGAGCATTTTCTCATTGCCCCTTTCTATAAAAGTCTAATGTTCAGATCACTGCAGTGTAGTATCAGGAGCTTCTGTATTATGCAGTGTAACCGCGATGGCGTCTGCTACTGTAATGAATTGTGGTACAGTATGTGCTGTGTGTCACCTCATTATCCTTACCCCTATGGGACACGGAGATCAAAGACATGAGACTAACTCAGAAATGAGGAAAAAATAGAAGTCTCAGCAGGCCCTCACATTGTGCCTGGTCCTGCAGTAAAGGGGCCCTCATGGCTCCCAGTGCTCCCTTTGCAGCCTCAGGAAGGGGAGCGATCAGTACCAGGTTATTCCAAGTAACGTATGCTTTCTCCTAATGTTTAGTTCTTCATTTTTCTGGATTCTTTTTCTAATTAACGGCCATATTTAATACTGATGACATATTAATCCTTAAGCACTTTTTTTTTTAAACCTAAGTTGTTTATGGGGGGAGGAATCCTCCACTTAAAATGCTTGGTTTTCATTATTAAGTTAAAACATTCTTAATGTTGTTATCCATGACAGGATTTTTTCTTTTCAAAGAAAGCCATTATAACTGATACTTTGGTTATTTTTAGAGGAAGAGCGGAAGGAACTCCTTTGTCATACCTTATGTGATATTTTAGAGAGTGCTTGTTGTGACAACTCTGGATCATACTGCCTCGTTTCCTGGTTAAGAGGAAAGACAGCCGAGGAAACGGCTAGTATTTCTGGGAGTCGTGCAGAGTCTAGCTGCCAAGTGGAACATTCTTGTAAGATACATTTTTATTTCCTGAAGTCATTTCTTGTACCTTTGTTTTAATAAGACTGTTGAAAATTTTAAAGAAAAAAAATACTTAAAATTTTCCTAACACTTCTTTTTTTTAGCCTGAGCTTAATTCATAAGCCTTAGAATTTTTCATTTCCCTGTCAATTATGTTAGTTGCTGGAAGATATTGCACTTGTTTATCATGTCATTTTTCGAAAAAAGAAAGGATTTGCATCTCTTAAACTTCTCTATAAGTTTTAGTTAGTTTCTGCTTGGTGACAATCTCTTCTGAGCTTTGGAACTCTAATACAGAAAGTTTAAAGAACATAATCCTACGTACTTTAGTTTTAGATGCTTTAATGTTAGTTTTCTTGCTATTGGGAAAAAAAGGATTTTTGGGGACATTAGAAAATTTCTTAAATATCTTTAGTTTCTTAGAGCAGAGATGGGAACATTATTCTTCATTACATATTATTTCTTTTCCTCCTGAACTTTTTGGACATTGTGTAATGCAGTCTACATATATAGATTAAGGTAGTTTTAAAAAAGGGTTTAATTATTCTTTCAGGTTTTTCATTATTTAAGATTTCTCTTTAAACAAAAGCTATTCTTATTCATAAAAAATACATTTTCTGTGGATTGTAGCCTTTGAAACTTCTTACGTAATCAACTTCAAAACTGCCAGAATGCAGTAGTAAAATGAAGACTTCTGGTGGTACTGAAGGTAGATAAAGAATTGCTTTTCTGTTTTTCTTTTCAGGAATGATCTTGCTAGTATGTGACTTCTGATTATTAGTAGTTCCATGTGTTTATATTGAAGAAGTGACTTATTCTGCCTATGATGCATTCCATTAATGATCATCTCTGCAGAAATTATTTTTAAAGAAATTGGACACCTGATTTACAGAGAGTAAATTTTGATTACTCATGATATATATCTCAATTTCCATGTAGGATTATCCCTGAGGCACAACTGTCTCCACAGGCTGAAATGACTCTGTAATGTCAATGTCTTCTTTCTCCTGTAGTTATAGTGGCAAATTCTAATAGGTGTACATTTGCAAGGAATAATTTTTAAAATTTAAACAGTTGAGTAACTTCCTTTTGAGGCCTTTTAAATATAGCCTTTCAAAAAGAATTTAATATACTTTGAGAGTCGATGATGACAGTTGAAGAAGAAAAGTGGAAAATATTCCCAAGGATGATTGTCAAAAATCTTAAGATTGATTTTAAACTGTTTTCCAGGTTTTACTGGGTTGCATGAAAGCACGTTTAATAGTTTCACTTAGGACATTAAAATTCTGACAGAGGAACAGTTGGACTAATTAAAAGTTCTTTTAAAGACTATCTGCTTAAAGCCAATCTATACATTAAAATGCAAGAAAACAGTACGATCTTTTCTTTTAACATTTTTCGTTAGTATTTTTGTAGTATAATCTATACGTGCCATAGGGTACACTGTACAATTTCTGTAGTTAGAGGTTAAATCACTCTAGGTTAAATAGCCTATATAATGTATTAACTTTGGTACTTGAGTAACTAATTTAGGTGGGCATATTAGATTTAATTTCTTTTCAAAAAACATATTTTAGTAGTTTTCCAATTCACTTTGCCTCATTTTAAAAGTGGACATGAAATGAAACCATATATTAAATCTATTTTTAGGTTAAGACTGTAAAAATTTGAAAAGTTTTGTTAACTGAAAATTTGAGAATTTACCTTAGATGTTGACAAATGCCAAGAACTTACATTAAAGTTTTATTCCGTATAACAATCTGTTTTACCTGTTCTTTCCTTTGTTCCCAGCTATGTTCTTTTTCTTGTGTTTTATATTTTTTCATCATCCTGCCTGCTAAGCTTTTTATTTTGCTTGCCTCTTCTCTCTAAATTACTATCTTTATGTCTACTTTCATAGTGTATACCCAGTAGAATTATTTAGGTAATCAAGCACTGCAGAGCAATTAGTACAGTTTGGAAAAGGTTAGGTTGAATTTTTATTTTATCCTGAAATTTTACATGTGAACTGTTTTTCCCCTTGTCAGTAGTACATTGTGCACAAACATTAATTTCATTGGCTTGTGTGGTGTGTGTAGTTTTGGCTTTCAGTAACGCACACTTGTTTGCAATAGTGAATGCTCAGGTTCAATTTCAGTTTGTTTCCCATGCATATCAAAAGCTTATTGAAATTAACCCATTTGGGCTGGTAAAGATTTTTAAAAGTAGTTTAAAGCATTTGAAAATCAAAGTGATTTGAAAAGGAGAGCCTAATGAAACATTTTTAATTGTAATTCAAAAAAATCTTAATTTTGAATTCATAATGAATTTCTTTCATTCTCTGACAAGAATTAATATTTAAAAGTACTAAGATTTGCTTTATAAAATATATATAAAATTGTTCATTGTGATAAATTAGGAGTATTTTGATTCATGTTTGAGATCTTTAAAGCTGTTATCTTTGTAAAGGGAGCCAACTCTCTGGATTCAAATCTCAGCTGTGCTGTTCATTGCATTGTGCTCCAGGGAGGCTTCTTCTCTGCCTTGGTTCCTCTTCTATAAAATGGGGATGATAGGGTTGTTAGAGGATTAAATGAGATAAAACCTGTATTACAGAGGGGCCTGGCACTTAGTATAAAGTGCTGTATAAACATCACCTTGGATTTAAATGATTTATTTCCTTTGCTTTTTTAATTTATGATTGTACTGTATTAATGATCATAATCTAAATGAGTTACTGAAAACCTCTAACAATTGTACCAACAAATGAGGAAACAGACTTAAAGCTGTCGTTGAACCTGTGTAGTTTCAAAGTGCTATTCCTTTTTATACACATTAGTTTAAAAATTAAACTTAACCTAAAGATTTTATATTATAAAGGAAGAAGATTAGCTATGATGATTTTATTTGGATCTATGATTTGGAAGATTATTTAAAAGTGCAAGACACATTTCAGTGATGTGTGAAGCACTGTCAATAATTTCTCATATTTTATGTAGTATTCAATTGAAAATAAATGTTTATCATTTAATCACCCTTCTACATTCTCAGTATTATATCCATTTTAGTTATAATCATGGTAACTAAGATCCTGAAATAAAAATTTGTGTTATAGTAAAGTTGAAAATAAACAGAGAATTTTAAGGGAGTAAGGAAATAGGGAAAATTTTGATTGCTTGAAAGTATTTACAGCCTGCTGTGTGTATCTTGTGTCATTTATTTGCCATGTGTAGTGCTGAAAAGTGTCTTTTATGTATAGCTGCCTTGGCTGTCGAAGAGCTTGGCTTTGAGCGATTTCATGCATTAATTCAGTAAGTAACATTGGAACATTTAAAATACTTACCTTGTGGACACATTGCCATTTTAAGTCTGTTCATATTGTGGAAAGGTACTTAGATTTATATAATTGAGGATTGATTTGTTATCAGTTTTTTAAATAGTAATTTATTAATGTTTACTTAAATTATTCTGATTCCTAAATTAGCTAACTACCAGAATACACCTTTTTATAATATTAAAAGCTTCTTCATCGCTTACAATGAAAAAAATCATTCTAGCTTAATGTCTCTCTGACCCGAATGAATACAAAAATTTCTAATAAGATAAATATTTGAATTATTTTGTTTGCCAAAATATGCCTTCTATGATTCTCGTTAAAGTGCCATATTTTCACAAGAACATTAAACTTTTTATTGTAAAAGGTAAGGATAGCTACATTGATAGTATTACAAGTGGCATTTGAAATACGACATTACTTTCTTTTAAAAGAAGCCACAAATGTACACCTTATCTTTGGTATTCAGATATTTATTATATAATTTTCAGGCTTTACAGAGTCAAGTTTGTTTTTTTTTTTCTTGAACACCTCTTAAAGCTACTTCATTCTTTAAAAATGTGTAATTTGTAGAATTTATTGATGCCAGACAGTTCACCTAAGTGATGAAGAGTTTTCCTGCCAAGTAGGCATTCTGTTTTAATGGTATATATTTAGCAACATTTGTCAGCAGCAGCTTTTGCTTTTAATGGCTAAATCTGTATTTGAAAATTTGAGACACAGAAATCTCATTTGTACATATACAGTTTAATGTATAAGACAATTTTAAAAATTTCCCATTTGTCAATGTAGTCATTCTTATCTCTAATACTAATACTTAATTCTTTTTTTCCACCCCCAGAAAGAGATCATTCAGAAGTTTATCAGAATTAAAAGATGCTGTCTTGGACCAGTATTCAATGTGGGGAAACAAATTTGGAGTGTTGCTTTTTCTGTATTCTGTGTTACTGACAAAGGTTTGTTTAAGAAGATACTTCTGGCTTTTATTAGTTTGAGTTCAGTACTGGTTTTCATGCTGTGATGAGTAATTTTATTTTTGGTACCGTTTCTAATCTCAGAATAAAAATCTCTTATGCTGATGATAAGGAATCATCTAGTTCTCTTTTCTTACCACTCACTTAGTACTTAACCACTTTCAAACTTAGTTTTACTCCTGATTTCTATGTTATAGAAGTTATCAGTGATATTCTAATTATGAAATGCACTCAGTTCTTCTGAGTTTTATTTTCTTTGATCTTAGCAGTAACTGGCATTTGACAACCTTAATGCTTTCTGGAAGCTCTTTGTGACGCTCATTCCCTCTCCTAACTTACCTAATAAATCACTGTGCTAGTTCCCTTTTATTATTGTCGCATGATCCCATCTCCCCCAACCCTCACCGCCTTTTTTTGATAGCTTCATTTTCTTCTTTACCTGTTATCTCCAGCTCCTTTCTCTCCTGGTCCAAATTTTTATATTGAAGAAATGTTCAGTCCCTGTCATCTTCACGCTTTTTCTCTTATGGGCATTTTATTCTCTCAACTTACTTTTATGTGGTTAATTTCAACACGTATACTTCTACCTTTTTTTCCCCAACTCCTAATCTCCTATCTCTAACACCCTGTTAGTCTCAGTTGAGTATCCTGCTAGATGTGTCATATCTGCTATCAGACTTCTTTCATTTGACAGATGTTTATTGGGCATTGACTCCCTGCTAGGGATTGGAATTATAATGTGAGAAACAGTTTTTTTTAAATGATTCCTCACCAGTACTGTGAAAAGCAAATTGACACATTAACAATTCCATGCGGGCTCTGTTTTTAGGTGTTTATTTCTTGCATGCACAAAGCATGGGGGCAGTGAGGGGGGTAGAATAGAAGGTAGCCTGAATCTTGGGTTTGGTTTGGTTTGTTTTTGGTGGAATCAAGGACAGACATTACATAGTAGGGACCCTGTGGTGGATATAGTGTCTTGGTGGATGAGGAAAAGTTTTCTAGAAGAAAAAGCTGTGGGAAGATTTTCTCAGCCATGGAAACAGCAAGTATAAAGGCATAATGAATTTGGGTGTAACACCACAAGGACTGTAAGGAGTTCAGTATTACTGCAGCATTTTATTTATGTAAAAAAGGCTCAGAATGTTAAGTCCTTGTATTCTGTCCAAAAAAATAATTGCAGTTTCACTTGGTCAATATTAGAACAGAGCAAAAATTTTAGACAAGGTAATAGTGAGATCTTTTGTTGATAAGGTTCCTTAAATTGAGGTAAGAGTTGTGTGAGAGGGAGTTGGTGGTAAGGTTGAAGACTGGAGTCAGGAAAACAAGAAAGAGTGGTTACTGAATGGTGAACCTAAGCTAGGGCAGTAGCCAGGGAAATGGAAAAGAAAAAGACCATATTTAGAAGTGTGTTCTAAATTTGGAAATTTAAAAAGCACATTTAAGAGAAAGAACCACAAGTACTTTGTAGTTGATTAGATGTAGTAAAGAGCAGTGAGGGTAGGACTTAAGATGTCTGGCCTCTTATGGGTTTGGCTTTGACTATTCATTATTCCCCCCCGCCCCGTTGTTTATGCTCAAAACTTTTGATGCCTCCTCTTCCCTTTACAGCCAATAAACCATCATGTCTAGTTCTTACTTGAGCTTGTCTTTGAGATGATGTCCCCTCCCTCACCAGTGATTATGTCACTTCTTCATATTACTCCTTTTGGCTGTATCATGGCCTGTTTTGTGTTGGTTACAAGGCAGCAAGTGCAAAAATCTCGTACTTGTTTGTATTGTCCTACAATATTTAGGCGTTCGTTAAATATTTGGATTTTTGACTAATGCCTTTAATCCTTAGAAATGGCCTTAATCTCATAGAACCAGTGGTTAAATTTAGGTGAATAGCACAGTGACGGCAGTTATTCGTTCTTTCAGGGTTGACGAAATGAAAATGCCCTAATCTTGGACTTACCTAGACTTCTGGGGATTTGGATGCCCTTTTGAGGAATTAAAAAAAATACCAGAAAATTCATTTTTAAGAAAAGAAGCTTCCTGCCCTCCTACTTTTACACTTTATTTTATCAGTACATGTTTAAATTACTGATAATTCTGAGAATGCACAATCAGAATTCTATTTTCTTCTGTTTCAGACCTTTTCTATATTTGATATCTCTATCAACACTCATGTGTATGTCTTTAATACTAATAAGTTTTTTAAAAGGCCTAAGTAAATACTTCAGATACCTTAGCAGATGTGTTAAATCTGAATTTATTTCGGCCTGAAATTAAATTAATATTAACTCTTAGGATTTAAAAATTTTCTCCTCCCTCCTACTGAAATTTAAATCTCTCTCAGTACCCCTTGAGCTAACATGCCATAAGATCTATCACCTATGAGATAGTGCTCTGCATAGAGCCCAGGATAGAAAAGATACTCTTAGAGGAGCTCCTCTTACCATTATCATCTCATATGTTCTCTCACATCAAATCTGGGTAATTTTTTAGGAGAAAAGTTACTTAAATAAATGTCTTTTATTCATTTATATAAAAAATGGTCAATTTATAAACTGTAATTTTCATTTTTAGTTTTTGAACTAAGTGAATTTTTTGGTTCCTTTAGGGCATTGAAAACATAAAAAATGAAATTGAAGATTCAAATGAACCTTTGATAGATCCTGTATATGGACATGGCAGGTAATTAACTAAAATCTGTTCTTTCCCTTCATGGACTAAAGTTTTTAGAAACTTGACTTTAAGAAAATCTGAGTCAGATACTTTTGTCAGTGTTGGCAGCGTGAAGTGTGTGGATTTGAGTAGTCTGTGCTTTCTGTGTGAAATGATCATTTCCACTTCAGGTTTATGTATGCATTGCATTTATCATGGCTCATACTTTCTTTAAAGATGACAACAGGATTTTACAAATTCTGCTTTATGTTCCACTTAATTTTTTAATGAATGCAATTGACTCCTTTCGACTTAGAAATAAGTGTATCCTTACCTATTTGTAAATGCTTTCCTGCTTGAGGGAGATATTTTTTTCCTTATTTTTCTCTGAAACCACCTCCCCCACCAAGCTCTGTATAATTGGACTAAAATCAGTCAAACAGTGATAGTTAACCCACTCTGTTACATAAGTTCTTCTCTTTAGATCTTTGTGCCTCAAAGGTTAAAATTCAATGGTCCATCAAACAAAAAAATAATAATTACATATATATTTATAGATGATTATAAATATAAAGTAAGTTATTAGTCTAAGTAACTTTTTTCCCATCCATTTAAACATAATATCTTAGATAAATTTGTTAAATTTAGATGAACATATAGAACAATAGATACCATTGTGATGATACACTAAGTGATACATTTCGAAAAGCTGTTGTTGAGCATATAAAATAAAAATGTAAGGTATTCCTAACTTTGTTTCTTAACAGACATAATGTAGAAGTCATTAATTTATGCTTTACCACGGGATCATTTGATGTGAAAACTAATTTATTCATGTTTTAATTACTTCTACATTTTTATTACTAGCCAAAGTTTAATTAACCTCCTACTGACGGGACATGCTGTTTCTAATGTGTGGGATGGTGATAGAGAATGCTCAGGAATGAGTAAGTATATTTTTTGCTGTGTTTACTCTTTGATGATGACTATTTCCCTAGAGTATGGTTGATTGTTATTCACCTACTTAATGGCTCTGTGTTACTAAGAGGTTAACATAAGTGCTTTAATATAGAAGAATCTTTCCCTGTTTTCAAGGCACTGTCACTTAAAGAGTGTGGAGTTTGAAGGTAGACAAACTTGGATTCAAATTCCAAGTGTTTAGATTTCAGTCAAGTTACTTCATCTACCTTTAGTTTTCTCTAGTATAAAATTGGGATTATATGACTTACTTCTTTAGAAAGTAATAAATAGATCTTTTAAATCTATAAATCTTGTATGTTTATGCAGTAATATCTGTAAGTCTCAGACACTACTGCATTTTCTTAAAATTGATAATTACAAGTAATGCAATTTGAAATATGAATCTAGTGGTTTTTCCTATATTACATTTAATGTGTATAATTTCTTCTGAAATGCTGGGCAGAATTAATGTTATCTGAGAACTTTAAGTGACTCCCCCCCCCACCACACCTCCATTTCTGGTGTCAGTTATTTCTTTGCTATAACTTCGTACATTCCCAAGGTCATTAAAGTGAAACACATTATTGGCCAATTTATCCAATTAAGAGCTAATATATAGTTCTGAGTAAAATTCTCTTCAGCTTATGACTGGGTCAGTTTAAATTCAGTTATTTACTCGTTCAACTTATATTAATTACTACGTACCTCTTTTTGGAGTATGTAAAGCATAGGACAGGAAGCTTCTATATAGAAAGTTCTATATAGGAAGTTGTATATAGGAAGTTTCTATAGTTCATAGGGAAATTTATTTATTCTATGAGATGAAACTTCACCAGATAGCAGAAGCAAATACTATGATTGAGCTGTTCTTTTTACTTCCATTTAAATGAGTGAATCTTGATCTTAAATTTGAATTATTCTCAAGTTTTAGAAATAGGTATAGCTAATTAACAAAACAGGAAAGGATATAATATTAAGGGGGGCTGAAGGTCAGTAAAAATTTATAATTTCAGGTTTAAAGCACCCTAGCACAATCCAACCTTTCATTTTACTATTTAAGAAATGTAAGAACTACCTTCTCTCCCTCTACACATTAGATAAAATATGCACAATCATTCACTTAGTGTTTAGGTTAGAATGAGAACCTAGTTTTGCTGATTTCTGGCAAAGGACAAAAAACTTAGGGACAAAGAAACTACAAATTTACCTTGCTCTGTTTTTTTAAATGAGCCCATTCCATTCTTGAACCTTACTTTGATTCAAAGCTGTAAAGGCACTTAATCCTCCCAGTTAAAGGTATGTCATTCTTTCTTCAGTAATATACTCTCACCATATGGCTTCTACACACCCTCTCTTTTTCCTTCCCCCTATGGTTTCAGGAGCCTGGAGTATCTTAGATCATCTCAGATGATCAAAGGAATATCCGGCTCCTGTTAAATTTGGGTTGAAGTATCTCATCCCACTTGTCCCTGTCTTTGCTGCTACTCATAATTCTACGGCTCATAATTCTTTCCACCTGGACTTTGATGGCATTTCTCTGGCTCTTGATCCTCGTTACCATGGTCCTCCTTTCTCCTCATTCTGCAGATTCTCCTAAGCCTCCCCTCTCAGAGCTAGGCTATTCTGCCTCCCTAGGCTTTTCCTCCCCTATCCTCCCATAGGCTTTTTTCTTGCCATGAATTTTTTACTTTCCTGATATCCAAGTTTTGGTTCTTGATGTGTACAAATTTATTCTTTTCTGTTGCTTGAAACATTAGCTTTCAAAGCTGTTGTCTCGCTGTGAATTTTTTTTCAGTATAGCTAAATATCAAAACTAAGCAATTACTTGAATTATCTTGGAAAAGAAGGTAGTCGGGGCATATGTCTTTCATTTTCCCTTTATTGTTAGGAATTATTAGGAATTTGTTTTCAGTCACCAAACTTAAAAATCTGTACATTATTCAGCATTTATTGTATGTTTTTCTGAACTGACAACATGGGAGGAGGTTGCGATATATGTAATATACAAACAAAAAGTATAAGTAGGTGCTAGTTGTACAGTCCTTAGGCAAGCCACTTTACTTCTCCTAGCTTCAATTTACTTATTTATAAATATGGAGGTTTAATGCCTTCCTCAAAGGGATGTTCTGAAGGTTAAGATCAGATTTCTAAAATGCCTCAACTGGCCAATGGGGAGAACTCAGCTTTCCCTCAAAAACACACAAACCTAGTTTGGGGAAATCAGAATGTGCACCCAAATAACCATAATGCAGTATGAAATGAAGCTTGTTGAAATAAAGTATTACAGAGGAAAGAGAAAACCTTTCCCACTATGTTTATGTTGGGGTAAGCAGAGAGACTCTAAGTAGGAGTTAACGTTTTGATGGGGCAAGATGGAACGAGTGAGAGGGCATTTTGAGAAAACTGCAGGTTGTGTTTAGGGGCTGGAGACAGATCAGACTGATTAGACCCCTGATTCTTAATCCCGACTAAACATGACCACTCAGGGAGCTTAAAAATATGTCAGTGCTCAGGCCCCAGCAGAGAGTAAATAAATAAATTGGAATCTCTGAGTGGTGGAGCTTGGGCATGATAATTTTAAAATTATCCCAAGACGATTCTTATGTGGAGACAGGTTTAAGGACCAGTAGATGAAAGCACTGAACCTGTGAAGGAGACTGGTAAGAGGAAGGATCCTAAACATGGGGCTAAGTAAGAACCCAGCAGAGTCTCTTGAATACTCAGAAGTTTACATTTTAGTTGGCAGACATGAGGAAGACAGTCATTGAAGGCATTTGGAATGGAAGGAAAGAGAGAGCAACTAGTATTTATGTACTTGGGCTAAGTAGCGTTTTAGACTGCTGTATATTCTTAATGTTGGTAGATAAAAAGGTGAGCCTCGGGTGATTGAGTAAGTTGACCCTTGTCAAACAGCAAAGGCATAAACTGCTGTGTCCACACCCAGAGCTCGTGCTCATTCCACCGTAGCTCGTGCCGCTGTACCTCGTGCCGCTGTACCGCTCTGCCTCTGTCAGAGACCACAGCAGAGTGGAAGCTCATGAGGTGCCTGAGGGTAAAGTACAAATGACTAGGAGGTTTTCAGATAAAGCTTATTAAACAAATGAACACATGAAGAAGCATGGCAAGTGGACTTGAAACCAGATCACAGAGAGTAAATATTTTAGCCATGTAAGCAAGGAAGTTTTACTGGTGAAAGAGGGAGAGAGGAACTGATTGCCAAGGCAAAGAGATGGTGTGTGTAGGTTTTGTTTTAGGGGATAGAAATCGCTTACATTGTTTGTTGGCCAGGGGGAGGGAACCACCTTTAATCAAAGTAAATGGGGTCAGGAGTAACTGTAACCTTGGAAAGATGCATAGTTCTAAAACAGGAAGAAAGAACGTGCTGAGAAAAGAAAAAGGCATTCGAAGTGTGAAAGATTTAAATAGGGAGAAATTTTGAGATTTTGAAGTCTGCTGAGAATGAGTGGACCAAGGTGAAGTTGGAGGCATATCAAGGAGAGAAAGGGTTTGAGTCCACTGCTTGAAGAAGGAATAAAAAAAAAAATGGATCGTGGGAGAAATTTTTAAATGCGTAGTCAGCAGTAAGAGGGAGAGATGAGTTTACATAGAGTGATTTAGAGTGGATCCAACCACTAAGGCTTATAGTTAGGCTTTTTCCTGCCAGTAAGTATAGATCGGGCAGTTGGAGAGAAAATGAATATTATGTGTTACCCAGGGAAAAATCCAAGAAGGCTCAGTGAAAGATAAAGAGGGCATATTTCTTACCTTTAATTCTTAAGGATGTCAGTGCTTGATCTGTCATATATTTTACATATACAAATAATATAACATGCAATAAACATTTTTCTCAGTTTGTCTTTGCCTTTAGTTTATGGTGAACATGTATATTAACATTTTTATAAACAAATACTGCAGTGAACATTTTTGTTTATAAATTTTTACATATTCAGGTATTCTTGTAGGATAGATTTCTAAAAATAGAATGTGTGATAAAAATTTAGGTGTGTTATATTTGTTTTTTTTTTTTTTAAAGATTTTATTTATTTATTTGACAGAGATCACAAGTAGACAGAGAGGCAGGCAGAGAGAGAGAGAGAGAGGGAAGCAGGGTCCCTGCTGAGCAGAGAGCCCGATGCGGGACTCGATCCCAGGACCCTGAGATCATGACCTGAGCCGAAGGCAGCGGCTTAACCCACTGAGCCACCCAGGCGCCCCCAAAGGCGTGTTGTATTTGTTACTAATAGCTTTATCAAGATAGAATTCACGTACCACATGTGTGATATTATTTAAAATTTATAATTCCACGGTATGTATGTATTTATTTTAATTCCATGGCTTTTAATACATTCTTAGAGTTATGTGACCGTCACCAGATCAATATTAGAACATTTTTTTATCAGTCCAAAAAATCCCCCTGTGCTCATTTGCAGCCACTCCCCATCATTGCCTTGCCCTTCAGCTCCTAGCAACAATTAATCTGTTTTCTGTCTCCGTAGATCTGCCAAAACTGGGGATTTCTTATAAATAAAATCATGTAATATCTGGTCTTCTATGACTGGCTTCTTTTACTTGGCATGTTTTCAAGGTTCAGCCATGTTTTAGCATATGCCAGGACTGTACTCCTTTTAATTGGTGAATATATCCCACTTAGTAGAGAGACCATATTTTATGTATTCCTTCATCTGTTGATGGGCATTCAGCTTGTTTCCACTTGGCTGTCCTGAATAATGTGGTTAGGAACATTTATGTAAAAGTTTTTGTGAGGATGTATGTTTTAATTTTGCTTTGGTATCTACCTAAGAATGAAAATCCTGGGTCATATGATACCTCATCTATTTAGAACATCTGTAAACCTGATAGATAAAGCCAGATTACCTTCTAAGATCAGCCTTACCAACTGCTAATATATCAACTTTGCTTTTAAAAACTTAACTGTTTTCCTGTATCCTGGCCACACTCAGAACTGTCCATCTTTAATATGTCATTTACTGATAATTCACATTTCTCTGATTCCTCCTGAGCCTCTGATCATCTTTTTGTGTGTTTGTCAGCTTTTAGTATTTTCTCTTCTGGGAATTGCTTCTTTCTAGCTTTTGGCATTTTGAGGGGAAAGGTTACTATCTTCTTCACAGTTGCTAAGAACTCTATTCTTTCTTTGTTTTAAAAATGTGATGCAAATATTTTCCCTCAGCCTTTTCTGTCTCTTAACTTTGTTAATGGGTGTCTATTATCATCCCGGAGGTTGTCATTTTTAGAAAGATAATCATTTCATCTTTTCTGTTATGGGTTTTGTTTTTTAGTTTTTTTCTTAAATCAGTTTTGTATTTCGCCACAAGATTAAACTAATATTTCCTAATATTTTCTTGAAATTATTTTGTAGGCTTTTTTTAATGTTTAATTCTTTAATCCACTTGGATTATTTATTTGTGAGTAGTATGAGATAGAGATCTACTTTTTTACTTTTTCCCAAGGAACTGCCTAATATTCCTAACTTGTCATTTTTCCACTGATACACCTACAGATTTTCCCATATGTGTGAAACCTTCTTTGTACTCTTCTGTTCCACTTATCTATTTGTGAGTTCTTATGCCAAAACGACCTTATTGCCTAGTTTCATGTTCTTTGATATTTGTCAGCACGTTTCCTATGATTATTATAATAAAAATATTATAATGTAAAATTATTATAGACATTTTTATTTTCTAGTCCAGTTGAACTTTTTTTAATTTTTAAAGTTGCAGTTTTAAGAAATTTGTAAGAATTTGAATGAGTTATGTTAAATTTGTAGATTATTTTAAAGAAGTGCCGTCTTTACAGTAGTAAGTCTTCCCATTTAGATTGGGCTTTTTTGTACCTTTCAATGAAAGTATATAGTGTTGATCATATGGGTTCTGTAGTTTCCGAACCCAGGTACTTTATTCTACCTCAACTGTTAAAACTATCTTTAGCTTCTGCAATAGAATACAGATAAACCTGCAGTAGAACTCGTCACCTAATTTCATTTTTGCCCACCCGCTATCTTTTACAGCAGCTAGTAGGATATTTTTAAAAACTAAGTCAGATCATGACAGTTTCTCACTTAAAACCATTCGATGACTTGGTTCCCCATGCACTTCAACTCCTGTCTACTGCCATCTGCCTTTACTACTGCATGTCTTTTGAGCTGAGATTTTCTTTGCTTTGTTTGCTTATAGATCAGTTTTTCAGTGGCTTCTTTCCTACCTTTAAGGTATTCTGTTATATTTGTGCCCTGTGTTATTTTATGTATTGAAGATTTACTGTTTACATTTATTTGATTATTTGAATGTTTTCTTCATTTTATGGGATTGACATAGAGTTAGCTCTTGTAAATCAGAAACCCAGAGCTTCCTTTCTTTTTCCTCTTTAATAGAAATCATTATCACAGTCCATCCAGGCTACAGTTAAATAGTTTGTTGAATGTTCATGAACTTATGATACACAGACACTAAGAGACTCTAAACTGAAAATTAAGATCATTTTGGAATTTTAATATTTTTTAAGTAATGTGAATTGCAATTAAGTGGTTAGGTGGTATATAAATTTGAAGTGTTTGGTTTATCAAAATTTAAGGAAAAAGTCAGAAGTGCTTCTTTTCTCTATATTTTATTACTATAAAAATAGATTTAACTAGCTGGACTTAAGTTGCCAGAAGCAATACAGGACTCCCAGTTAAATTTATTTGCAGATAAATCATTTTTAGCATAAGTATGTGCCATTCAATATTTGGAATATAATTTTACTAAATACTGGTTTTTTATCAGAAATTTAAATTTAACTGGGCATTTTGTGTTTTTATTTGCTAAATTGGTCTATCCTAGCTATATGTCAACTCTTTTGCAACCTGACTTCTTAGGAATACAATAACCAGTAAATGGGTTTAAGAAGCTCTTCACTTTCAAAAATAGATTTCACAAAGTTCATAGCTCAAATTGTGTGTGTGTATATATGTGTGTGTGTGTGTGTATATATATATATATGCAATTTATGTATCAGTGACATAATCAAGTCTTTCTCAGTATCCTACTGCTTTTTAGTTTAGCTAGTCTAACATTCCTGCAACTAAGTTCATTTTAAATTTATCTAATGACAGATTTTTTTTTCCCCTTACTTACTCAAGGACCCCATATAATTTCATCCTAGCTTACTTCTCAACCATCAGAAATCTATGCTTGAAGAAAATTGTGCCACTTGCTTTTATTTCTTTGTTTGTGCTGCCCCTTTTGCCAAAGACCTATATCCCTCTCATCTATGCCTGTGCAGTCATTCACTGCCTACTTCACAGGCCATCCCTCCAAGGAGAGCTTCCTGATTCTCAGGGCTGAAAGTGATCTATCCTTACCTCTGAGCATTTTGTTTTCATGGCACTTACCACAGTCTAATTTGATGCCTACTGTTTAAGGGGGGGGGTGGGTTTTTTTTAATTGTAATAAGAACATTTAGCGTAAGATCTACCCTCATAATGATTTTTTTTAAGTCAAGTTACAGAATTAACTATAAACACAAAGTTGTACAGCAGATATCTAGAACTCAGTCACCTTACATGACTGCAACTTTATCTGTTGAATAGCAACTCCCCATTTCCTCCTCCTTCCAGCTCCTGGCAACCATCATTCTGCTCCACTTGTTTGAATTTGACTATTTCAAATACCTCATCTAAGTGGAATCATGCAGTATTTCTCCTTCTCTGACTTCTATATTTCACTTAGCATAGTGTCCTAAAGGTTCATTCCTGTTGCCATGTATGATAGGATTTTCTTCTTTTTTAATCCTGAGTAATAGTCCATCATACATATATTCCATAATTTCCTTATCCAACCATTCGTTGCTGGACTTGTAGATTGTTTCAACATCTTGGCTGCTGTAAGTACTGCTGCAGTGAGCATGGGAATGCAAATATCTCTTTTGAGATTCTGATTTCAGTTCTTTTGGACTGAATACCCAGAAGTGGAATGGCTCTGTCACATGGTAGATGTATTTTTAAGTTTTTGAGGAACCTCCATACTGTTTTCTATAGTTGCTACACCATTTTACATTCCCGTCAACAGTGTATAAAGGTTCCAGTTTCTACATATCCTCACCAACAGCTTAAGACTTTCTTTCTTTCTTTCTTTTTTTTTTTTTAAATACTGGCCATCCTAACAGGTGTGAGGTAATACCTCTGTTGGGTTTTAATTTGCAACTCTTATGATTAGTGATGTTGAGCATCTTTTCATATATTTTTGGCCATTTATATGTATTCTTTGGAGAAATGTCTGTTCATGTTCTTTGCCCAATTTTTAATTGGGTTATTTTGGGTTTTTGGAGTTGAGTTGTGGGAGTTCCTTATCTATTTTGGTCCTTAACCTCTTATCAGATACATGGTTTGCAAAAAGACTCTTGCCAGCTTCATCTTTGTAGTCCCCATGGTAGCTTTGTATTTTTGCACTCTGCAGCATTGTTGATGTTTTTGGGTTTTTTTTTTTTTTCCAATACTTGGCACTCAGGGTATGCTTCTTAAATGCAGTGCAGTTATCTGGTGTCCAAGTCAGCATCAAATTTAAAAGGCCCAAATGGGCCTTCTATAGATGTACTGACAGCAGTGAGAAGAGACAGCTGAAGTGGAAGAGAAGAAAAGGGGAGGCAAACAGGAATATAAAACTTTGCATATATATATGATCTCACTGACTGAAGCAGATAAGGTTGATAGGGAATCAACATGATTATAAGAAAACAAAGTTAGAAAATTCTAAAATAGGGGCGCCTGGGTGGTTCAGTGGGTTAAGCCTCTGCCTTCGGCTCAGGTCATGGTCCCAGGGTCCTGGGATCGAGCCCTACATCGGGCTCTCTGCTCAGCGGGGAGCCTGCTTCCTCCTCTCTCTCTGCCTGCCTCTCTGCCTACTTGTGATCTCTGTCTGCCAAATAAATAAATAAAATCTTAAAAAAAAAAAAAGAGAATCTTAAAAAAATAAATAAAAATAAAATTTAAATAGATGATATTCTGTCTAAAGAAATAGTAATCTTAAATAACACCATTTAAACTACATATTTAAATATGTGCTTACTGACCTAATCTGAGTAATTCATTACCCAACAATTATGAACAGCTAGTTTTCTATAGTTAATAGCATGATATTATTATAAATATACTATTTTAGGTATTTGTTTAAAATTCCAAGGCAGTAGATGGTGCAGTATCTAATCATAACACTAGGTGGTGGTGTCCGATTTTAAGAAATTGAAGTGTGGAACTGTTTCTCAACATACATATTCTTTGACCTTGAAATCATTTAGTGCTTTCTCAGAAGAAAGAGGAAGGAATAATTAATAAAGCGATAGAGTACCATTTCTACTTACTAGGGTTACTCACCCCTACTCTCTTTTTTTCCTTTGAATGCTATAATCCAATTATTCACATGTTGTTTTGTCTCATGCTGTTGACATTTGTATTTGTTTTGTTTTGGGTTTTGCATTTTTTGTGGGGTTTTTTTGTTTGTTTTGTTTTTGTTTTTGCTCTTGACACTTTTAAAATGATTGAAGATCTTGGGGGCACCTGGATAGCTCAGTCAGTTAAGCATCCAACTCTTGATCTTGGCACAGGTCATGATTTCAGGGTCATGAGATCAGGCCCCACTGGGCTCTGCACTGGGCATGGAGTCTACTTAAGATTCTCTCTCTCTCTCTACCCTTACACCTCAGGCATGATGTCTCTCTCAAAAAATTTTTTTAAAAAGTAAAATAAATGATTCAAAATCCCAAAGAGCTTTGGATTATATGAGTTATAAGCAAATAATGATCAGTATTTTTCTTCTTAGAAATTATGACTGAGGGGTGCCTGGGTGGCTCAGTGGGTTAAAGCTACTGCCTTCGGCTCAGGTCATGATCCCAGGGTCCTGGGATTGAGCCCCACATCGGGCTCTCTGCTCAGCAGGGAGCCTGCTTCCCCTCTTTCCCTGTCTGCCTCTCTGCCTACTTGTGATCTCTGTCTGTCAAATAAATAAATAAAACCAAATAAATAAATAAATAAATAAATTTTTAAGAGAATAAATAAATTAAAAAAATTATGACTGAGAAATTTAAAAAGGTGTGTTAACTCATTTGAAAATAACAATAATACACCCATTACATGTTAATAAAAACATAGTAAATATTTTTTTTTATTTCTTATTTTTTAAGATTTTATTTATTTGAGACAGCGCACGCAAGCGGGGATAGTGGGAGAGGGGGAGGCAGACTCCCCACTGAGCAGGGAGCCCAGTGCAGGGCTCGATTCCAGAACCCTGGGATCATGACCTGAGCTGAAGGTAGACACTTAACAACTTTGAGCCACCCAGGCGCCCCTGAAAAGTAACTTTTCTAAAATGAGAAGAAAATTAGAAGAGTGACTCTGTACGTCCCTTCAATGTCTAGATGATTAGTGGAAATTCTCTTACATATTTATAGATTCAATCTTTTGAGGTGGAACAAACATATCATTGGGCCTCTGGAAAACGTCACTCTACATTCGTGAAAGCTTAAGAGAAAAAAGCAATGTCTTTTTAGTGGAAATCATTTTGATTTCATGTAGTCTCTAAAAGGGTCTTGTGGACCCTTAAGAATCCTAAAACACAATTTGAAAACTATTATTATACCTCCCGAGTACCTGTAAGAAGCTAGTGAAAAAAATAGAAACTCTATGTATAATTACATACACATTCTATTAATTTTGGATTTGTAAATCCAAAAGATTCAACAGCCAGTTCATAGCTTATACCATCTGAATGTTAGTTTAAGATTACCTAGCATGACTAAGAATTGATGATATTACATTAATTAGAAAAATACAGTATCTTAATGGAAAAATGGACAAAACATGACCAGATGGTAAAAAGGAAACCAAGTTATAAATACGTTTTATTTACAGTGGGCATAATTTTTAACCAGAAAAAAATGCTTTTAAAAATAAATATAGACCCAGATTACTATTATAGTTCCATTTAATGTATGTTAGCTGAAAGCGATAGTCTATAAAACACTCGATTATCGTTATAATTACATCTCTGTTGTGGAATAATCTACTCTTCATTTTCTGAGCTTTGTCTGTTCTTTATTACCCACATGCATGCCCTCAATTCTCCTCTCTATGCTGATGATTCCCAAAGCTCTGTATCCAACCTTGATCTCTCTTCTTTGTGTTTCTCAGCCTTACTTCCAATTGTGAATCCATCTCTCACTAGAAGTCCTGAAATTTTCTCCATCCCAGCTTGTCTAAAACCAAAGTCATGTTCTTTATTCCTACCACTTTGGGACTTCTTAATTTTTCCTTTTAGTTAATCACCATTTATCAGGGTCCCCAGACTAGAAACCTTTGAAGAAAGGTTTGACATATTCAAACATTAAATACATAGATTTTTTTTCATACTTTGTTGTTTCCTCCACCTCGATTTTTCTTCGTATTCTCTTCTCAGTGACCTGGAAAATTCCTACATATGCTTAAAGATTCAACTCAGATGTTATTCCTTTTCTTTCTTTTTTTTTTTTTTTTTTTTTTTTTTTTTTTTTTTTTTTTTTTTTTTTACTTTTTTAAAGATTTATTTAAGGATACCTGGGTGCCTCAGTGGGTTATGCATCTGCCTTCAGCTTAGGTCATGATCCCAGCATCCTGGGATCAAGCCCCACATCGGGCTCTCTGCTAAGCAGGGAGCCTGCTTCTCCATCTCCCTCTGTGATCTCTCTCACTCTCGTTCTCTCTCAAGTAAGTAAATAAAATCTTTATTAAGAAATTTATTTAGGGGCACCTGGGTGGCTCAGTGGGTTAAAGCCTCTGCCTTCAGCTTGGGTCATGATCCTGAAGTCGGATCAAGCCCGTACCGGGCTCTCTGCCTAGCAGGGGGCCTGCTTCCTCCTCTGTCTGCTTCTCTGCCTACTTGTGATCTCTGTCAAATAAATAAATCTATTTTTTAAAAGATTTTATTTATTCATTTGACAGAGCTGGAGGGGACAGAGGGAGAGAATCCTCAAGCAGACTCCCCCATGAGCAGAGAGCCCCATGTGGAGCTCAACCCACAACCCATGAGATCATGACCTGAGCCAGAATTAAGAGTTGGATGCTCAACCAACTGAGCCACTTATGTGCCCCTCACATGTTGTCACTTCTATATATCTTCCCTAATACACTAAGCAGATGTTCTTTTATCATAAGATAAAGTGTGTATGGGGAACCTGGGTGGCTCCGTTGGTTGGGGGGTTGGACTCTTGGTTTTGGTTCAGGTTGTGATCTCAGGGTCATGGGATGCCCAGGCACTCCCACCCTGATCCTGTGTCGGACTCTGTGCTCAGTATGGAGCTTGCTTGAGATCCTGTCTCTGCCCCAACCCCTCACGGGTCTGCTCACTCTTCTCGCTCTCAAATAAATAATGAAATCTTTTTTAAAAAAAAGTACAGTGTATGTGTGTGTGTGTGTGTGTGTGTGTGTGTGTAAGCATGTGTAAACAGAGAAAAGACACACATCTTTTCTTCTGTCTTTCCTGATAAACAGCCTTTGTAAGGCAGACACCTTGTTCCATTTGTCTTTATTTCCCGAGTCTTAAGCACACTGTTAATAGGAGAAATGAATGGTATCAAATACCCCTGTTTTAAATATTGTGCAAGTAAGTTCATTGCTACCCAGTGATAAATTTTACAAATTAAGATGAGCATGTTCATTTGTTTAAGTCAAAGTCAATTCAAGTTAGCTTTTCTGCATGGATATTATCTCTTTCTTCTTCATTTTTGCTAGGAATTCCTTGGGTTTCAGAGGGGATGATGTCTTCATTTTAAAAGTTAGAGTTGAATATAAGGTTTTCTAAGTACATTTAATGTATATCTGAAGCATCACATCACCCACCACAAATGTGATCTAATGGTATTTTATATTAAGTAGTAATATAATGATAATTTGATGCAACCACTCAACAATAAATATGTGTGAGGTTTTAAAGTATACTTTTGGGGAAAAGTAAAAATTTTGGTGCAAAATATATATATGTATACATCTATATATAAGTAGTTTTCAGATTTATGTCTGTTAATGCAGTACAAACTTCTCTTTTTAGAACTTCTTGGTATACATGAACAAGCAGCTGTAGGATTCTTAACATTAATGGAAGCTTTAAGATACTGTAAGGTAAGTTGATTTTAATGGTACTTTTCAATCCTTTTTACTCACATGTCCACTGTTGTGGACAGTATTTTCTTCTATGACAACATATAGCTTACTGCTGTTACTTTGTACTTCTTAGTTCTTTCCTGATCTCCTTTCTCAAACTGACAGGCATATTAAGGGCAGAGTTAAGTTGGCTGATCATGCTGAGTTTCCTATTCATGAGGTTTGTTCCTTTTTAAGGGTAGAGGGCAGAACCCGATAAAAAACAGTTTATAAAAATAGAGACACCTATAATTGAAAGTAAATATATTTTTTGGTAAACCAAGAGAAAAGGATGTATTGTTTCTTCCTCATAACAGTATGCTTCATGGAAAAAAAAATTGCTAGATGCCTGAAGTTTTAACTTTTGTCTGTTCCATCTGAAAAACGATTTCACACTCGAAAAAACAAATTCCAAGCATTTCACAGCATTAAATTCTTTAGCACATGGGCTAAGGTTAGAAACTGCCATGAACCTCTCATTTATTGATAAAAATTTCATTGTTTTTCTGCATCATCTGAAATAACTATTGGATGTTCCAAATAGTTTTAAATGGGATTCAAATCATTAGTGATTTATACTTAATGAGATGGCCTGATTTTGGAGAAAGGAAGAAGTAGATCTAATTTTCTTTTCCATTTTAGAATGTTGGGTCTGTAGCAGTAGTTCTGGTGATGGTGATTTAATAAAATAACGGTGTCTTGCCCTCTTTCTTTCTTTTTTCCTTTAAGTGGAAGTGTTCCTCTTTCATGACAACACTTGGAAAGGAGTGATATGATAATCAGATAATCAGATAGGTTTCATCCTGTCCTTATCCATTAGTAGGGATCGTATTGTATCAAAGCAGTAACTCTTTTATTTTCTGTGTCTTTAATTTACAAGCTAAAGCTGTTCTGAAGGAGCCTGGCAGCCAGAGCATCAGGCTGCATCCCATTCTCCCAAGAAACACACACAAACGTCATTGATCCTAAAAGTGTGTGTGCATGCATGTGTGCATGTGTGCACACATACAAATGACAACTACATAGAGGTGATGAATATGTTAATGAACTTGATTTTGGTGATCTTTTCACAGTGTATACACCTACAAAAACATGAAGTTGCACACTTTTAATATATACAGTGTTCATATGTGAAAGATATTTTAATAAGGCTGTTTTTTATAAAGCATGTGTGTGTTTTGCAGGAGGATCGGGTGTGGAGATGAGACTGTGAAATCTTCACTGTGTAGCCTGTAATTCCCTGATCTAGATCCTGTCTGTCCCTCTTCAATTGCTTTGCCCTGTCCACTGCTGTGCTCTAGCTCTGCTGGTTTCCTGCCAGATTCTCAAACACACCCAGGCCCTTTCCTGCCTGATAAGACTTCATACTTGCTGTCGTTTCTGCCTGGAATACTCCAGTTTGTAAATGGATGGCTCTCTCTCCCCATCAGGTCCTACTTAAAGTGGTGCCTCAAAGACCTTTTCCTCAGCCATTCCTTCAGTGACTCTTTTTCACAATTTCATAGCAACAATCACTCTATAAAGATGTTTTCTGTTTAATTTTTTTTTAATCTTGAATTTGCTTTTTTATTGTTATCCCCAGTGGATTATAGACTCTCTGAAGCCAGTGAACATTGTTTTTCTGGGTACATATTCGGTGTTCAGTAAACATTTGGTGGAATGAATGGCCAATTTAACCAGAATTGTAAGCTTTTCTAAATCATGCTTTTGCTTTTCTTTAGCTGTTAGGAAGAACAGGGGAATGAATGCCTGTTTTCCTCCTAAGATCTTAGTGGGAAAACAGCACTGGCTGAATATTCTCCTATTACATATTGCTTTAGTGTTCTAGCAGTAACTGGTATTTTCAAGATTTAAAGATTCTTTTAACGGCAGGACACAATGCAGTGGTACTCGGATAGATGAAAGGCAGAACTGTCTATTACTTACACCTCCAAACAAGGGAAGGCTACCAGACAGGGCCACAGAGGGGATTATACTGGCGGACAGCGCAACAGTGAGGTGCGACCATAGGTGGCAGCTTTGGTATGGGTGTTGGGATGGATTTAGCTAGGTTTCATGGGCTCTGCTTAGATTGGAAAATTTCAGTGAGCTCTAAGACTTAGGGCTGTTTCTTCTTGTCTGACACCTAGCTGCAGGGAGCTTAGAGCCATACACAGTGGCCCAGAGTGTGGGAGACCTGGAAGGGAAGTGGTTGGGATGGTGTGATTATAGCTTTTGGAAAAACTATTGTTACCCTGGTGTGTTCATCTGTACATAACTGTAGATGTCCCTCTGAAAACCTGTATACATTTACTTTTCACCAAACATTTAGAGAAAAGTATTAAGGAAATCATTGTGTTTGTATTAGTTTTGTGAATCTGAACATTTCCCTGTTAATATCGTAGCAAATTGCTCTCTAGAAATTAACGTTTTCATATCATTTTGACTATATGTGTTCATTAATACAAATGAAAGTCTCTTTACACACACAGTGAAGAGGATGACTCTGAATGCTTTTGATGTTGCCCCCCCCTTTTTAAAGATTTTATTTCAGAGATGGAGAAGAAAGCACATGAGTTGGGGGGAGGGGCAAAGGTAGAGGGAGAAGCAGACTCCCCACTGAGCAGGGAGCCCAATGCCAGGTTTAGTCCCAGGACTCGGGGATAATGACCTGAGCTGAAGTTAGACACTTAACTGACTGAGCCACCCACCTTTTTTTTTTTTTTTTTAATAACTCACATAAAACTCACCATTTTAAAGTGTGCTGTTCAGTGATTTTTCACAAGGTTGTACAACCATCACCACTTACCTAATTTCAGAATGTTTTTCTTTACTCTCACAAGATACTCTAAACAAATTAGTGGTCACTTCCTCACTCCTCCCCAGCTTCTGGCAGCTTTATTTCTTGAATATCCCCGTTCTGGACATTTCATCTAAATGGAATTGTACAATGTGTAGCCTTTAGTGTCTGGCTTCTTTAGCTTAGCATAACGTCTTCAGTGTTCATTCTTGTTTGAACTTATATTAATACTTTGTTCTGTTTATGACCAAATATTCTGTTGTATTATATGCCGGTTTTGTTTATCTGTTCATCACCTGATGGATATTTGGGTTGTTTCTGCCTTTGTGCTACTAGAATAACACTGCTAGAAACATGCATGTGTATAAATTTTTTGTGAACATGTTTTCATTCCTGTTGGACATATACCCAGCAGTGAAATTGCTTGTCATATAGTGATTATGTGCTTAATTTGCTGAGGAGCTGTCAGCCTGTTTTTCCAAAGTGGCTGCATTATTTATGCGCTCTTACTCATTTATATTAGTGTAAGACACTTAGTGAGTTCATTCATTTATCTTTTGATCCTTCTATGTATTATACTCATATTTTACTTCTACCTTAATTAAATACACACAAACACACACTCATTTTCTAAAAGGGAAATTAAATAATCACTAAATTTTTCACCACAAGAGGCAGCTACCACATGAGGAGTCAGAAAGCCTGAGTTTTAATCCCAACTCTGTACTAGTTACCTGTTTGAAATCAGACAAGGCACTGATCCTTTATATTTCTGTTTCTGACGTAAAATTGAAGGACTTGTGCTGAGCACCTCTAAAATCCCTTCTACTATGAACCTGTGATCAGACCTTTTCCTTTGTCTTTGTCCTTTGCTCTTATTTTCTTGTCCCCAAACCATCATCCTTCCTGCTCTCCTGGTTCACCATTGCCATTAGCACATCCCGTTAATCCTTCCCATCAGAGGACAAAGATACTGGTGTTTTTGTCCATGAATACAAGAGAGTGCCTATTTCCCACTTCCTAATGATAATTTAAATTCCAAAGGGCCGTCATGGTGTTTGAAAGCAGGGCATCCTATCAGGGCTAATGACGAATAAGGGAAGAATTGCTCTCACTGCTGCAAGTAGCCACTTGGCATTTCCCCATTCAGGAGTCTGTGTGAGAAAAGAAAATAGAGCAAGTGGGATTGGTAAGGTTGTTTTTAAGTTGTAATCTCTGTCCTCATAAGAGTATAGAATTGATTGATATGAACATGATGGGATTTCCCAAGTCTACTTGTTTTGTTGTTGTTGATTTTAAACTTTCTCAGTCACACACACACACACAAAAACTTTGGATACTGTGTTTTTTATAGATTAAATATATAAACTTGAGACAGACTATAAGTAAAACTTTTTGTACAATTTAAGGAGACTTCATACTGTAGAACTCTGAATTACCTCCAATCATGAAGAGTCAAGTAACAGGATTCTTTTATGTTCTTAGATATTTTATAGTATATATTTTGCTTTAGAGAGATTATTATATTGTCCCAGGTTCTTTGAAGACATGATGTGCTTAAGGATTTTTCTCTTTCCTTATTTATTAGTAAATATATTCATTTGTTAATTTATAATGGTTCTTCTGATAAAGTAATTATTATCAAGGTTATAGTTTCAGGATTTAATCACCAAGCTAAAAATCTAGAACATTTTGTCTAGCAATTTTAGTCAAACCTGAGAATGATTCTTAGGGCTAAACTAAGTTTTTCCAGCTATGTTAAATCTGTATTATTGTTACTCTGATGTAAAGGTGAGATATAAGCTTAGCCCTGACCGTCTTTATAACATTGATTTTTACATTCAGCATTTGACCTTTATGGGTAAGGCATTCTGGCACAATACATTATTCCATTTAAGTATGAATTGGACACTTCAGTTACGCTTCTAATACTCGTGGGCAGATACTCAGCAGGCAGTATAAAATTTTCATTTGTTTGTTTATCTTGCTACATTTGTTCTAGGTTGGTTCTTACTTGAAATCTCCAAAATTCCCTATTTGGATTGTTGGCAGTGAAACTCACCTCACCGTATTTTTTGCCAAGGTATGCTTATAGCAGGATTTTTTTTTTTTTTTTTTTTAAGTATGATATCAGGCAACAAGTAATCTAAGTCCATATTTAGTTTGGGTCTTCGTGCAAAATTCAGTGTATTCCTACTAACAAGTGGATTGTTCCAAAACCTAAGAAATTAATAGTAAAGAAAATATTATTACACTGCTCTAGTTTTACAGTTATTTTAGTAAACTCTGTCATGATTTAGTTATAATTTCTTTATCTTTTGTGACTTCAGAGCTTTGGCTTTTGATATTTTTCAGAAATCACTGTTAAATAACTAAATTTAAAAGTTTTGGATTGTTCTTTTGTAGAAAAGATAAGAATCTCATATAATATAAAATAATTTTAGTTAAAACATCTAGGAAGGTATTTTTAAATCTATTAGTAGTTCAGTGGTATAGAAGTGATCTTTTAAGATGTATGTTTCCTACAATTTTGATATTATTATAATAATATTATATTATAATATTGACATAGATTAAATGCATTTGAATATGTTTATTTTAAAATTCTTAAACCTGTTCCTAAATTTCCTCCTTTAACAATAGTACTTCTTTCTCCACATAGAGTGGTTAGAGCTTTGGAGTCACACAAACTTCATTTGAATCCTAGCCTTACCACTTCTGATCATTCAGCCTCTTTTCCCAGGTCTTTAAAATAAGGATTTCTGATAATACCTCGCTCTTAGATTTGTTATCAGGTTTAAATATATAATGTTAAGCAGTACCTAGTCCAAGTTAAGTGCCCAAGGAATCTTGGCTGTTGCCATCAGCCTCCTCACTGCCATCATTATTCTGCATTTAGTAAACATGGAGTTGCTGATGTTGGAGTAAAGAAGGAAAATATAGGATTGTTTATTTTGAGGTTCTTTATGTCTAGAGGACTTTCCTGATTACCCCATACACTTTTTTAGATTGTACCTGTTAGTGTAATTTTCCTTGTGTCTGAAAAAGTATGACTCGTATAAACTGTGCCAAGGAGTGAACTGCTAGTGCGAAGTTGTGTGGGTCTGTTTCCTCACTTATCACTGGATTACTTGTAATGTGCTGCCAAATCTAGTGATTGGATTTAGAGTGAGTACTTCCCTTAAACAAAAAAAAACAAAAAATAGAACTCAAAAAGTACAGACTTTGACGGAACTACAGTAGTAAAAAGTACTGATAAGTTGCATTTAGTCTGAAGGCTTTTGCTGTTTATTTCCCTCCTAAAGTAGAAAAGAAGTTAAAAACATAATGTAAACTATAGAAACTGGACAACTTTGAATTCCAGAGGGAGGATTTCATCATTTGACTAATTTTTGTGTCAAGTGTTCTAAATTTCCAGAAAAGAAAATCAGTTCCAATTTACATGCAAAAATGTAGTTTCAAGCCAATTGTTATTTTTATCTCCAGCTCCATATTTAAGCACAGGAAAACTAATGAATTCTATGAAACACTATAAGGTTCAAATACAAAAGATAATGAGATGAAAATACTTTAAATCTTAAATTTTATGATTGACATTTAAGAAATGATTTTGTTATCAAGTAGCAAAAGAGACTTTACAGAAGCTTAATAGAAGGAATGGTGTCGGCTTAGCTATGTAAATACAGACATTTTGTATTTTAGCATCTAAATATCAGGTCTGTTGATAGATACCTTCTTTTCTATGAAACATACACTTCCTACCCACGTGCGTGGTTTTCTTTATATTTTCCATAGCATTTGATCTGTTGTGCAGTTGAATTTATCACACAGTGCATTGTTCCTATGTCCCGTACCTTTTGTGTGTATTTCCTGTGACCAGCAGTGAGCCTTGTTTAGGACAGGGATCCTCTCATTCATCTTAATCACAGATCTCAACCACGTGCAACAAAATGTTGAGTGAGAGACATGAAGCGCATAGAGAGAAACAAAAACCCCTACCACACCAGTTTCAGGCCTGAAAGAGCAAGCTCCATGTATGCCTCCTCAGTCAGATGAGGTTTTCAAATAAATCTCCGTTCATTTGCATCCCTGGAGCTACTAATAACCCAGACAGGAAAATGCACACACACAGAAAGTGATTAGAAAGAATTTTATGGTAAGATTTTAGGTTCTTCAACTATTATAAGTCCTAAAAATCACATTTATCAAGTACCTTATTTCTCTTTTAGAAGTCCTGAACTTTAAAATGATTGTTTTGGTACTTACCTTTGTATCTGTGGGTCTGATACATAGTCTGGCACATAATATAGGGGATTCATTAGTTCAGTGAATAAAGTCTATGCCTAAATTTTCCACACTTGGGTTCCAGTGATAATTATATCTTCTTAAAAATATTTTTTCATGACTCATTCTGAAGCTTCTTAGAAGCATGGATACTTCCTCTTCAGTGAATTTTAAAACAACTGAATTTAGATTGTTTGAACATGGTTCTTTCAAAAGAGTTATAAGTAAAGAGATTTTCCCTTTGAGATAAAAGGTTGAAGATCACATAAGTAGTAAATGAGATCGGTGATGCTTCATAATATTTATTAGGTCCAGTTTAAAAAAATTTTTTTAAAGATTTTATTTATTTATTTGACAGAGATCACAAGTAGGCAGAGGGGCAGGCGGAGAGAGAGGGGGAAGCAGGCTCCCCACTGAGCAGAGAGCCCGATGCAGGGCTCGATCCCAGGACCCTGGGATCAAAGGCAGAGGCTTAACCCACTGAGCCACCCAAGCGCCCCCAGTTTAAAATTTTTTCTAAATAAAGTATTTATGTAGTCTTCATCATGTAGAAAATACTGTAAATTTTATTGTTCTGTACAAGACCTATTATTTGATCTTTCTTTGATATTTCTATATTTGAGCAAGTAATTTTGGTTTTGTTTTTGTTACTCAAAAAGTAATCTGGAGGTTTGTTTTTCTTATTTATTTTTGGTTTTGGTTTATTTATTTTGGGGAGGTTCACTGACTTTATGTTTCATGGCCTGAAACAAAGAGCAGCATAATGTAAATCCTGAGGTCTTTTCTGTAAAACTGATACGTTTGTATGGATATGTATTTCATTTGCTGACCTATTTGTGCTGATTATGATTAAGGATAAAGCATATTTAAAGGTCACAATTTTCAAAGTAAACTGTAATTTAACATTTTAAAATGCTTTTGAAAAGCAGTGTAATTCTTCATGAGACATTGCACCTGTCATCATTCACATGTATATTCATTTGTCAAATATTTACTAGACATATACTATGTGCCTGGCATTATGCCAGGTGCTGTGAAGACTGGTGAGCAAAAATAGATGGGCTCCTGTTTTTATGGAGGTATATATTCTAATGGGGGAGGCATTCATCAAGGAATCATTTATAAAACTATAAAATTGTAACTGTTGAGGGCTGACAAAGCACAGGTCTATAAAGCTCTAAGAATGTACCTTAGTTTTGGAAGACTAGGAATGTTTCCTAAGGAGAACTGATGTCTACAGTGAGCATCAAGGCATTAGTAAGGTGAAACAATTGGAAGAGGGGAAAAAGCCTTCCCTAGACCAGAAATAGGAGCTCAGCGCTATGGTGGGCACAAACTGGAAGGGAAGAGTAGGAGCACAGAGGATTCAAGGGGCATGGTGTAAGATGAGGGTACAGAAGCAGAAGTAGGTCTTTGACTAGAAAGACTGTTCTGGGGAGATAGGAAGGAAAGAAACAGGATTAAATTTGCATTTTGGAGGACTGTGGCTAATTGTGGAAAATAGACCTACTGGAGGATAACCTAAGGAGTGGGTAAAGAAGACTTGTAGTATTCTGGGTAAGCAGGGGATATGGTTTGGCCAGGGTGATGACGGTAGACATTGATGGGAGTACATAAATTTGAGAGATTTATTCCTGAGGTAGACTGACAGGACTTGGTGACAGATTGAATGGGATAGATGAAAGGCAGAGAAAGTTAATGAGATGAGTGCTTTTATTTTTTATTTTTTTTTAAAGATTTTATTTATTTATTTGACAGACGGAGATCACAGAGAAGCAGGCAGAGAGAGAGGGGGAAGCAGGCTCCCTGCTGAGCAGAGAGCCCGATGCGGGGCTCGATCCCAGGACTCTGGGATCATGACCTGAGCCGAAGGCAGAGGCTTTAACCCACTGAGCCACCCAGGCGCCCCGAGATGAGTGCTTTTAATGATTAATCTTAGAGTCTCAGAAAGAGCTCAGCAGCTTTGCTCTTGTTGAATTCACCCACTTATGATTACAGCAATTAATGCTTCATTTGGCCAGTTGGCCCAGTCAAGAGTAAAGACTGAGACACTATAGTTCCAGGTCTTTCAAGAAAATGGGCCAGCCACATAATGCCACAGTGCAGTTTACAAGTCCCGCCCACACGGGCAATGCCTGGAATGCTTACATGAGAAACGAATCAAAGGAATAGGGGAAAAGGAGCTCAATAAAATAAATTTAAAAAAAAGAAAGAATGGAGATAGTATAGGACAGTGTAGGGATCAAAAGAAAACTTCAAAAAACCAAACACTTTAAGAGAAGTTATTATATCCATGAAACTTTGGAGGCTATGAGGAAAGGACATTTGACAGACAAACTAGAAACTGAAATCTTACTGAAAGAATTGAAAGACAGGGATGCCTGGGTGGCTCAGTTGGTTAAGCAGCTGCCTTCAACTCAGGTCATGATCCCAGCATCCTGATCGAGTCCCACATCGGGCTCCTTGCTTGGCAGGGAGCCTGCTTCTCCCTCTGCCTCTGACTGCCACTCTGTCTGCCTGTGCTCACTCTCGCTCCTCTCTCTCTGACAAATAAATAAATAAAATCTTAAAAAAAAAAAAAAAAAAAGAATTGAAAGACAAATTGGAGAAAGCTCTCCCCTACATCATTGGCTGTAGCTTCCTAACCGAGGACTATGCTGTTGCCCTTCAAGGAGCTGTAGTATCTATTAAAATGTAAGTCACTTCCTGTTACTCTTAATCTCTGAACCCTACATTGGTTCCCCTTCATTAAACATAAAAGCCAAAGTCCTTAAGAATAACTTAGTAGGCTTTGCCTCACCTCATCTGATTATTTCCCCATTGCCTTTCTAATCACATTTCCTACTACTCCCCCTTCCTGTCTTGCTTAGCCATGCTGATCTTTCCTCCAGTTCAGGAACGAGGCAAGCCCTTTGCACATGCTCTTCCCTTTGCTTAAAATGATCCTGCCTCAGATGTCTGTAGAAAGGGTTCTTTTCTTCCTTCAGGTTGCTATTCAAAAGTCACCTCACCTTCCCTGGCTACCTTTTCTAAAATGTCAACCCCTTATCCCCCTGCCTTTTCATTAACATTCTCACAAATATAGATAATATTTTAATTGAGGTGAAATTCACATAACAAAATTAACCATTTTCAGGTGAAGAATTTAGTACATCTTAGAGAATGGTGGTTGCAAAACATACATAGAAGCCATCCTGTGTAAGTGGGAGTTTTATGCTTAGGTTACCTGCTAGTCCTCCTTGGTATTAACTGCGGGGAGTGCATAGGAACTGAGAGTCATCAAGCAGCAGGGGTCCCACAGAACTCTGTAATAAGGGGATGTGGGTGAGGTAAAATGCAGTGCATAAATGGACTTCTTCAAAGAAGGAAGCTTAATTTCCATTAAGGTGGAGAGTTCTCCAAGCAAGTCATCTGAGCCATGACAGAATAAAATTTTCAAATCTGTACATTGTGAGAGAGCTTGCCTAATAGGTATGGGTAGTATGTTAAGTCATCATACCATAGTATTTTTTTTTTTTTTTTAATTCAAGTACCATGGAACTGTTGGTAAATTGAAAACTTAGGAACTTACTGTGCAGGTAAAAGAAATGATTTTGAGTAGTAGATGCTTGAATACAGAACCTCTATATTTGAACTTACCTTTCTTGAGTTATTTCCCTTGATTTCAAAAAAATAGCTCTTATTCTTAAAATAAGGCTGGGTAACATGTTTAAATCAAATTTTAGGAGTCAGGTCTTTTCATACTGAATCATATATACTTTAAATACCCAAGTATCACCTGAGAGAATATTTGGGCAGTTGTCCCCTTACCTTTCTCTTTTCTCTAACCATCATTTTTCCCCCTTTGATTCCTTGTCTTCCTTTTTTTATATTTTAGTTTTAAGATTAAATTATTTGGGTCATTTTCATTATTTCCTCTTGAATTGGAACTGATTTTGAAATTAATTTTTAGAGCAAATTCAAGATGAGGGCTTTATATTTGAAAATATGATTCTCTGATTTTGTTAGAATTTTATGTGTATAAAGTAGACAACATAAATGTCTTATTTGTTTTTATTGTGCATCTCAATCTCAGTGCGGGATGACAGCTGGTGGTTTAATATAAAGATGGCTAGAACCCACCTATCTAACATCTAGTTTCATCTTTGGAAGATCAATGACTAATTGCCCTTGTAATCCATTTCATGCTGTCTTTTGAAGTTGGAGAAATGAGTTTTACATCCCTTTTTGTTCTCTTTTATGGTTATAAAAAGGACTCTGTGTGTATGTGCAGAGTATCACCTTTGACCTTTTGTGTGACAAAAGCAGTTTTCCTTTTAGGTAAGAACACATGAAAACACATGACCATTGAAACTCAGAATACAGAAAGAAATTGAATGCAAAGGAGGAACAAAACATGGAACTGTTCCTGCATGAGCTGACTGCTCTTACTGTGGTGTCTGTTACTGGGAGTCAGTTTAGAATTCTTTCTCCAGGGCAGGCTCCTTTTGTTTGTTCATCCTTGGGTGTAACGTTAGGAAGACTACTGCGATTAAGTGTTAGGTTTCTTTTTTTAGGAGTTTAAAAACTGGACAGCCCTACTTGACTATTAACATACATTTCTCTATATGTTATAAACGCAGTTTTAAGAAAAAGTGAAACAATGCTTTAGAGACTTTGTTATAAAGAAAATTCAGCCTCTGTGTATCTTTCCTGTTGGGTCAAAGTCGTGGAAGTTGGAAGGCAGGTAAATTCACAGTCAGATCTTCTGTAACATGTAGAATTCTAACATGTAGAATGTTGCAGTTTGGGTTTTGCTATATTAATGCAGTTAGTCACCCCATCCATTTATCTTAAGTAAATTTATGAGTTTGTGTTTATGTTTCAGTGCCATGCCTTCTCTACTACAGAGAGGAAATGGATTTGAGACCTGAATTATTTATTTTTATAGTTAAAGTCATAACTTGTCATGTATGCTTTTAACACCTTTTCTCTAATGTAAGAATAGCATCTGGTATTTGAATGACTTGGAATGTTTGGGTAGAAGTCTATATAAATTAACTATTTTCAGTTTTTAAATTATTGAAAAACCGTGAATTTTTTAACCATAAGCTGTTTGCTAACTGCTTAGCACACTTTGGAGCTACCCCCCATCAGCTCTCTGTAGGGTTATGCCAAGGATTTGTGTGGTCTTAGTAAAGCATTTATTTTTGGCTGTTTTTATCAGAGATCTTTCAAAATGTATTATAAATATTCTTGCCTCGTTCAACAAAGTGACAATTAAATTGCTCTTACGTTATCTTTCATACTACTCTGAACGCCTTTAGGCAGCTGTTTCTGTGTCTGGTTTATAATTTTTAGGATTTTGCTTTTTCTCTTTGTTCATCATGTCAGTCATGTCAGCCTGCTGTCTAAAGGCCATCCCTCTTTCCCTTGCAATTTGTGTCTAAGAGTTTTTTGTTACAGTAGAGTTATACAATCATCCAAAGGTAATATGTTGTTGATAAAAAGGCCTACAGGGTGTTCTGTCACAACTAAAGTCTATGAGTGTTAATTAGAATCAGCGTTGTTGATAGGTCAACGTCTCTAGGTGTCTGTCATTGATGGAAATAATTGCAGTCAATACATTGGATAGCAGAATGGAGCAAAAGGTCTTACATCATGTATTTAATGTATGATAGTGTTAAGAAGTTTGTGGTTTTATTTTTCTGTACTTTTATCTGTGTTACCCTCTGCCCAGAATGTGATCAAAATCCTGCTCATTGTGCATGTTCTAGCCTTGACATCTTTCTTGTTTTGACTCCTGCTTCTCTTACTCCCTTGCTGCTCCTAAAATTTCTTCCAACTCTCTACCTTCTTGTGATCACTGATGTTAACTGCACTTTACCTGTTTTTCCCATAGGACCTATTATAGCTAACATTAGGCATTGTCCTAAGTCCTATTGAAATGCATAGATGAATGATGCAATGTAGTAATTTTCTGTTTGCATTTACTGAGTGGTGCCTGTGTCAGGCATTATGCTAACCATCTTGCATGCAGTCCTGATTTAATCCACAGGTAACCCTGTGAGGTAAGTACCATTTCTCATCTCCATCTAATGGTCTGGGGCCAGTGAAAAATAACCTCTCCAAAGTTACATATTAGCGCCAAAGCCAGGATTCAAACTCTAATCTTCTGACTCCGTAGCTTTTCACTATTTCTGTTCCTTAGGATAACAAAAAACAAATAATTACACCAGGACGGACTAGAGACTGGAAGAGGGGAGAGGTGGGTGCACAGGATATGATACTTGAATGTAAAGGACATGCTAAGTTTTTTACTTAATATGAAATGAGGGCTGTATTCGAGACTTGGAGAAAAGATGAAGCAAAAAGAGAAGAGATGGTGGGATGTGATGGTCCACGCTGTATTTGGGAACTAGTAGTTCGTTCTGTATGGCTACACCATCCTGGTTGTGCCAAAAGATTAAGAAGGAAGCGAAGGCTGGGATCAGATATAGGACTAGCTGGAATAATCCTTTATTCCCAAACCATCTTCGTTCTATAATGTCTACATGCTTAGCTTGATATGGAAGGCTTAACATGAATTTCCAAGGCGTGAGTGTAAAGCACATACAGGGAAATTGAATAACCTTCATAATGAACAAGAACTTTTCCATAAAGCTCTGATAATACTTAAAGAGTATTAGAAATCCGAATATTGTGACTATTTTTCATAGTCAAACCCTGTTTAATATAAAAGAAAGGATTTGTGGGTGGCGGGGTGGGGGGTTGTACAGTCTGGGCTGTCCCTCACTGCATTGACACTAATGCAAGCCTGTCAAGCTTAAATTACATAGTGGTGTCTGGCCTGCAGTGTAATTCTTGTAGACATTCATTTTCATATGAACCATAGAAGGTCTGTATATGTGGAGATTCCTCTTTATGCGGCTTATATTATAATCAATGTCGGAGGGTAAACATGAAGGGAAAGACAAGAGGAAAAGGTAGGCCAACTATGAACAGGAAGAGCAAATATACATGGCACAAACAAAATAAAGCCCCACCCAGAATATGAGGTTTTAATTCCTTTTGCCAGTTTGCTGAAGTAGTGACCCTGAAATCTCAGTGATTTATTCCATATTCAAGGAGGCAGTGAGAGCAGTCCACCCCAGGCAGGAGGCATATTTGACCACTAGAATTGTCTAGATTTGCATGCATGCGTTGGTGATCATAGAAGCATTTCAGCAAGGTGAGTTTTGTTATATTGTCTATAGACAGTGTACCCTGTATTTGCCTATACTGAGTACACCACTCCCACCATACCCTTTCTCCTCAAACACACACCAGAGCTTATTTCTCTCTTAATTTACATGGTGGTTCCAGGTGTGTTCCATGTACCTTCTTCTAAGATCTGGAGTGAAGGAGCAGCCTGTCAGTAGGTGCGATTCTCCTGGTAAAGGGAAAAGAGAGACACTGGCAAAGCCACAGGTGGCCCTTGAAGCTTTTAGGAGCTAGCAGAATATCACTTTTGCTTGTACTGCTCTGACCAAAAGAAGTCACCTGGCCAAACCTGACATCAGTGAGGGTAGGAAGTAGACCCGTCCCACAGAGGTACTTCACAAGCCCATAGCCACAGGCCATGATAAATAATGCTCTTACAAAGCAGGGAGGCACAAGAAATTGAGAACAATACCATCTAGTGCCATAAGTTACATTGTGTCCATATGATGTAACAGAGTTTAAAATGACTCAAATGATACAAAGTCTCTACTTAGAAATAAGGAGGAATTTTCTGACTGATTTTTATCCAGGTGATCATTGACTATTAACTAACCATTTAAAGAAGTCAGAAAATCAGTTTTCTTGAATTATGTAGGTATTGATGTGCTGAGAGAGAGATGGCTTAGGTGAGCTGTTCTCTTAATGAAATTTAGTAGTTAAAAGGCTAACCGCTTTTCTCCACCTGGTTCTTCACATAAGCAGGAGAACACAGAAAATGCTTATAGATATCCAGCAGAGTCATTATTCAGAGTGGATGCCTTAGACCTTAGGGATGAATTCTCTGGCAGAAACCAGTTGAGAAAGACTGGTAGGATTATTAAGGTGAGTTGTGTAATTATGATAATTGGGAGAAAAAGAAGCCATTCATTAGTATTAATAATAGTAGTGATTCTACTCATGTCTGTGTGACTTCCTCCTCCTGCCTTATTTCTACTTGTACATTTAGAGTTTGGTTTTTTGGAGAAAGAGCCTTGAAGGGCTTTTCTTTCTGTTCCTCCTCTGACTTCTCTGCTAATGCAACACAAATCAGCACTACATAGCAGTGGGCTGTTGTGGAGAGAGCCGGGGGCTTTTGCACATTTGGGGAGAAGTAATGGAAGAATAAGGAAAAAGTCCACTGCCCTAGCTACTTTCAGATGACGTGGCATCACCTGAATTGTTTCTAACAGTGGCACTGAAGAATATTATGTACTTGGTAATTGGTTTGAAATCTGTTTCTTAGTGATTCCCAAAATATTTCCAGAAGTATAGTGAGTTTTAAAATCAGTATGAAACATCAAGTGATTTTAAAATGAAACATTAAAGTTTAAAGGGAAATTATGTACCAGCTAACCTTTTTCTTTTGAAGGGCTCTTCATGGAACTAGGTAATGTTGCCTGTGAGCTAAAATGTAACATATATGTGTGGTCATTCCTGAAGTTAGGTAAAACTCTGAGGTTCTTTGATTACTTAGGAGATTTATCTTGATAATGATGAAAGGTATAATGAATAAACTGTAAAGACCTTTTTTCAGTAATGAGCTACTTATACCTAGCCAACAAACTGAACACAGGCCTGTCTTTTATTTCAGTAGGTGTTTAGAAGGATAGCTCGTGTTACAACATTTTAAAAGGTTTATGGTGAACAGCGAATAATTATAGTAATAGTGCAGGCAGAACTGCATGGAAAAGAGATACTTGTTTCATGACTATAGGATATTAGATAGTCCCATTACAGTGTGGCTTTCTTTTCCCCCTTCTCTTCTATAGCAGTTTGCCAGTTAAGGAAAGTTGGTTGAGGCTAAATAATTTTAAAAGCTATATTGTTTAGCAATCCCTGTTGGCCGGTAAATTGGCTAAATAGAAATTGTTTGTTCTAATATTCCTCCGATAAAAGCATCGGATTATTATATTTAACAAAGTAGAGAACTACTTTTAGAGCAAAAATAATTCTGATGGTAAATCAGAGTTTAAATAATGAAAATAATATTTAAATATTTAACTATTAGGTTTAATATCTTTTCCCAGAGGAGGTACCTAAAAGAGTTTTCGGTGCAATACATGTGGAAATTTTGTTCTACTTAATAAAGATAGTGATGAAGAAAAGAAAATGCTTACCGCTAGCCTTGTTGACTTGGATAACTTGGAATTACATCTTTGGAAACTATAACTCAGTGGTTTTCTGAGGATGGGGGCAGGGGTTAATGTATGGTTTGGATTTTATTTTAGGAGGTAATTCCTTAATTTTAATACTGTTCATCAACATAAGTGTATATTAGCATATTTTTCTCTCTTCCGTTAGATTGTGACCATATACATACATACACACAGCCTAGGTCTTTCTTTACCATTTCACAGGCTTGCCAGCCAGTATTCAAAACGTTGTGGGTGTGTGGGTAGTTGTATGCAAAATATATATTAAATATAGAATCTAAAAACTATTGCTATATGAAGTCCTAGAAATGGAAATCTGAAGGGTAGAGTTCTCGCGTTCTTCCTCACAGTTTTACAGCTGTTAAATGAGAGTTCTGACTTCATCTTTTATGTTTAGCAAGAAAAATATAGCAATTGTATCACTCACTAAAATATTTTGTCTTTAGATTATAAAGGACACTTTATCAGTTGAATGAATTCTTCCCATTCAAACTTGCTATGCAAGTATGAAATATATTTGACATTTAATATATTACCAGATTCACCACTGTTAAAGATCTTTAAATTAGGAATCTTGTTCAGAAGTGTTTAAGTTAAATAAATTGGCCAAAATTAGTGTTGGCATTTGTCATTTTAAATCAAATTAGAAGTTAAAAAGAGTTCAGCATGGGGGTGCCTGGGTGGCTCAGTGGGTTAAAGCCTCTGCCTTCGGCTCAGGTCATGATCCCAGGTTCCTGGGATCAAGCCCCGCATCGAGCTCTCTGCTCAGCAGGGAGCCTGCTTCCTCCTCTCTCTCTGCCTGCCTCTCTGCCTACTTGTGATCTCTGTCAAATAAATAAAATCTTTAAAAAAAAAAAAGAGTTCAGCATGGAACACTTTAATGGGAATAGGTGGTTTTATAACTTTTCCAGATTTCATCCATAAACCTTTAAACAGTATATAAATTTAGGGCGCCTGGGTGGCTCAGTGGGTTAAGCCGCTGCCTTCGGTTCAGGTCATGATCTCAGGGTCCTGGGATCGAGTCCCGCATCGGGCTCTCTGCTCAGCAGGGAGCCTGCTTCCCTTCCTCTCTCACTGCCTGCCTGCCTCTCTGCCTACTTGTGATCTCTGTCAAATAAATAAATAAAATCTTTAAAAAAAAAATAAATAAATAAACAGTATATAAATTTAAACAAGCTTTAACAAAAGAACATTTTCTCTAATAATCTGAAAAGCATGTAAACAATCAAAAACCGCAAATAATCAGGTCAGAAGACCGTACTGGCTTTGATTTGTGGATATCAACTTTTGGAATGTTTTCATTGGAAATTATAGTGGGAGGCGGGGCTTTTCCTTTTTCCTCCCTCTAGCATAAACACATCTTAAAATGAGTGGTATGATTAAAAACAATTTCTAGTGAGTTTAGCAGATTAGCTATTAGTGTATCATTGAGACAAAAGGAGCAAAACAAGATATAAAAAAATCATTGATGACAAAATTTACTTTATTAGTAATGACTGTTATAGTTGCTGGGCTCATTATGTGGAACCTGACCAGTGCCACTGGTTGTATTTTGGGAGGAGAAAAGGAATTTCTGTTTAGGTGGTCCGCATCTGGGTGGTTTGCTCATATCCAGTGTTTTGAGGTACTTGTTTCACACTTCTGAACTTCAACCAAGAAGCTGTCTAAATTCCTTTCCTACCATCCTCCATTCTGACATCTTTGAAGTAATCTGCTGTCCGCCATTTCCGTGTCTTGCTTTGTGGGTTTTCCAGCCCCGGCCTCCCCCAGTGCTCCGGTGCTGCTGAGCAGCTTACAGTTGGCCGGCGTGGGGTGTTGGTAGTGCGCTCAGCATTAGGGGAACGCCATGTGCTCTACTGGGATATATAACCGTCACCTCCGAACCCCTCATGTTCACAATCAGATGCATTCTGCCATCAAGGCTGATTTCCCTTCCTCACTGAGGCTTTTCTCACAGTTCTAGTCCCCCACCTATGGCTCTGCTAATTCCTTCTAGCTCGGATTCCCTACCCTCTTTGTCTTTGAGCTGAGAGCCAGAGAGTCTTTTTTGTAAAACCTGTTAAGGTACACGCAGATGTGTCAGAAGGATGTTGAATAAGTGCCAGTGCACTTGGAGAAATAATATATTCTCTGTGGGTCAGCCATATGTAAATTTTACAGTTTTAAATATCGTACAATATTTATTGGAACACATCCATGCTCGTTTGTTTATGTATTACTGTATTGTCTTGCTGCTGAGATCATGTGGCCCTATTTACTCTCTGGCCCATTATAGAAAAAGTGTGCCAGCCCCTATTCCAAATGAAGATTTGTTAAAACCAGAGTACACTGGGAGTTGTGCCCACGCGTCAAATGATCTTCTAGATCAGGCCAGCATATATAGCCTCTTCAAACAAGAATAATACATTTTCTAAAGCCTGAGTTTTTTGTGTGTTCATAACCAGAGGCAAGAGATACACAGTGAACATTTTTCAGTGAGTTAAATTTGTCTTCTCTATGTTAGCATACTACATTTTGTTTATAGCACTTGGAAATAAGGCATCAGGTAGTTCACTTTCAGTTCTTTCACACACCTGCGTTTTCTGACCTCTTTAATGCCAGAGAATTTGATAAAAACTTTTTCTGTGGTTAAAACTGGAATCTTCTTTGTTAGCTCAATAGTAATTTCCCAAAATTTAGCTTTGTAAGAATATTAAAGGAGTTCTTCAACCATATTCTCTGCACCTCTTCCCATGAAAAGATTTTCTTTTGTGACTGAGAAAAACAGTACTTCCTTTCCCACTATTAAATTGTATTTATATTTAGAAAATTCAAAGTCCTGTTTTAACAGGTGTTTTAAGTTTTTCCTCATCACTTAACTAATAACAAAGGTTAAAATGCAACAGATGGTTAATAGAAAGAATGTATCCTCCTCTTGGGCTAGTATAAGTTTACCCTTGGGTAAAATCTCATCTGCAGCTCTACCTTCTTATCCAGAATTTCAGTGACAAATCCCCAAATTCCAATAGCCATTCTAAAGGGAAGAATTGAAAAGAAGTGGGGTTGGAAGTAGTCAAGGAAACTAAAACCTATGGTGAACTACATGGAGAAACTTCTGTAATTACGGTTGAAAGTGATAAAAGCAGATAGGGGGATCATGATAATAGTCCCAGTGTTAGTAATTGCGCCCTGAATCAGAGAGCTGACATGCAGTCCTAGCGTCAGTACAAAGTTAATGGTAGGGCTAAGGCTGTACTGGTGATGTATTCTAAAAAGGAAAGAGTTTTTAAGAAATTAGGCTAAATAAACACTACCCAAGAATCTCGCATTATCATCCCAAATTACGAGTGCATTCTTCCTTTGACCCAGCAATCCTGCTCTGGTGCTCTGTCCTACAGATAAAACTGCATGTATGAAATTACATGTTCGGGTTTCTTTGGTGCAGCAGTGTTTTTCACAGCAAAAGATTAGACATTATCCAATTATCCATCAATGAAGGACTGAATCATAAAATCAGAAAGTGATTGAAAGGCCAGATGAAAACATGCCACATGACATACATCTTCAAAGTAGTATTGAAAATGCAGAGAAAGGAGACCCTAAAAGTTGCTATCAAGGGATAGTAAATGCGAAAGAATTGTACATTCCCAAATCTTACTATGTTATAAAATAGCACTTTTTTACTTTATTTTAATACGTGAAATATGTGTAAGGGCTTGCATCTATTGTTTTCCCATCTGACTTCTATTCCTGTACAAACTCAAGTATCTTATCTCATGAAAAGACCTACACTGATTGATTCTTAAACTTTGTTCTTTCATCTCCAAGGTAAAGAGGGGGTGGTATGGTGATTAGGACAAAAGTGAACTATAAAAATTTATTTCCACAGAGGAACTGCATTTCAAATGGTATTTAACAATTTTATCCTATAACTTGTTAAAAAGGATTCAAGAAGGTAAAAGGGGATAATTAGAAACTTGTTCTCTGATGAGGTTTGTGTGAATGACCACAGTTTGAGACAAAGGCTCAGATCAACGCCATGAATAGAGGAAAACAGTTACAGCCCAGAACCTAGATTTCTGTCAGTAAGGTAGAATTTCATAACAGTTTAAATATGTGGAGCAAAGGTTTGTGAAGAGTCTAAACTAACGTTGAATTTTGTGATCATTTTTGATAAACTGTAATATTGCGTACTACATAAAATTGCTTACTATAATGTAATTATCTCTTACTATAGAGAATTTTATGGGAAAAAGAAATCTGCTTTCTAGACATTTCATGGCTAGGTATTGGTATAATATACTTACTAAAGTAATAAATACCAAATGCATTTCTATGTAATTATTTACTGTCCTTTATCTCTGGATTTCATTTTTAAATATTTGAAAACTAGATATCTTGTAAGTTATTTTTTTATTTGAACAATAATTAAAGCAAAAGTATGTCATTACTTTTTGCAGGTTGCATTTTATAGTAATTATTTAATATTAGACTTCTCAAGTGTTTTTATATGAAGCTTCAGTATCATGCTCACGACGATTGCCTATGGTTGCAGTATTATTCCCATTTTTCAAATGTGTGGTGAAGGCCCAGCAAGTTTGTGACTTAGCTAGTCACACACATGATGGAAATATCACTCAAAATCTTCTGACTCCAGATTTCCTCACCCTAGCCTCATACTTGTTCTGTTTATTTGTGAGGCCATGATATTACCGTGTCTGGTTGACAGCATGCTTTTTGTCTTTTCAGGATATGGCTTTAGTTGCTCCTGAGGCTCCTTCAGAACAAGCGCGGAGAGTTTTTCAAACCTATGATCCAGAAGGTAAAAGATTTTATTATTTTATTATCAATGGCTGAGTGTTTTATATCTTTATATATTTGAAATGGATTGATACCTGAGTTTTATTCAAAAGCATTTTTGGATTATTGAATGGGTTGCATTTCTTCAAAATTTAAATTGGAAATGTGAAAATGGGAACAAATAAGGATGCTTAATGACTGTCAAATTCTCACATGGTGTAGGGTTTGCAGGCTTCTTGGGGTAACAAAGTTATGGTTACTGCATCTTGACTTCTGATAATCTGTGTTAAACAGGAAAATAGCACCTTCTAAACAAGCTTTTTGAAAAGTTATTCCTTTATTCTGTTATTCAAATTAATATTAAATAAGTCTTCCAGAATGCCTTCTTAAAAATTGAATAAAATTGACAAATATTCTGTAAATTTTAGGTATACAAAGTGTTGCTTTGATAATTTATACATTGCAGAATGATAAGTATAGTAGCATTAGCTAACACCTCTGTCATGTCACATAATTATCATTTTTCTATGGTGACAACAGTTAAGATCTCGTCTCTCAGCAACTTTGAAGTTTATAGTACAAAGTATTGTACTGTATACAATATACACAATACAAAATATAATCGTTATGTTGTGCATTAGCTCTCCAGGACTTACTTATCTACTAGTTGCGAGTAACATCTTAAACACCTCCCCTGCTAACCTACCTCCCCAGCTCCTGGTAACCATCATTCCTCTCTACTTTTTAAAATTCAACCTTTTTTAGATTCCACATATAAATGACAATGTACAGTATTTCTTTTTATCTGTCTGACTTATTTCACTTAGTCTAATACCCTCGAGGTCCATCTGTGTTTTTTCAGAAGGTAGGATTTCCTTCATTATCATGGCTAATCAATATAACATTGGATATATAGAGATATGAACCACATCATCTTTACCCATTGATGGACAGTAGCATTGTTTTCGTATCTTGTCTGTTGTAAATAATGCTGCAGTGACTGGGGTAGCTAGTGCAGGTACCTCTTCGAACTATTGGTTTCAGTACCTTCAGATAATACCTACTAGTAGGATTTCTACATCGTATAGTAGTTCTGTTTTCAATTTTTTGAGGATTTTTTGAATATGTTTAATAGGTGTACCATTTTATATTTTCATCAACAGTGTATACTTGCTCTTTTCTCCACATACTCATCAACATTTATCTTGTGTCCTTTGGATAAAAGCCATCCTAACAGGTGTGAAGTGATGCCTCATTCTAGTTCTGATTTGCACTCTCTTAATGATTAGTGATATTGAATATCATTTCACATGCCTTTGGCTATTTGTATATTGTCTTTAGAAAAATGTCTGTTCAGACCTATTGCCCTTTTTTAATTGGATTATTTGCTTTTTGCTGTTGAATTCTATGAATTCCTAATGTGTTTGGGGTGTTATCAGAGGTTTGGGAAGATTTTCTCCCATTTTGTAGATTGCCTTTTCAGTTTGTTGTTTCCTTTAGCCTCCTGTGCAGAGGCTCTTTAATTTAATATGACCCCACTTCTTTATCTTAGGAGTTTTTTGTTTGTTTTGGTGTCTTGTCTGAGAAATCATTGCCAAGACCAGTGATGAGGATCTTTTTTCCTGTGTTTTTTTAGAGTGGTTTTACAGTTCCAGGTCTTACATTTAAGTCTCTGATACATTTCAAGTGAATCTTTGTGAGTGTTGTAAGGGGTCCAGTTTCATTCCATTTCATAGCCATCTCGTGTAGATACCCGGTTTTTCCAACACCATTTCTTAAAGAGACAATCCTTTCCTCAGTGTATGTTTGACACATCCTTATCAAAAATTAGTTGACCATATATGAGTAGGGTTATAGCTGGGCTCTCTACTCTGCTAAACTGGTCTCTGTCCCTGTTTTTATGCCAGAACCATACTTTTATTATAGCTGTGTAATACAGGTTGAAAATCAGGTAGTATGACACCTTTGGCTTTATTTCTCTTTCTCAGGATTGCTTTGGCTATTCAGTCTTCTGTGGTTCCAAATAAATTTTTTCTATCTGTGAAAAATTTCTTTGGAATGTTGATAGGAATTGCATTGAATCTATAGATCACTTTGGGTACTATGGATATTTTCACAGTATTCTTCCAATCCAAGTATATCTTTGATGGTATCTTTCCATTACGTGTCATCTTTGATCTCTCATCAATGTCTGGTTTTGGTTGTGTAGGTTTTACATCTCTTTGGTTAAACTTATTCCTGAATATTTCATTGTTCCAATGCGATTGTAAAATGGGATTGCTTGCTTAATTTCTCTTCCAGATAGTTCATTGGTGTGTAGAAATGCAGCTGGTATCAGTATGTTGATTTTTGTATCCTGCATATATACTAAAACCATTTATTAGTTCTAACAGTGGTTTCAAGGAGTCTTTAGGGTTTTATAAATATAAGATCATGTCATCTGTATGAATGCCTTTTCTTTCTTTTTCTTACCCAGTTGCAATGGCTAGGACTTTCAGTACTGTGTTAACAAGAAATGACAGGCATTCCTGTCTTCTGATCTTAGAGGAAAGGAATTTTTTTCCATCGTTGAGTATGATATTATAGGTTTGTCATCTGCACCCCTTATTACACTAAGGAACATCACTTCTATATGAAATTTTGAGTGTTTTTCTCATGAAAGAGTTTCAATTATGCCAAATGCTTTTTCTGCATATTGAGAATGATCATATTTTATTTCATTTTATTACTGTGACATATACTACACTTACTAATTTCTGTATGTCGAACCATCTTTGCATCCCTGGAATAAATCCTGCTTGATCATAGTGTATAATCTTTTTAATGTGTTGTTGGCTTTGGTTATTAATATTTTTATTGATAACTTTTTGCCTCTGTATCCGTCAGGGATATTAACCTGTAGTTTTCTTGTAGTGCCCTAATCTGGCCTCGGTCTCAGAAAATACTGGTCTCATAATATGGTTGAGGAGTGTACCTTCACCTTGAGTTTTTTTGGTACAGTTTGAGAGGAACTGGCATTAATTCTTTAAGCATTTGGTAGATTCACCAGTGAAAATATCTGTTTCTGCAGTTTTGTTTGTTAAGAGGTTTTGGGTTACTTTGTCAATCTCCTCTTTGTTACAGATCTGTTCGGATTATCTGTGTTTTCATGATTCTGTCTTGGTAGTTTATATATTTCTAGAAATTAATTCATTTCTTCTAGGTGGTCTAATTTGTTGGTGTATGATTGTTCATAGTATTCTGATAATTAGTGTTTCTGTGGCATCAGTTGTAATGTTTCCTCTTTCATTTCTGATTTTGAGCCCTCTCTTTTCTTGGTGTATATAGCTAGAAGCTTGTCTAGTTTTTCAAAACCAAGTTGTTAGTTTCCTTGATCTTTCCTGTTGGTTTTCTGGTCTCTATTTCATTTATTTCCATTTTGATCTTTGTTATGTCCTTATTTCTGCTAACTGTGGCCTTAGTTTGTCTTTGTTTTCTAATTTCTTGAGGTATAATATGAAGTTATTTGAGATCTTTCTTACACTTCTCTTAAAACTGCTTTTGATGGGACGCCTGGGTGGCTCAGTTGGTTGGACGACTGCCTTCGGCTCAGGTCATGATCCCGGAGTCCCGGGATCGAGTCCCGCATCGGGCTCCCAGCTCCATGGGGAGTCTGCTTCTCCCTCTGACCTTCTCCTTGCTCATGCTCTCTCTCACTGTCTCTCAAATAAATAAATAAAATCTTTAAAAAAAAAAAAAAAACTGCTTTTGAGGGCACCTGGGTGGCTCAGTGGGTTAAAGCCTCTGCCTTCAGCTCAGGTCATGATCTCAGGGTCCTAGGATCGAGCGCCGCATCGGGCTCTGTGCTCGGCGGGGAGCCTGCTTCCCCCCTCTCTCTGCCTGCCTCTCTGCCTGCTTGTGATCTCTGTCTGTCGAATAAATAAATAAACTCTTGAGGGTGGGGGGGCCTGCTTTTGCAGCATCTCATAGGTCTTAATATGTTGTGCTTGCATTTTCATTTGACCATATTTCTTGATTTTCCTTTTGAGTTCTTTGACCCATGGGTTGTTCCGGAGCATGTTGTTGAATAGCCATGTATTCCAGATTTTCCTTGTTACTGATTTCTAGTTTCATATCCTGGTGGTCAGAAAAGACCCCTGGTATGATCTAAGCCTTCCTAAATTTGCTAAGACATTTGTTTGATCTATCACGTGATATATCGTGGATGTTCATGCGCACTTAAGAATATGCCTTCTGCAATTGCAGGGTCATAGGGAAGTTCTATTTTTAATTTCTTGAGGAATCTCCACACTGTTCTCCAAAGAGGCTGCACCAACTTGTATTCCCACCAACAGTGTAAGAGGGTTCCCCTTTCTCCACATCCCCTCCAACACATATTGTTTCCTGTCTTGCTAATTTTGGCCATTCTAACTGGTGTAGGGTGATATCTCAATGTGGTTTTAATTTGAATCTCCCTGATGGCTAGTGATGATGAACAATTTTTCATGTGTCTGATAGCCATTCGTATGTCTTCATTGAAGAAGTGTCTGTTCATATCTTCTGCCCATTTTTTGATATGATTTTCTGTTTTGTGTGTGTTGAGTTTGAGGAGTTCTTTATAGATCCTGGATATCAGTCTTTTGTCTGTACTGTCATTTGCAAATATCTTCTCCCATTCCGTGGGTTGCCTCTTTGTTTTGTTGACTATTTCCTTTGCTGTGCAGAAGCTTTTGATTTTGATGAAGTCCCAAAAGTTTATTTTGGCTTTTGTTTCCTTTGCCTTTGGAGACATATATTGAAAGAAGTTGCTGTGGCTGATACAGATGTAGTGAAAAGAAGGGCCATCTATACCCCAATGTTTATAGCAGCAATGGCCACGGTTGCCAAACTGTGGAAAGAACCAAGATGCCCTTCAACGGACGAATGGATAAGGAAGATGGGGTCCATATACACTATGGAGTATTATGCCTCCATCAGAAAGGATGAATACCCAACTTTTGTAGCAACATGGACGGGACTGGAAGAGATTATGCTGAGTGAAATAAGTCAAGCAGAGAGACTCAGTTATCATATGGTTTCACTTATTTGTGGAGCGTAACAAATAGCATGGAGGACATGGGGAGTTAGGAGAAGGGAGTTGAGGGAAATTGGAAGGGGAGGTGAACAATGAGAGACTATGGACTCTGAAAACCAATCTGAAGGATTTGAAGAGGTTGTGGGGGTGGGAGGTTGGGGGAACCAGGTGGTGGGTATTAGGGCACGGATTGCATGGAGCACTGAGTGTGGTACAAAAACAATGAATACTGTTATGCTGAAAATAAATTTTAAAAAAATGATTAAAAAAGCAAGATGAGAAAAAAAAAAGAATATGCCTTCTGCTGCTGTTGAATTAGAATGTTGTGTATATGTCTAAAGTGTCATTTAAGTTCATTGTTTCTGTACTGATTTTCTACATTGATCATCTGTTTGTTGTTAAAAGTGGGGTATTGAACTCCTCTACTATTTTTTCATTGCTGTCTAAAATTCTCCCCCATCTGTTAATAAGTGTTTAATATATTGAGGTGCTCCAATATATGGTACATAAAGGTTTATAATTGTTATATCTTCCTGAGGAATTGATCCCTTTATCATTATATTGTGACCTTCTTTTCTCCTGTTAGTTTTTTACTTGAAGTCTATTTCATCTGATATAAGTATAGTTACCCCTGTTCTCTTTGGCTTCCATTTACTTGGAAAATCTTTTTTTGATTCTTCTGAGAGTCCTTCAAGATTAAGTGAATCTTTTGTAGGCAGCATTTGGTTGGGTTTAGTTTTTTTACCCATGGAGCCACTCTTTTAATTGGAGAATTTAAACCATTTAGAGTAGTATTTTGATAGGTAAGGACTTACTATTGCTATTTTCTTAGTTGCTTTCCAACTACAGTTATATAGTTCCTGTTTCTCTTGCTGTCTTTGTGACTTGATTTTATAGCAGTATGCTTTGATTCTTCATTGTTTATTACAGGTTTTTGCTCTGTGATTACTGTGAGGCCTTCGTCATATGTCTTATAGCCATCCATTTTAAACTGATAACCGTTTAACTTCAATTACATCAGAAAGTTCTGCCCATTTGTGTGCCCTACCCATAATTTATTTTGATGTCCCAGTATACATCTCTTTATACTGTATATTCATTAACATAATATTGTAGCCATAATTATTTTTAACACTTTTGCCTCTTATATGCTAGAGTTCAGTGATTTACACACCATTACAGAATGAGAATGTTCTGTTTGTTCATTGAGGTATAATTGACATAAAACAGTTTCAGCTGTACAACATAGTGAGTATGTATATTGTGAAATGATCACAGTAAGTCAGGTTAACATCCATCACCATACTTAGGTTTTTTTCTTGTGGTGAGAAGTTTTAAGGTCTATTCCTTGAGCATCTTTCAGATATACAATACAGTATTACCTGCAATCACCCTGCAGCACCTGACATTCCTAGAAGTTATAACTTGGAAGTCTACACATTTGATGCCCTTCAACCTGTACTTCCTCTGTCCCGTACCACCAACGCCGCCCCCCCCACCCCCGGAGCAATCAGTCTCTTTATCCGTGAGTCAAGTTTTGTTTTTCGATTCCACACATAACAGAGATCACAGGGCATTTGTCCGATGTATTTCACTTTGCATAATACCCTCACCTTCCATCATGTTGTAAAAAATGGCAAGATTTCCTTTTTTATTGATGAGTGATACTCTATTTTGTGTAATTTTTTTTCCATTCATCCATTGATGGACACTTAGGTGGCTTCCATATTTCAGGTATTATAAATAATGCTGCAGTGAACATGGAGGTGCATATATCTTTTCGAGTTAGGTTTTTAATTTTTTTAAGGAACTTCCATGCTGTTTTCCAGAGCGGCTGCACCATTTTTTATTCCCATCAACAGTGCATAAATGTTCCTTTTTCTCTGTATCCTTGCCAACACTGGTTATTTCTTGTTTTTTGATAATAGCTATTCAACACATATAAGGTAATATTGCATTATGGCTTCAATTTGCATTTACCTGATGGCTAGTGATGTTGAGTACCTGTTCATATACCTGTTGGCCATTTGTGTATCTACTTCAGATAAATGTCTATCCAGATCCTCTACCCATATTTTAATCAGATTAATGTTAGGAGGTTTTGCTCTTGAGTTGTAGGGGTTGTTCATGTATTTTGGATATTGACCCCATATCAGATGTATTATTTGCGAATATTTTCTCCCATTTGGTAGGTTACCTTTTCATTTCATTGTTTCCTTTGCTGTGTAGCTTTTTAGTTTTATGTATTTTTACTTTTGGTGCCTTTGCTTTTGGTGTTAAATTCCAGAAGTCATAGCCAAGACATGTCCTAGAGCTTACCACCTATGTTTCATAATAGGACTTTCATGTTTTCTGATACTCAAGTATTAAATGGATTAAGTTTTTATGTATGGTATAAGACAGTGGTCCAGTTTCATTCTTTTGCATATAGCTCTCCAGATTTCCTAATGCCATTCGTAGAGGAGACATACTGTCCTTTCCTTGTTGTAGATTACTTTGATGTAAATTAATTGGCCACTTGTGGATTTACATCTCTGTTATGTGCCATTATGGTTCTGTGCCATTATGTGTCTGTTTTTATGCTAATACCATACTGTTTTGATTACTGTAACTTTGTAATGTACTTTCCTATCAGGAAGTGTGATGCCTCCAGCTTTGTTCTTCTTGCTCGGGATTGCTTTGGGTATTTGGGGTCTTTGTGGTTCCATATAAATTTTAGAAATGTTCATTCTAGTTCTGTGAAATATACCATTGGTATTTTAATAGGGATTGCATCAAATGTGTAGGTAGGGTAGTACGGACATTCTAACAGTATTAATCCTTCCAAACCATAAACACAGAGTAGCTTTTTATTTGTATCTTCACTTTCTTTTCATTAAAGTGTTACAGCTTCCTTATTAAATTCTATTCTTCTTGATACAGTAGTAAATGGAATTGTTTTCTTATTAGTGTATAGAAATGCAACAGATTTTTTTTTTTTCTATTCTGCAACCTCACTGAATTTGTTAAGCCATTTTTTGGTAGAGTGTTGAGGGTTTTCTATATAGAATGTCATGTTCTCTGCACATAGTGACAGTTTGACTTCATCCTTCCCAGTTTGGATGACTTTTCTTTTTCTTGCCTAACTGCTTGGTTAGGACTTCTAATACTATGTTGAATAAAAATGGTGAGAGTGGACATCTTTGTTCCTTACCTTAGAGAAAAGAGTTTCAGCTTTTCACTATTGAGTGTTATAGTAGCTGTAGGCTTGTCAAACATGGCCTTTATTATGTCGAGGTAGTTCCCTTTATATCTGCTATGTTGAGAGTTTGAATCATGAATTGATGTTCAATTTTGTTAAAGGATTTTTCTACGTCTATTGAGATGATCATATGATTTATTTTAGCCTTCATGCTGTTAACAGGGTATACTGAGTTGTGGATGTCAAACCTTCCTCATATCCCTGGAATAACCCACTTGATTGTGGTATATGATACCTTTAATGTATTGTTGAATTTTAATTGCTAATACTTTGTTGAAGATTTTTGCATCTGTGATTATCAGGGATATTGGCCTACAATTTTCCTTTCTTGTGCCATTTTTGTCTAGTTTGGCTATCAGGATAATCATGGCTTCCTGAAAGCATTTGGGAATATTCATGTCTCTTCTACTTTTGGAAGAGTTTGAGAAGAATTGGTATGTACTCTTCTAACATATTTAGAATTCACCAGTGAAGCCAGCAGGTCCTGGACTTTTGTTTGTTGACAGACTTTTTTGATTAGTGATAGTTTCCTTATTCACAATTGGTCTGTTGTAGATTTCTAGGAATTTATCCATTTCTTCTGTCTAGTTAATAGTCTCCTCTGATCATTTGTATTTATGTGGTATCAGGTGTCATGTCTTTGATTCTGAGTCATCTTTTATTTTCTTGGTACACCTAATTAAAGGTTTCTCAGTTCTCTTAAAAAAAAAAAAGAACAGCTCTTCATTTCATTGATATTTTTCTGTTTAGCCTCTATTTCATTTATTTCCACTCTGATTATTGTTCCTTTATTATTTTCCTTCTAGTTCCTTGAGGTGTTTGACATAAACAGTCTTCTATTACACTTCCAGTAGAGAATTTTGAATTTGACTGTATATTCACCTTTACCAGTGAATTTTATACTTATATTTTAATGTTACTAATTTAGTGTCCTTTGAGTTCAGCTTTAAAAACCTCAGTATTTCTTATAGGGTAGGTACATGGTAATAAACTACCTCAGCTTTTGTCTATCTGGGAATATGATTACCCAGCAAAATTGTCATTCAGAAAGGAGAGAGAAAGTATTTCTTTTGAGCACTTGCTCTTTGGGCCTACAAGTTTTCTGCTAAAAAAGCTGCCGATAGCCTGATTGAGATTCCATTATATATGATGAGTCTTTTCTTCTGTTGCTGCTTTCAAAATTCTGTCTTTGATTTTTGAGAGCTTGATTACAGTAATATGTCTTGGTGAAGAAGAGCTTTCAGGACCTTTGAGCTTCATGTACCTAGATGTCCCCTCTCTCTTCCCAAAGTTTTCAGTTCTTTTTTTTCCTTATGGGACTCCCATGCAGAATTTGAAAAAAACAAGACAAAACTACAGGGGAAGAAAAAGGGCTAACATAAGGGAGATAAGCAGTCTACCCGATAAAGAATTCAAAATAATGGTCATAAAGACACAGTGGATGAAATCTGTGAGCACTTCCTCAAAGAGATAGAAATTATAAAAAATAACCAGCCACAGAAGAAATGGCAACTAAAGTGAACAATACACCAGAGGAAATCAAAAGAATGGGTCAGCAGTCTAGAAAATAGTAATAAAAAGCAACAATGCTGAATAGCAAAGAGAAAATTAAAAAGTGAGGATGGGTTAGGAGACCTCAGCAACATATCAACCATAATAACATTCTCATTGTAGGGGTCCCAGAAGGAGAGAAACGAGGTGGGGAAACATATTTGAAGAATTAACAGCTGAAAATTTACCTAATATGGGGAGGGAAACATACATCCAGGTCCATAAAACACAGAGATCCCCAAACAAGATGATCCCCTGGAAAACCAAGATCCACACCAAGAAAATAGTAAAGAGAATCTTAGAAGCAACAAGAGGAAAAGCATACAAGGGAAACCCTATAAGATTATCAGCTAATTTTTTCAGCAGAAACTTTGTAGGCCAGAGGGAGTAGCTAATGTTCAAGTGCTGAAAGAAAGACAAAAAAAAAAAAAAAAAAAGAGCCAAGAATACTCAACCCAGCTAGGCTATCATTAAGAATTAAAGAGGAGATGAAGGGGTTCCTCACCACTAAAATCTTACAAGAAATGTTCAAGGGACTATTTTAAGTGGAAAAAGGCCACAACTAGAAGAAAATTATGAAAAGAATTGGATACAAAATCAATACACAAATCTGTTGTGTTTCTATACACTAATAATTAACAAGAAGGGAAATGAAGGAAACCATGCCATTTACCATTCTATCAAACAGAATAAAATACCTAGTAATAAATCTAACCAAGAAGACAAAAGACCTGTTCTCTAAAAATTACAAAACATTGAAAGAGATTGAAGAAAACACAAATAAATGGAAAGATATACCAGGCTCTTGAATTCGGAGAAGTAATATTCTTAAAATTATTGATATCACCCCAAGCAGTCTACAGTGTATTCAGTGAAATCCCTATCAAAATAGCAATAGTGGCTTTCATAGAACTTGAAGAAAAAAAATCCTAAAGTACATATTAACCTCAAAAGCCACAGCAAGCTTGAGAAAATGAACAAACTTGGAGGTATTTATAATAATAATATTAATTATTATATATTATTATATATATTATAATTAATATATTATTATTATGATTAATAATAATCACAGTTCTAGATTTTATATAATAATCCAAACAGTATGGTATGGCATACAGACCAATGGAACAGGATAGAGAGCCCAAAAATAAACCCATGCTTATATGGTCAATTAAACTATGACAAAGGAGGCAGGAATATACAATAAGAAAAAGACAATCTCTAAAATGGTGCTGGGAAAAGTGGACCACTTTCTTAAACCCTACACAAAAACGCAAAATGGATTAAAGACTTAAATATGAGACCTGAAACCATAAACTCCTAAAAATGAACCCTCAGAAAACCTATATAGGCAGTAATTTGGATATCAACCTTAACGATATTTTTCTGGATCTGTCTCCTCAAGGGAAACAAAAACAAAAACTATTGCATCTACATCAAACTAAAAAGCTTTTGCGCAGCAGAGGAAACCAGCAAAACAAAGAGGCAAACCCTGAATGAGAGAAAGTATTTGCAAATGATATATCTGATAAGGGAGTATTATCCAAAATATATAAAGAATTCATACAATTCAACACCAGAAAAACACATCATCCAATTTTAAAATGGGCAGAACACTTCTATACACATTGTCCAAAAAAGACCTACAGTTGGCCAACATACAGATGAAAAGATGCTCAACATCACATTAGTGGAAATGGAAATTTAGGAAATGCAACTTGAAATCATGAGATATCACCTCACATCAGTCAGAATTATCTGGTATCAAAAATGCAAGAAATAAGTGTTGACAAGGATATGGGAGGGGAGGGGAGGACCCTCATGCAGTGGGAGTGGTAATATAGGCTGGTGCGTTGTGGACAGCAGTATGGAATTTCCCAAAAAAACTAAAAATACAAGTATTACATGACGCAGTAATTCCATTTCTGGATATTTACCAGAAGATAAAGTATTGATTTAGAAAGACAGACACCCCTATGTTTACTGCAGCATTATTTACAATAGTCAAGATAATGGAAGCAATCCAAGTGTCTATAGAAGAATGGATTAAAATGTGGTATATATACAGGAATATTACTCAGCCATAAAAAAGAATGAGATCTTGTCATTTACAACAACATGAATCCAAAGGGTATAAGGCTAAGTGAAATAAGCCAGACAAAGGAAAATACCATATGATTTTACTTAGATATGGAATCTAAAAAACAAAGGAACGAGCCAACAATACAACAACAACAAGGGTGACAAGAGAAACAGACTCATGGAGAACAGATTGCTGGTGGCCAAATGAGAGGACGTTGGAGGGGCATGAAATGGGTGAAGGGGATCATGAGGTATGAACTTCAAATCTAAAGTTTAAGCCTATTTAAAGCTAGCCTATTTAAGCTAATTTAAATGCTATTCCCTTATGTTTCTGAGATACAGTGACTCTGATTCTAGTGTGCATTTATGTAACCTTGAGAATAATTTCACTTGGAGGTTGTTTGCTATTCATCATTCCTTAGGCATTCTCTAGAAATTCCTTTTGTTCAGTTCAGTCCTCTCTATTCCTCTTAATGGTGCCATTTTCTCCTCTGTTCCCTTGCTGCTTCCCTCCTGCCACCCCGACCCATGTCGTCCCCACCCTCCTTCTGCTCCATGTTTTGTAGCTTTTCTATCACATAATACAGGGGGTTTTGCAGGCCAACCTGTAAATTAACTACTCCTTTCTTTCTGATTTTTCAAGTGCTTACACAGTGTTTTTGGTTGAACTATGGTGCCTGAACAGAGTACCTTGTCAAAACTTGAAGTTCGGGCTAGCTTGAACAGTCAGACGTAACACTGCTTGTTGGGCAGCCATGTGTCAGGCAGCCCTTCCTCCTCAGGCGCTCCCACCTACTGGGGAGCCAGACGAGCAAACCAGTAGTAATACGAAGGCAGAGAGGCCAAGGAACGCTGAAACATGACAAGGTCCTAACTTCATGATGATGTCCTAAAATCATGATGAGCTATCACCTCACATCAGTCAGAATTATCTGGTATCAAAAACGCAAGAAATAAGTGTTGACAAAGATAAGGAAAAAATGGGGCGCCTGGGTGGCTCAGTGGGTTAAAGCCTCTGCCTTCGGCTCAGGTCATGGTCTCAGGGCCCTGGGATCGAGCCCCACATCGGGCTCTCTGCTCAGCGGAGAGCCTGCTTCCCTTCCTCTCTCTCTCTGCCTGCCTCTCTGCCTACTTGTGATCTCTGTCTGTCAAATAACTAAATAAAATCTTAAAAAAAAAAAAAAAAAGATATGGAAAAAAGGGGTGGTACCCTTAAAAGTTCCCTTGCCTGGGAACAAAGGTTGTGTACTTTTTTCTACCGGTTATATTACATTGCAGCTATGTGTTATTAAATTTTTAATAATAAGGTTAGGTAAAGTATAATACATCATTTAGTAAAAAAAAAAAATTTATTATTTGACTAAAACTGGCATTAATTTACTTTTAGATCTCCGTTTTATTTTGTATTCCCAAAAAACTTGACTCTCTCACACCTACAATGGTTTGAAAATGTTACAGTCCTAAGAGCTGACGTGTTCCCCCCCACCCCCCCGTCCTCCATCTTCTCACAAGTTGTCTTCTGCTTTCTCTGTTAATTCTGGGATTTGCTTTCCTCCTGCAGCACAGTTTAACTAGTGACCAGACTTGCCAGGCTTTCCCTTTTCTTCCCTTGTCTTTCAGAACAGAAATCAGGATTTGGTGCAAATGGTGAAGCGTCTCGGGAAATGACTCCCTTAACTGTCACTTGCGCTCTCCTTCATCAGTGCTGTTTTACATTGAGTTATTCCTCCTCTCAGCCACTTGACACTTTTTTTTTTTAAAGATTTCATTTTTTTTTTAATTTATTTGACAGACAGAGATCACAAGTAGGCAGAGAGGCAGGCAGAGAGAGAGGAGGAAGCAGGCTCCCTGCTGAGCAGAGAGCCCGATGTGGGGCTTGATCCCAAGAAGCTGGGATCATGACCCGAGCTAAAGGCAGAGGCCTTAACCCACTGAGCCACCCAGGTGCCCCGCCACTTGACACTTTTTACAGTCTGTTAAGTTAAAGCTTCTTTTTCTTCTAAACACACAGCTTTTTCCCTTTTCAAGTGTTTTAAACACAATTTAACCATACAAGAACACTTACATGTTCCCTGCTTAAGATCACAGCTGGTGCACTCTCTTGTCCTCTCTCCTCCTCCTGTTACCCATGCATTCAAGGTCTAGAGCGCTGCTGTGGTCTGGGTGTGACTGGTCAGCAAATGGTCCTTGCTGGTCTTTCCTCTGTTGTTGGTACCAAGGGCTTATCATTGCAGCATCTACTTCCATCGTCTCTCAGGAAATCGGTGCCTAAATACTAGATGTCCTAAGCTTCATCTGCTTTCAGACTTAAGCATTTCTTTTTCTAAAAATTTTGCCTGATACTTTATTTGGTATGAATTCAAGAATAAAGTAACATCAAAATAAAGGTTTTAAAAAGGTAAGCAATTGTCCAAATCACCTCTTCTAATCGGGGGTATAGTAAAAGTCTTCAGTGTATTATGAAAATTACACTACAGTCTAGCTTTAAAATCCCGTATGCCCTAAATGTAGAATCACTGGGCTGGTAGTTACTGTTGTTCTCAAGAATGTGTGTGATTAAGATACTCATAGGTATCTTAAAAATAGGTTGGACTATGTATGCTTGAGGTTAATCGTGTTTGAGTGAAGAAGGTTGTTCCAGTTTTTGTTTGCCTACTTTATAGGGCCAGTTAGCTCCTGGCTCAGTCTCTAATTATGTTAATTAGTAAATATGTTAAGAAGCGATAAGACTGCCCACCATTCAGGGTTCCTGAGGAACATTGTAATACGGACTGCTTATCAGGTGGATATACACATAGCCCAAAAAACAAGGAAACCTATGGAGAGAATTGTCCCTTTCAACTAGTGGCCAAGTAAAGCCTGTTTTACATTTTGAATGCTAAGGTTTTAGCTGTGACTTAGCTAAACAAATGTGTTTTCTACCTTTTAAACTGATCAAATTTAAGATTACAAAGCTTGAATATTTTTACACTTACCTTCAAACAAGTTCTTTACTCTCTATACCTCAGATTACTGGTAATTTGAAAACTGGGAATTAAGCCTTCACTTTTAAAAATTATACACTTTTACTTATCCTAAATAAGGGGGCCCCGGGTGACTCAGTTAAGTGTCTACCTTCGGCTCAGGGCATGATCTCGGGATCCTGGGATCAAGTCTTGCACTGGACTCCCTGCTCACCAGGGAGCCTGCTTCTCCCTCTGCTGCTCTCCCTGCTTGTGTGTGCTCTCTGTCAAATAAATAAGTAAAATCTTTTTTAAAAAATAAATAGATATAGGTACCTATATCTATATTTATATCTATATCTATATATCTTAAATGATTCTTTGTCTTTTAGTCAAGGCCAATTTTTCTTCAAATGGTTAAGCATCTGCTTAAGAGGTTTCAGACTATAAAATCTTAACTTCTTTCTTCCCTTTCTGAAAGAGTATATGCCACATCCTGAAAGAACCACTACACTGTATTCTGGAGTATGATAGAAGTGGGCCTTTTGTACATTTTGTTCTCCATGACAAGACTTTGTTTTTAAATATCTAATTCCCGAAAAGGATATTGTGTGGAAAGTTGATTTAAAGCTGAAATAGTCTCCAGGAATGAGTAAATGGGTAGAGAAACTCAGACACTGCACATTTAAGGGAATGAACTTGCTTGTTAAAACTGTGATTTCAAATGCCCCTACACGCCTTCTTCGTGTGTCATGTGCTATTGCATCATCCGAGTGTGGGCCCTTTCCCAATGCTATTTCCTCAGCAAGCCCAAGAAAAGGAATATTTTCCATAAACTCATCTTCATCAACCATTTGTTTCTGTCCTGAATCTCAACTTTTGAATTTTTCCCTTTAAGTGTATGGCTTTTACTTAAATGAAGTCTGTTATAGGGATAGCTCTTGGTCTTAGAGCAGCATATCATTAACATTCTTTCAAAAAGAATGACATTATAACTAACATTGTAATTAAAGGAATTTGTTGGTAAAGACTTATTTTAATTGGCTTTCTTAAAGGGAATTTAAAGGTTCATATTGTTATTCAAAGACATACCTAATTACTAAATAATTACGATAACTTTAAATAGAAAAATACTTTTATCTTTGACATTTATAACCTTCTTTAAGGAGTAATTTCACTTTTAAGTTTCCTGGGAATTCTCAGGTACAAGTCATGTGGAATTTTTTGATTAGAAAAATAAATCATTTCCTCTGTGCCCAGAAAAGTCGAAGAAGAGAGTATCTAATAATAGGCACAGTTGCCTCTCAGATGACTTTTCTCCTAGCATTTCTTAAAGCAAACTCTTACTCAAGATGCTAATGCTATTTTTCCCCCCAGATAATGGATTCATACCTGATTCACTGCTAGAAGATGTGATGAAAGCATTGGACCTTGTTTCTGATCCTGAATAGTAAGCGAAATAGGAAGTATTATTTAACTGACTCAGAAAGAGTCTATCACATTTAAAACATGACACAGTTTTGCCTTTTTTAAAAATCTAAACCTGAGTATAGGAAGCTTAGTTCTTAATATAAAGCAAAGATGTAAGGAGAAATCAGTATTTATAGCAGACTCAACATACTTAAAATGACCTTTTCCCCATGCTTTTCCTATTGTTTTTTCTCACTATAAAACCTCCATTTTTAAAAACTCTGTGCATATCTGAAAGTAATGACAGTTATCTATAATGTCCGTATTGCTAGTTGTCTCACTTAAAGGACCGGCAAGCTTCGGACTTGGTCTTAAAGACATTTGATCGAAGACATTGCACATTGTATATCATTAAATTGACTGATCTAAAACCTTTGTAAGCAACCCCGGTATGTTACAGAATATAGTTTTCAGTATTGCTAAATGTCCTCTTTTTATACTTTGTACATTGATACATCTCTAACTTTTCATAAATTTGTGCTTTTTGGTATCGATGAGAATATCTTTTCTTAAGGGGATATATCTTTTGCTCAAATATGAAAATACAAAGATCACCTATGATCTATAACTTTTCCTTCTGTAGTTTTTAATTTTCGGTCTGAAAGTTATCTGACAATGAGCAAATTAGAGCTTACAAAACATCAAAGGAAAAGATTCAGCAAAAGCACCATCAAACATTTAAGTACACACAGTTTTTAGAACTTGATATATAAAACTGTTTTTAAATAGCTTCTTACATTTTCTTTGAGAGTATGAAACACATTTTCAAATTGCTCACATCTGAATTAATTTATTACTAGAGCTCTGATATTATTCATTCTTAATAGACTTAATCGTTTCTAACTTAAAGAGGAGGAACTCAATTCAGAAAAATGAACTTGTCCAATAAATGGTATAATTATGTGTTTTGTAAAATCACAAATTGTTATTTCTTCTAAATGGATTTCCAAATAGAAACCATCTTGTTTATATCACTGTAGTTTGCAAAAGAATTGAACTCAAGCAGTTTTGATTGTTGACAATTCTTAAGAGGGAAAGCAGAAAAAAAAGTTGTTGTTTTTCCCAAATTCTTACGTATGTGGCTATCTATCGTCTACTTAATTTTCCCTTTTTCATCAGGATACATAACATACCTTCAATTATAAAGTTAGCACACTTGAGTTAGATTGTTTTTCCTAGAGGTAGCTGACAAATTGGACTGAGTTTTTCATTCTGTATTTTGGCCTACTCACATTTATAATATGTGATGGCCTATAAACAAATAGCACCACATTAAGATTAATGAATTAAATACATTAAATATGACCTTGCCTTCCCTAATCTAACCTAACATGCCCAGTCTTACTCAGACCCGCTCTACCGTCATATCCTTTGCATTATATAACAAGGTGTATTTAACCTGGCATGTAAGATCTGGGAGAGAGGGGTGCCTGGGTGGCTCAGTGGGTTAAAGCCTCTGCCTTTGGCTCATGATCCCAGGGTTCTGGGATCGAGCCCCACATTGTGCTCTGTGCTCAGGAGGGAGCCTGCTTCCACCTCTCTCTGCCTACTTGTGATCTCTGCCTGTCAAATAAATAAATAAAATCTTTAAAAAAAAAAAGATCTGGGAGAGAACATGGAAAATGAAAATTTTCTGCAAAGACCATTTTCATTTTTACAACTCTGCCTTCCTAGTCCCACATAACCCCTTTCACCAGCCTTGGCTCCACCTAAATGGCAAGGGCTAAGCAAAGCATGTTCACTCTTGGCTGCTCCTGGAACAACGTAGTCCACGCCTCTCACGGTCATTCACTACATTTCAGCATTCTGTACCTCTTCACCCTATACCCTTCAGTTACATTGTCTAAATTTTAGCTGCCTTTGCATTTGGTTCTTGAAAGTAAGCCTTTTGGGAGATGTTTTTGATTATCTGATGTGCCTTTGACACGGTTTCTTTTTCTCTTTGAGCTTAAACATTTTTTTTTAAGTTCAGTGGCTCATATGATTGTTAAATTCAGGCATACCTATGAAGCAAAGAGAATTGCCTTTGGGAAGTTATAAGCCTGCGTTTACAACCCAAGCTTTTTAAATTACTTTACCTAATAAGGGGCAATGTTTCAAAGTCGTCATCATTTAAATTCTAAATAGTAACAGAGTACTCTGGTTTAAAAATAACCAAGTTTTGGCAAATTAGATGTCATTCCTGTGTATTTGTCACTAAAGGTCTAAAAAGAACAGCTCTTAAGATTTTTGGCAGGGAAATGTGTTATAGTACTACTAATTTAATCTCTATGAAAGAAGGAAAATAAGCCTTTTCTCCTTTGGTATCCACTGTTTTTCTTTTTTTTTCCCTCCCCATAGTATCAATCTCATGAAGAATAAACTAGATCCGGAAGGATTAGGAATCATCTTATTGGGTCCATTCCTTCAAGAATTTTTTCCCGATCAGGTAACATAATTGAAGACATACTATATGTTTTGTTCTCCTGTGATGAGCATTTCATGATTGTTTCAGCATTTCTTTTCTACTCATGTAACATGGTATAACGTGCAGCTAGAAGACAAAGAAAGCGCGGTTATGATGTAAATACTTTCCCATACAGAGAGGATAAAAGGGTATGTGTGTTCCAGTACAGTAATGCAGAATCTCTGGGGAGGGGAAAGTGGAAGAGCAAGCATGCACCAGCACATACAAACTAGGGTACTGGTTTTTAAAGGAGCTGTAACAATGAGAAGTACGCGCAGTAAGAGGAGAAAGACCCTCTTTACCCACCTGCACCGTTTTCCTTCTCTCAGGTCACTGTTAGTCATAGATGGTACTTATCTTTTCGGAACTTTTAAAATACATTTAAATAAATAGAGAAGGTAAAGGAGTCAATGTGCAGGGGAAACACCTAAGTTGCAGGAGAATTTTAGTTGAGTGAAAGTAGAACCTTGGAGTGGAGCTGTACGGTTTCATGTTAGGACATGTCTTCCACTGGGCTTCGACAGGTGCTAGTCTCCATACTCCTGAGTCACCACTACATCAGTGACAAAGCCAGTTCTGTAGCCCGTGCCTGTCTCTTCTTCGTGTTTCCTAGCTCAGTGAAGGATGTTACTGCTAAACCAGATGCCAATTTAGGCCAGGTACAGTGGGATCATTTCATCAGATACCATCATGGTTTAAGATCTGTATTTCAGTAGAAATGCCAATTTCTATTTCACCTCTCTTTTATAAAGGAGATGTACTGGCAAGCTTAAAGTCATGGAGGGAAAAGGTCAAGATAGAGTTGTTAATTTTATGTTTTAGGTCTAAATTATCTTTAACAGAGTAGACATTACTGACATTCAGTCTTGGTAATTAAAAGAGAACCCATATTTTCTAAATCTAGATCTGTTATGGTTAATGCGAGTAAAGAAAGTGAGGTGAAATTCAAAGTAAGCATATAATAGAATAGCTAGACGTCTTTAAATTTTGGTAAATGCTTCATGAAAAACTTTTTTTTCTGACATTATTAAAATGACTATTGGATTGTGATATCCTCTCTCTCTTAGATATCTTAATAAATGTTTAGTAAATTATAGCATTAACTTTATAACATTAAATTAAAAATTATTGCACTAAATTTGGGGGCAGATTTTGAAAAGTGCTTGGGAAATATAAACCAAGTGGAATAGTTACCAACTCTTGGAAATCTGCATCTCAGATGCGATTCATTACATGATAGTACTTATAAATATTCTAAGAACTTGTTAGTTCAATAAATTAAATTTTTAATTGTATTATTCCTTGAGATAATTAAAGAGAATTTTAGTCCCCTGGTCTTTCAAAATGTCATCTCCAAAAGCTTGTTAGAAATGCAATTTCTCAGTCCCTCCTCCAGGGGATTCTCATGGTGCCAGAGTTGGAGACTTGCTGCTTCAGAGAAGGACGGGGCACATTCCCGCCCACTCACCTGCTTCTCAACTTTCTGTGGTGCATCTCTTCTGACCACGGCCCACACCACTGAGACCTCTTTATACTGCTTTGTACCTGACCAGTTTTGTGAAACTCAGTAAACCTTTAATCAAGTAAAGTTAAATGGGTCAGAAGGGCAGCCAGGAAAATATTGATCTAACTTCAGTGATCTCTACAAACATTTAAAGTAGGTGCGAGGGAAGAGCAACTTCTTTGCCTAAAGGAGAGGCAGAGTGGAGAGGGAGGGAGGTTGGGGGGCTGCGGAGGAATACAGAAGTATTGCCTTGAATTTATTTACAATAAGAATAGCAGAAGCAACTACCGTTTTTTTAAAGCTCGTAACTATGGCCCAGGTACTGTGTGCCTTATAAGTTAGGTACTATTTTCCCTCCATTTTGGCAATAAGGAAATTGAGGATTAGAGAATATAAAACAATCGCTTGAGGTCATACAGCTAGACAGTGGCTAATTCAGCAGCCCCAGGATAGGTACTGTGCCGCTGTGTTACAATTTCCTTCTGTTGATATTTTGCATTTTCTGCCAGTTGTTCATGAGTGGAACTAAAGAATATAAATTGTGTATCTATTCCAGTAAAATATTTACTTTCTAAGTTAAAGTTCATTAACTCTGAAAATAAACAGCCAAATTACCTAAGTAACTAATTCCATCGACTCATGTATGCAATTAAGAGAATGATCACAGTTTTGATTTTTCTATTTTTTGGAAAGCATTTTGAGTAAGATACAAGAGTTATAAGCTTAGATTTATTAGATCTTTTTTTTTTTTTAAAGATTTTATTTATTTGAGGAGAGAGAGCATGTAGGGGGGAAGGGACAGAGGGAGAAGAAGACTCCCCGCTGAGCAGCAAGCCTGATGCAAGGCTCCTTCTCAGGACCCCAGGACCATGACCTGAGCTGAAAGCAGACACTTAACTGACTGAGCCATCCAAGTGCCCCGATTTATTAGATCTCTTTTCTCAATTTTCAAGAATTTAAAGAATGAATCTACAAATACCCAACAGAGTCTTTTCATGGGAAAATGACTATTATGTTTGTCTACAACAGAAAAGTCAGACAACTGAGTAGTTGCAGAAATGGCATAAAAGCTAGACTGGTTCTGTATTTTAGGATTCTTGGTTGCAAATCACAGCCTGAGTTGACACAAGTGGGAAGGAAAGGTAAGAATTGTGAGGAACAGCTTATAGGCATTCAAGAACTGAAGCAGGGAGGACTGGGGCTGTCTGTCCCTCTCCCATGGTTTCTCTAGAAAATTGAAGCCACTGTTGCCAGCAGCTCTCTTCTCTAAGTTACAAAAATGGAACAAATTCTAATGCAGACGAGGACCAGCTTTTGTCCCATGCATATCCGTCTATCAGTCAGATAAGGCAAGGGACACGAGGCCCTAGGCCCTGAGGGAAATCACTGAAGCCGGGTAAGTTAGGTGGGGCCAGACCATTGATGGCCTTGAATAAGAGGTTAAGAGAATTGGACTTGATCTTTCGCTAACTGAGAATAGAAGGTTAAGGCAGTAAGGCTAACATGATCAGATTTCCTGTAAGTTTAGTAAAATGGGAATTTATAGGATTTCACTTCTTTATTGGATATTATTAAAGGCTCTAAACACAGTAATTCGCATCTTCATTTCCCACCAGGCTCTTTTCACTGTTTAGAAGTTGACAATATTTAGATGGGGGAAGATGGGTGGAAACCCCTTTCCATTGTAAGCCAATGGAAAATATTGGTACATAGATGTTTGCAAGCTGACGAAAAGTGACATTACTGCTCTTATGTATTTATTGAGAGGAACAAATTATTTACAACCAGAAAAAGGTAAGATTTTAGGAAATATTTTTGTGTTTTAGAACCCTGTCCTTTAAAAAAAAATAAACCAGAAGAGCTTATAATAAATATCAGTACTTCCCCATTTTACAGAGTCTTCCCCAGAAGCCACTAGTTCAGTTTTTATGTTTTTAGTAGGTAAGGTCTTAAGTTTCTTGCATCAGCAAATAATTCCCCCATCAAAGTGTATGGATTTAAGAAACTTGAATTTTCCTTTCAACTGTATTTTCCTTTCGAAGTATAAAAGTAAACTTTAAAATTTTAATAGTATTTTATTTATAATAGGGCTCCAGTGGTCCAGAGTCTTTTACTGTCTATCACTACAATGGATTGAAGCAGTCAAATTATAATGAGAAGGTATGATCATTCAGAGTAATTTGTCTTCACCTTAATTTGGTAAATATGAGTCTGTAACAAGGTTTGATTCCCATAAAATTGTCCAAGAGTCTTTTACTCTCTTTACTGCTACAGCATATTTCAGAAATGGTTTTATTTTGATTTGATCAGTATATGTTAGTCATTGAGATCTTCATTAGTGTTTTGGAACAATAGTTTCACTGTGACAAAACAGCTACATTTACATACATTTTGTTACTCTCGGCTGTATAGATATTACTAGATCAGATTTTGCCCATAAAATAGGTCCTGTTTTATCTGATAATTGTAATAACTTGAGTTAAATGCTTTGTGGACCATTTTTCAGAAAAAGAAGTTGTACTGTGGAGAGTTGAAAAATGTGAGTTGTAGTCTCATTGTATTAAATTGATTTCACCGGAGAGTAATATATTAATGCAAATAAGAATTGCAAATGTATTTTTATGGAAACTCCCAGTTAAAACTAATAAAGTTATTTCTTTAGGCTGCTCAGATAGATCAGAGCTTTTGTATTGGAAGAACATAATTAGAACAATCATGTGTACCAAACACTGAATATATAAAAATACATATACTTTGGAAGAAGACAGTCTGTATCTATTCCTTTTAAATTATACATTTGGAATTTCTCTTCCTACAAAAAGAGATTAATGACTGACTCGTTTAATATACACAGTGAGCTTTTAGTGAGTTAGGGTATTAGTATATTATTTCACAGACAGTCCTAAAAGTTTTTTGCAATTAAATCAGAATAAAACTTTTTTCTAGTATCCATCTGCCCATGTGTATTTTATATGATCATCACCACTGTATATAAACTACCTGGCTAGTTTTACCTACCAGACTTTTCCTACTCTTTGATTTTTGTTTCTGTCCTAACAGCCTTCTTAATTTTTTCCCCATGGTTTTTCATGTAATACGGAGTACACTCATGAATAGCATTTCATAATTACAGAAGCAGATTTCATTGACAAACATCCAGTTTGCTCCTATCTGTGGAAATTTTAACACTTTCAAATTTTAAAAGGTGAACTCCTCCTCTGAATATATAGCTCTTTTTGTATTACAGCTTCTAATCTCATGAGACAACATGACCATTCCAGTGCCTCCATATTAAAGCAGTAAGAACTATATGTTATATAAATAAACATTTCTTCCAACTGATATGTTATTTAAAGGATGATATTTTTTCTTTATCAGAAACAACCTGCATGTATTTTAGGATTCACATATGTTTTTTAAGTCATGATTTTAATATCTAAAAATCAACTGCCAAGCTATGAGTTAAAATGTGTATCACCATCTTGTTTCCAAATATATTTTTACATAAACTAGTAAGCAAATATTCTTGCTCATAATATCTATCAAAATAAAATTAAATATAAAGTTCCATATGAAACAATATGCAAGGCCTGAATAAATATCTAAAAAAAAAAAAAAAAAAAAACAATGTGCAAGGCCTTATTTGCTAGCCCATGCAAAGTTTTCTGTCCTTCTTAAGACTGACCTCTGTGGCTTTCTTTGTTCAACAGGTAATGTATGTTGAAGGGACTGCAGTTGTTATGGGTTTTGAAGATCCTATGCTACAAACAGATGACACTCCCATTAAACGCTGTCTCCAAACCAAATGGCCATACATTGAATTACTGTGGACCACAGATCGCTCTCCTTCACTAAACTAATTTGCCTATTTATAAGGAAGATTGTAATAGCAGATGTTGAAAGAGGGATGCAAGACTGGCAGTTGGCTACATGAAGCTATACACTGGTATCACTGATTAACTGTAAATAACAATTAAAAACACATTTTCAGTGTTTAAGATATGTTTAAATTATTTGTTTTAAAGCTTTATGTTAAAGGTTACCCTATTTTAAGTCTGAAATTTACTAGCAAAACTAAACTTTAATCAGAGTTCATCACTTTTACAGTCAGATAATTGGTCATTTATTGAATTATAAACATCCTAATACCATACAGCATTTGTATATTGAGTATCAAAGTTATTATTTATAAACTACTTTGGGTTTTTATTTCATTCAGACATATTTTATGGTTTCAATGATTCTGGCTTGCAGTCTTATCAGCCTCCACATTGAAATGCACAAGAGTTAAATCTTTGTTGTTTCTTCTCTAAAATCTGGTTTCCATTAGGAATACTGATAAATTATCAACCTGGATTTTTTGCCAATTGGCTTAGCTCTGGCATGTTTATAAAAAGTAGAAACTATAAGGGAACATTACCATTTATTCACTGATATATAGAGGATGTATTTCAAAAAAAATGATAGGTAAGAGAATCTGTTTGATAGTCTTAACACTGTTAATTCACTGTATTGCCAAATACACTCTTCCAAATTTGTCCCAGCAGCCCTGTAAGCCAGCTTTCTTGTATATTTATGTGATAAATGCATGAGAACATCTGTTATTACATTAGTATATTGCATTATTTATTATGATCCTGGTGGATGGTCTAAATAAACACTTTTTTTTCTTTAACTGTAGCTTGGCATTTTTTACATTAGTGACTCAAAAGAAGCTAATACTTAACGGTGTTTCTGCCCACCAGTCCTTAGACTACATCATAGAACAAATGCCTAATGGACTTCTACAACCTTGAAAAGGAGACCAAACCATACACTGACAGAAGAGCTCTGTAACTCACTTGTACAGCCAGGAGCACTAGAAGCTCAGGAGGCAAAGTTACAGAAAGCCCCATCCTGTTTATTTTAGAGAGAGATTTTACTTTATTTCACTAAGTTTGTTGCCCAGCAATTTAAAAGGTGAATAGCTAGAAATACTTTCTTTCCTTCACTTGAGAAGCATTTGTCAAGTGTACTCTTAGGAATTTAAGAACTGAATTTCATGGACACCTGTGTGGCTCAGTTGGTTAAGCGTCTGCCTTCAACTCAGGTCATGTTCTCAGGCTCCTGGAATTGAGCCCCACGTTGGGCTCTCGCTCAGCGTGGCCTGCTTCATCTCCCTCACTCCCACTCTCTCAAATAAAATCTTTAAAAAAAAAAAAAAAAAAAAAAAAAACCTAAATTTCACCTTCATTATTTAGCTGAATATGTTTGTATTGGCTCTGTGAATTTGGGGTTTTATTTAAATTTTATTTTTATAAATGTTAACAGTTCTAGTATAAGGAGGTTTATAGCATAAGAAAAAAGTGGAACAAGATTTTATGTATGATTTTTGGTGACATTATGTTCAAGAGTGTGATACTAGAATTACAGCTGTACAATGTCTTTGTTATTAATGTTGGCTGCTTCCAAATGTATATAAAACACAATGTGCTAACTCTGGTCCCAAATTCCATAGGATTATGAAGAAGCATAGATTTTCTCATAAACATTGACCCTACAAAATAGTGCTTACTTTTTACGATTATTATATAACAAACCATCCCAAAAACTTCATGACATAAAACAATTGTTTTACAAATTCTTAGGCTGTGGACTTTAAACAGCACAGTAGGGAGGGCTTATCTGCTTGTCAATCTAGAGTCTCAGCTTAGAGTGGAGGGATCTTTACTCACATGACTGGACCTTAGCTCCGTCTAAGGGACAGATAGGGAACACATAAAGCTGTGGATACATTTTCCTTCCACACGTATGTGAGATGCTTACCAAGATCAACCATGTGCTGGACCATAAGGCAGTCTAGAGAAACCCCCAAAGTTGGGTAATTAAGCAGCACATTTCTGAATAACCCAAGGGTCAAAGGGAAATCGGAAGTTAGAACATGTTTTACTGAATGAAAATAAAACTGCAAAAATTATGGACATGACTATAGCAATGCTTAGAGGGAAATGAATGGCTTTAAATATATTATTAAAATAAAGGTTTGAAAATTGGAAAGCTAAGCTTTCATCTCAAAACAAACTCAAAATAAACCAAAGAAAGTAAACAAGATAAAAAGATGTATTCACATACAAAAGAATGAATTTGTACTCCTACCTCACACCATATGCAAAACATAACTTAAAATGATCAGAGGTCCAATTGTAAGAGCTAAAACTATAAAATTCCTAGAAGACACAGGAGTAAGTCTTCATGAGCTTGAACCCATAGTATGGTTTCTCAAAATACCAAATACAACAAGATTGGACTTCACCAAAACTAAAACCTTTGTGTGTCAAAGGGCCTTATGAAGAACATAAATATTTTCTCCCCATTCTATGGGGAGAAACCATATGTACCAGGGAATTTGTATCTAGAATATATAAAGAATGCAATATTCAAATAAAAAGTAGTTTTCAGTGGGCAAATGAAGAGCTTTATCTCCAAAGATGATACATAAATGCCCATCTAGTAAACACATGAAAAGACGCTCAACATATAGCCATTAAGCAAAATCAAAATCACAAAATAAGCATGTCACACCCACTAGGATATTTAGAAATCAAAGAAGATAAGTGTTGGCAAAGATTAGAGAAATTGGGACCCTCATGTTGATGAGGATATGAAATGGTGAAGTCACTTCAGAAAAACAGTTGTACAGTTTCTCAAAAAGTTAAACACAGTTAGCATATGATCCAGCCATTCAATCCTAGCTACATATATTTGCACAAAACATTTTCACAAAATCTTTTATGTGGGTATTCTTAACAATGTTATTCATACTAAAATGGCAACAACCTAATTGTCCATCAAATGATGGATGGATATAGTATACACATACAACTGAAAATTATTTGACAGAAAGAATTCCACATGCTACAATATAGATGAACCTTGAAAACATTACAGTAAGATAAAGAAGGCTGTCACAAAAAGATCATCTATTATATGATTCTATTTCTGTGAAATGTCCAGAATGGGCAAGCCATAGAAACAGCAATGAGATTAGTAGTCACCAGGGGTTGAGAATAAATGGAATACAGAACCAAAAGCAAATGCTTCCAAACACTGATGAGAAAATAATACAAATTGTAAACCAGTACCCCCAGGAAATAGATAAAACAGTATTTATTTTTTGAAGCCAAAATGGTACTGAAACAAGACCAGAACCTGACAAAGGCTTTACAAGAAAGATTACAACCAAATATTTCCTATGATTATGAGCACAAAGATCCTATACAAATATTAAACCCATGAATAAATTTGTATGTGTGTGTGTGTTTGTGTATTTATACAATGTGCTTATATGTAATACATAACTAGTGAGTACTGCAGAAGTATTAAATTTATTTAATATTTAAAAATCTGTAGTTTAACATTAATAGATAAATAATGGTAAGAAACTAGAAATCAATTTTAAGAACTGGAAAAAATACAAACAAATGGAGGCTAAATAATATGCTACTACACATCCAAAATGTCAATCAAGAAATCAAAGAGGGAATCAAAAAATATCTGGAGAGAAATTAAAGTATAAACACTACAGTTCAAAATGTTTGGGCTATAGCAAAAGCATCTCTAAGAAGGAAGTATATAGCAATACAGGCCTATGTCTAAAGAAAACAGCCCTACATTAGTAGAAGGAAGGAAATACTAAAGATCAGAACAGAAATAAAAGAAAGAAAACTAAAAAAATAATAGAAAAGATCAATGAAACTAAGAGCAGATTCTTGGAAAAGATTTTAAAAAATAGTGACAAACCTTTAGTCAGACTACTCAAGATAAAAAGAAATTCAAATAAAGTCAGCAGTGAAAGAAAAGTTACAACTAACACCAAAGAAATACAAAAGATTTTAAGAGACTATTATGAACAATATTATCTTCCAACAAACTGGATAAGCTAGGAAATGTGAAAAAAACAAACTTCTAAGACTGAATCAGGATGAAATAGACTATCTATAAAGACTGATTACTAGTAACCAAGTTGAGTCGGTTAAGAAAAAAAATCTCCCCACAAACAAAAGTGCAGGACCAGATGACATCATTGGTCCATCCTACTTAACATTTACAGACAAGTTAATACATATACTTCTCAAACTATTCCAAATAAATACAAGAGGAAGAAAGGCTCCCAATCAGTCTAGGAAGCCAGCATTAACCTGATATCCAAACCAGACAAAGATACTACGAAAAAAAAATTACAGACCAGTGCCTCTGAGGAACATAGATAAAAAAATCCTCAACAAAATATTAGCAAACCAAATTCAAAAAATACATTAAGAGGATCATTTAACACAACCCAATGAAATTTATTCCAATGATTTAGTATTTGCAAATAAATTAAGATAAACCACATTAAGAAAATGAAAGATAAAAAGCATATGATCATTTCAATAGATGCAGAAAAAGCATTTGACAAAATTCAATATCCATAAAATCTCTCAACAAAGAAGGCATAGAAGAAACATAATAAAGACCATTATAACAAACCCATAGCTTACATCATACTTAATAGTGAAAAACTAAAAGCTTTTACCCAAGAATAGCAACAAGAAAAGGATGTCCACGCTCTCCACTTTTATTCAGTATAGTACTGGACGTTCTAGCCACAGCAATCAGACAAGAAAAAGAAAAGCATCCAAATTGGTAAGGAAGAAGTAAAACTATTTGCAGATGACATGATACTATAAATACTATACTACATATACTATAATATAAATAAATATATATATACTATAAATAGAAAACCCTCAAGACTCTACCAAAAAAAAAAAGAAAAAATCACAGGTCCCAAATCTTATGACAGTTTATTCAGTTCCACTCAGTAAACTGGAACTTAACCCCTAATTCAACCTCCACCAGAAACACAGTCTTAACTGGTCAGGAATTTTCTGGCCAGCATCAATGAGGTGACTTGCCAATTAGGCCATCTTCATCTCCAAAGGAAGAGTGGTATGCAAAATAAGATCCCCTGATCTTCCTTGTAAGGGAAGGTGATCTTGCCTTAATTAATCCTTTTATTTTGCTAGTAACTTTCTTGGCCTACTCTCCTTCCTATAAAAACCTTCCATTCTGTACAGCTCCTCAAAGCCTCCCTCTGTTTACTAGATGGGATGCTGCGTGATTCATGAGTCATTTAATAAAACCAGTTTAAATTTATGTTTAAATTTTACTTGGTTGAATGTTTGTTATTTAACAGATTTAATAGCAGTCATGGGATCCTAAGTGAACTCCAATAGCATTCAGTGACAAACACATGCATGGAACCCAAGAAGATTTTGAGTCCACTTTCCTGCTATTTCTGAGAGCTGCAGGTAAACTCCTCTCAGTTGTGAGCACCACTGTTTTCTTAAATTTGAGCTTCCAAACTAGTTGTATTTCCTTCACAGGGCAGGTCAGCTTGAGAGGACAGACGGTTATGCCAGGAACCCAAAATGAGCTGGCAGTTTTGCACGGGGCCCAACTGAGCCAGCAGAAGGGTCCACCAGAGCTAAGCCCCTAGCCTTTCACACCACAATTCCCCAGGTGGAAAACCTTAGTAAGGTTCCATGGGAATTGTTGGTGCACAAAGGGCCTTCTTGTGTCCCAGACACAGTAACATCTCCTCATTACTGCAGAGACATTAAAGTGCAAGTTTGTCTTGTTTTATGTAGATAAAAGCTATTGCTAACAGGGATCTTGGAGGCCAAAAAGTGCAAAAATCGGTGGGCACAGGCTAAGCATTTAAAGGCTGTTAAGGGGCTCACCACCTTAATAAGACTCCCATAACAGAACATGTTGTTCACAGCATGGGTTAGAATGACACTATGTCACCCACTGAACTCAAGAAAACTTCTGTGCAATGAGCTACACTGTGAATCACACACAATCTCCAACCCTGAGGCACATCTGTTCTTCTAGGTGTTAGTTTGGCTTTGAGAAAACCAAAGGCTTAGCTAATGGGATGCTTACGTTCTCAAGAGTCAAGCATACCGCTTTCCAGCACACGTATATATTTTACGTCTCAGAACTATAGTCCCAGAAATTGCAGATAACTAGCAAAAACAGCAAAATCTTACTAAGCTTGTCTCATCTCCTGAGGAACCTGGCTTGGTAACCATTAGGTGGAGAGGGAGGTGGGCAAAATAAGGCCAGACAGAAACGTGGGTTAACTCCATTTGCACCTAGGGTCCTACAAACCTGCTGCCAGCCCTCAGGGGAATTAGGACTTAAGAATGCAATGGTCATTATGAGGAACATTCCAATTAGTAAGATCGCTTAAGAAATGCACTTGAAGGCAAGGGTTCCAGTTAAATGGAATGGGATACCTATTTTAGGTATCAAATTTAGGTTTCAAATTTCCAAAGTACTTTCACTGAAATTCATTACCAAAAAAGAGGAAAAGACACCTAGAACGGGGGACGCCTGGGTGGCTCAGTTGGTTAAGCAGCTGCCTTCGGCTCAGGTCATGATCCCAGCGTCCTGGGATCGAGTCCCACATCGGGCTCCTTGCTCAGCAGGGAGCCTGCTTCTCCCTCTGCCTCTGCCTGCCATTCTGTCTGCCTGTGCTTGCTCTCTCTCCCTCTCTCTCTGACAAATAAATAAATAAAATCTTTAAAAAAAAAAAAAAAAGACACCTAGAACAAAAGATTGTAAGACTGATATAACTCCTGATGTTCCCCTCTATCATTTGAGGACGCATCCTAGTAATTCTCTGTCTGAACTGTCTTTCCACTCTTGAGTGACTATTACTTTTAAAATAATGGTACCCAGAGGGAAAGACAGACATTCTAACAGAGATGAATGGAGGTTAGTCCTTAATATCATTTAGGTGGCAACCCAGTTCTTTGAGGAATTATAAACTGTCCTTGTTCTACAAATCTAGTCTTTATAAAAGCAGGGGTGTGCTTCCAGAAATGGTTCAAAGTCCACCAATCCTTTGTACCAATTCTGAAAACCTCGCCTATGTGTCTCAAAAGGCTTTTAAGTTTGCAAAAATTCTGACCTTAAGGGAATCAAAGCCCTTCTAGGAGAAGTGTGCATTATTCCCCTTTTATCCAAGGTCTTCCCCAGAACTCTAATCTAAACCATCTTTTTGATGGGGGTAATTCAGGCACATTTTAAATATGTATATATACTATATTTATAAAATATATATGCCAAAGTGGACATAAAAATCTTAACTGTGTTCTCCAAAGATAAGTGGGAAAGCTTAAACTATCTGGACAGGTAACTTTAACATATTCCATCTACCAGAAAAATGAATTTAGATCCAACTTTTATAACAATGGCAATAATTTTAAGACAAGCCATAATTATGATCTCTGGTTTCACATGTTCGTGTGTGTCTATGTATATGTGTTATAGACATGTGGTGTTTTCTACCCCCAGATGTTATTGCTAAAATTAATTTGTAAGCTCTATTTAATTGGCTCAAAAAATTAAGCACCTATGTAATTAAACTTTCAAATATAATGGACATAACCCAAATGATATTCAAGTTCATAAGTTCTGGGGTCATCTTCAGTAAGTTAAATTTAAATCTGTTTTTAAAACAGACATGTTTAGAATTATCAATATTGAATATAATGCAGATAATCATCTTTTATTCTACTTGAATTTACCTGTTAAATTCACATTGTATCTGTTGCAATTTGTGAACAAAAAAATGGCTTAGAATGATAGTTGCTTTTGTCTAGCTTTTAATGGAGTTTTCATAGGTAATCTAGACATAAATGTTAAGAACAAGTAGACGGAATAAAAATTTCTAAGTAAGCTTTTTAAATAGTTTCCCAAATCTTAGTAACTTGAAACCTTGAAGGTTTGCTAAATGATAAGTTAAATTCACTGAAAATATTTGGGGTACCTGGCCTGGCTCAGTCAGTGGAACATGCAACTCTTAATCTTGGGGTTGTAGGTTCAAGCCCCATGGTGGGTGTAGAGATCACTTAAAAGTAACATCTTAAAAAAAAAAAATTCATTGAAAAGTTAAAAAAAAGTTAAAATATAGATCATTTCCCAATAAGATAAAATAATGCAACATTAGTTACTGTACCTAAGTTTATCTACTTTGGCTTCTTACTACAGAGAAACCAGAAGATAACTGGATGTGTTAGTGAGATATTGGAAAATTGAAAAAAACATATGTTTCTAGAAATTATGAAATATATTCATAAATTTGCAAATTTAAAGAATGCTGGTAAAGCACTTTAGAATCATTCACTTCCTAGTTTTCACTAGAAATGAAGGTTTCTAAGCATTAAGAATTCAAAATAATATGTGTAATTAAATGTACTAAAAATAATAAGGAAAACATCTTTGTATGCCAGGAAAGCAGGATTGGTTTTCAGAAAGAGAAGGTATGAGAAATGGAAATACATACACTTTGTTGTTGAGGGAAAAGAAACAATTTAATCCTAAGGCAAGTGTGATTATTTAAAGAGGAAAAACATCGGACAAAATCAGAATATAAAAAGAAAATTGTAGCAAGCTTGTGGAAAAGGCATCTTTAATGTGTGGTCAAGCTGGCTAAGATTAAAATGAATTTTAATGTCAAAAGGAAGCTGCCACCATTTTAGAACTTGGTTTTCTTTCTGTTAAAAGGACAGTATTCTTGGACTTCTGGTCTGCTTCTGGCAACTGATTGTGAAAGTTCATCTTTTAATTATTAAGTTCCATGATTATCTGTGATCCAATTTAGACAAGTGCTTTAAAAACTTTTTTAAAATATTGTTTCACAATCTTTCCCAAAATGAAATTCTAAGTGAAATCTTTTTAACCTGGAATATTCCAAAGGGCTTGTTAAAGTAACTGGGTTTATTTGATATGTAAATTATATGGAAAACACTGTCAATAAGTAATACTAAGCCTTTTTTACATCATTATTTTAAGATTGCAGCATGTGTAAAGTCCATTCTCCTTCTGCAAGAAACTGCCCCTCATTACCAGACTTTTGCCATCCTGATGTCCTTTTAAAATGGCAATGGTGTGCTCCTGAGTCAGAAATTAAGAAGACTAAATGATGGCTCTAGCAGTCAGGGCCCCAGGAAACCCAAGACAACCATTTAGTTCTTCCTGGAGCCCTGACAAGCCCCATTTTTCATTTTTGCACTCCTTCACCTACCATGGTGCATTTAAACTGACTCCAATTATGAAAAGACATTGACAGAGAGACTCCTATAAAATGTCTTCAATACTCTACCAACGTCTGACCTATTAGCTCCATAATCCTAGAAAAACTGGCTTTGTTCCCAGAGGCTTCAGACCTCCTTCTGGACCCGCTGAACACCCGCACCTGTACTTCATGGAGCTGCCACTGAGTAGGAGTTACCCATCTGTTCTTCCTTTTGTAGGTGTGTTTTCTGGATGGGTAGAAGCTTTCTCCGATGCAAGGCTGACGTTCTGTGGCAAAAAAGCTGTTAGAGAGTGTTTCCCACTTGCTATACCTTCCCGAAACTACAATGATTGAGGTGCCCAGTTTACAGAACCCTATCATATGAGCCTTAACCAAAACCTTGCAACCTTCTTGGAATTACCATTGTCCCTATCATCCTCAATCTGCAGGCAAGGTCAAGAGAACTAATGGGATCCTCAGACTTAAAAGCAGTAAATTTGCCAAAGCTACCAGACTTCCCTGCCCTGAGGTATTGCTTTTAGTCTTGCTGACTGTTCTCAGTATCCCCTTTGGGAAACAAACTCTTTCCACACGGGATAGTCACTGACAGACCAGTGTCTATTGGTATACAACTTTCTGCTGATCTTTCATTATCTCTCATTTTCTCATGCTAATATGACCAGCTCTGGTAAATCGTTTATATAGGCTTATAGGCTTATGCTAAAGCCTATCATCAACAGGTTAAAGAAGTCTTCCTGGATTCCAGTTGAAAGGATCCTGTTGGTCTCAGTGTGAAGCCTGGTGATCGGGTGTTCTGGATATGTCATCGGAAAAAAACAGCCCTCAGAACCTGATTGGAAAGTACCTTACCAAGTGATCTGACCATTGACAAGTCTGCAAAATTAGAAGACGCCTCATAGCTGAGTAAGTCTTCACCTAATATCAGATCCTGTATAGACACTGGGGACCTCCAAATCTAACTGATGAGGAAGAGAAGTAGCTGACATTGGGGTAGACTGCTTCTGCCCAAGACAACAGATAAAGATATTCTACTTTACCTGAATATAAAAATACTTTTTCTTTTCTTCTATTACTCTGGCATTGCCCTGGAAAGATAATGCCCTCATCAGTACCTCCTGGGCCACTGGAACAACACTGAGACCAATATTTCAGCTACTGAGAAAAATCTAACCCTTCTCCTAACTTTCCACAAGAGAAGTACGATATCTCATTGGTTAACTCCCCTGACTTTATATGGTCAAGTTAGAAAAGACCTACTAGCGGGCTTTCATGATTTAGGAGTCACTCCTTCTGGCAGGTCCCTACTTCCCTGGTTAAAGATAAATATAAATGAGGCCATACTTCTTAATTCTTGAAATTACTGAAGAATCTGCTACTAGAGCAATAGCTGCCCAGTGAAGCTTGGACTTTCTGGCCAAAAGTTGTATTTGGTAACAAGACAGCTCTTGGTTATTTTTCAGCTGATCAAGGAGGATTTTGCACTGTGGCTGACATCACCTGCTATATCTGGATTAACACATTTGGGAAACAAACTCAGTTATAGATGATCACTGAGAAAGACACTTGGCTTAAAAGTGTAATTCCTTCAATGCAGTCTTTCTTCAGGAGTCTCCTGTGTGTTTTGCTTGCATCCTTCGATTGTGTCTGAGTCACTTTTCCTTTCAGTCCAGATGTCTGCACTGACTCTCTGCCTCTTGTAGGCTATGCTTGTGCTCTATGTTAGTGTGACCCAGGGCGGCCACCTCTGAGGGGGCGTAACTGTAGAAGGGCATGGGAGCGGGGAGGTGGTGTTAGCAAAATTGGCACTAGTCCTAGGTCAGATCCCCTGAAGTGCAGTGGTGGCCTGAGGCATAGAGCATGGTAGTGGTTTTAGCCAGGTGTGAGCAGCATCTGTGCATCCAGATCTGGGCTCAGCCACATGGTATCTGTGCATAGTGGTGGGGCATGGAGCCTAATGGCTAGAGCACATGGTACCTGTACAGCTGGTGGCTAGGTGGGGTGCACAGAGCATAGCAGAATTGGTGCTGAGCCCAGGACCAAGGTCAGCAGGCTTCAGTGGATGATTCCTCAGAGAACTTATGGGTGAGGCACACTCCTAGCAGGTTAGGTAGCAAGTGTCTTTGTAGCACTAGCTCTGTTTCTAAGCTGGGTTGGGGGTGATGCGGAATGGCACCTGCTAGCTCCTTTATTCCCAGAGAAGTAGCCCCAACATGCTCTGAAATCAGTATAAACAGATCTTTCTCCCATTGTGCAAACTGTGCTTCTATGTTGTATCTCCTCAGGCTGTCGTCTTTTTAAGGGCGGGGATCAGGCTATCATTCACCCTCTAGGCTCACCTAGTACTGAGTCAACTGACTTTTAAAACTCTGGGCTCCAAATCAAAAATTACATGCAAACAAATGAAAACAAAAAACTATAATCCAAAACCTGGGGGATGCAGCAAAAGCAATTTTAAGAGGGAAGGTTATAGCAATACAGGCCTACCTTAAGAAGCAAGAAAAAATCTGCAACAACTTAACCTTAAAACCAAAGGAGCTAAAAAAGAAAAACAAAAACAAACCCAAGCCAGCAGAAGGAAGGAAATCATAAAGATTAGAGCAGAAATAAATTATATAGAAATTAAAAAATAGAATAGATCTTTGAAAAAAAAAACAAAATCAATAAACTTTTAGCTGGACTCATAAAAGAGAGAGAGAAAAAGGACTCAAATAAAATCACAAGTGAAAGAGGCAAAATAGGATGCCTGGGTGGCTCAGTAGGTTAGGCATCTGCCTTCGGCTCAGGTCATGATCCCAGGATCCTGGGATCAAGTCCCACATCAGGCTCTTTGCTTGGTGGCGAGTCTGCTTCTCCCCCACCTGGACTACTCCCCCTGCCTGTGGCTCTCTCTCTCTCTGGCAGATAAATAAATAAAATCTAAAAAAAAAAAAAAAAAAAAAAAAAAAGGAGAAATAACAACCAACACCACAGTAATACAAATAATTGTAAGATATTATGAAAAACTGTATGCCAACAAATTATAAAATCTAGAAGAAATGGATAAATTCCTACAAACATATAACAACTAAAGCAGAAAGAAATAGAAAATTTGAACAGACCAATTGCCAACAAGGAGAGTGAGTCAATAAGAAACTCCCAATAAACAAAAGTCCAGGACCAAATGGCTTCACAGAAAAATTGGACCAAGCATTTAAAGATGAGTTGATACCTATCCTACTCAAACTGTTCCTAAAAAATAGAAGGAAAACTTTCAAATACATTCTATGAGGCCAGTATTATCCTGACACAAAAACCAGATTAGGACACCACAAAAAAAGAGAGTTACAAGCCAGTATCTCTGTTCAACATAGATGGAAAAATCCTCAAATACTAGCAAACAATACACTAAAAAAACATTCACCACCATCAAGTTGCATTTATCACTGGGATTCATGCATGGTTTAATATTCACAAATCAATATGATAAATCACATCAATAAGAGAAAGGATAAAAACCATATAATCATTTCAATAGATGCAGAAAAAGCATGCTTAAAAGCATCAAGAGAAAAACAAGTTGTTATATACAGGAGAACCATGATAAGAATATCAGGGTTTTTTTGTCAGCTTTGTTGAAAGTTATGTCAAACTTTCTAGGCCAGAAGAAAGTGGCACAATATATTCAAAGTGATGAAAGGAAAAACCAACAACCAAGAATATCATACCCAGCAAAATTTTCCTTGAGAATTGAAGCAGAGATAATTTCCTGTCTGGAAAAACTAAATGAGTTCATCATTACTAGATTGGTCTTACAACAAATGTTAAAGGGAATAAGCTGAAACCAGGAAAACCTGTTCAAGTAACTTTGTAAATTTTACGAAGTTAAATATTTATTTAAATTAATATTATAATGCAATGGTGGCAGGCTAATCACTCTTAAATCTAGTATAAATAAAAGACAGAAGGAGTAAAAATAATTAAAAATACAGTAATTTTTAGGGGCACCTGGGTGGCTCAGTGGGTTAGGCTTCTGCTTTCAGCTCAGGTCATGATCTCAGGGTCCTGGGATTGAGCCCCACATCGGGCTCTCTGCTCAGCAGGGAGCCTGCTTCCCCCTCTCTCTCTCTGCCTGCCTCTCTGCCTGCTTGTGATCTCTGTCTGTCAAATAAATAAATAAAATCTTAAAAAAAAATACAGTAGTTTATAGCTAATGCCCAAGATAAAAATACATAAATTGTGATATGAAATCATAAAACCTGTAGATTAGAAAAAATTCAGTGTTTTAAATGTGTTCAAACTTAACTTATTAACTTAGTAGACTAGTATAAATCTAAGATGTTTTATGTAAGACTCATGTTAACCACAAGGAAAAACCTACAATACTTCACAAAAGATGCACAGAAAGGATCTAAGCATAACTTAAAAGAAACTCATCAAATCGCAAAGAGAGCAGGAGAAGAAGGAGCAAAGGAATTATAAAACAGAAACAATGAGCAAAATGACAACAGTAAGTCTATACCTATCAATAACTACTTAAATTTGAAATCTTCATGTTAAACTAGATGGACTTACATAACAGTTCCACAACATTCCATCCCCAAGCAACAGAATGCACATTCTGCCAAAGCACAATGGAATATAATTCAGCATTAATCACATGTTATACCACAAAACAAGTCTCAATAAATTTAAGAAGACTAAAATCATATCAAGCTTCTTTCTGACCACAATGGTATAAAATTAGAATTACAAGAAAACTGGAAAATTTTAAAAATACATGGAGTCGGGGGCACCTGGGTGGCTCAGTGCGTTAAGCCTCTGTCTTCGGCTCAGGTCATGATCCCAGCGTCCTGGGATCGAGCCTTGTGTCGGGTTCTCTGCTCAGCAGGGAGCCTGCTTCCCCCCCATCTCTCTCTGCCTGCCTCTCTGCCTACTTGTGATCTCTGTGTCAAATAAATATTTTTTTTAAAAAGTTTAAAAAAATTAAAAAAAATACATGGAGATTAAACAACATGCTAGTGAATGGCCAAAGAAGAAATCAAGGGAAAATTCAGAAAAATACCTTCAGACAAATGAAAATGGAAAATACAATTATATAAAAATTAACAGATGCAGCAAAAACAGTTGTAGGAGGGAAGTTCAGAGCAACTGACACATTAAGAAACATGGAAATGCTCACATAAATGACCTAACTATATCTCAAGAAACTAGGAAAAGAAGAATTAACTAAGCCCAAATTTAGAAAAAGGAAGAAGAGATCAAAGGTCAGGTGAGAAATAAATGAAATCGAGACTAAAGAGAAAACAGAAAATATCAGTGAAACTAAGAGCTGGGTTTTTGATAAGTTTTTTTTAAAACTGACAATTAGCCAGACTCACCAAGAAAAAAAGGAAGGACTCAAATGAAATCAGAAATGAAAGTGAAGAAGTTATAGTGGATACCAGAGACATATAAAGGATCACAAGAAACTATGACAAACAATTATATGTCAAAACACCTAGAAGAAATGGATGAATTGCTGGAGACATACAACCTATCAAAATTGAACCATGAATAGAAAATCTGAACAGACTAATTATTAGTAATGAGACTGAACTGATAACTAGAAACTTCCCAACAAAGAAAAGTCCATGACCAGATGGCTTCACTGGTGAATTTTACTAAACATTTAAAGAATTAACACCAATTTATCACATTCTGCTCCAAAATTAGAAGAGGCAGAAACCATTCCAGACTTATTTTATAAGGCCAATATTACCCTGATAACAAAGCCAGGTAAAGACTCTCCAAAAAAAACAAACAAACAAACAAAAAAAAAACTATAGACCAATATCCCAGATGAACAGAGATACAAAAATGCTCAACAAAATATTAGCAAACTGAATTCAAGAATTTATTATAAGGATCACACACCATGACCAACTGGGATTTATCACTGGGATGGAAAGAGAGTTCAACAAATACAAAACAATAAATGTAATATATTAATAAAATTTAAAAAATTAATATTAAATTGCCTGTGCTACCCAAAGTAAACTACAGATTAAATACAATCCCTATAAAAATTCTATTGACATTTTTCACAGAAATAATAGAAACAATCTCAAAATGTATATGGTACCCCAGAAAACCCCAAAGAGCCAAAGCAATCATGAGAAATCAGAAAAAAGACAGAGGCATAACATTTCAAATTATACTATGAAGCTAGTATCAAAACAGTGTGGTATATAAAAATAGACACACCAATAGAACAGAATAGAAAGCCCAGAATTAAATCCCCACATATGCAGTCAACTAATATTCGGTAAGGGAACCAGAAACATCTGGTAGGGAAAGGTTAGTCTTTTCAATAAGTGGTCATGGGAAATTTGGGTAAACATACACAGAAAAATTAAATTGGGCCCCTGTATTACTAATGTTTGAATTCTCATTCCTCTGCTGTTAAACGGGAATAAATAATTACATCTGTCTCACACACTTATTACCAAAGTCAAATGAGATATGTTGTGACTGTTCTCGACTCCCATTTATAGTCAGTAGTAGCCGACTGAAATCATTTTCTCTTGCTTAATTTCTCAGCATAAGTTCTTGCTAACAATCAGAAAAAAGAGGTCCACTAGAAACAAAGGTCACACTGCAGGTCAAGTTCAACTTTAGTTCTGACAGTATGTCAAGTATTACTCCCACAACATTTTTCAATTATAATTACAGATCCCCTTTTTATGGTGTCTCTGCGTCAGTCACTGGGCTTTTCTGACTTTTCAACAACCCTACTGCACTTTTACAAGTATAGTACCTGAAGTTTAGAGATGAAGTTCCTGTGCCTGATCACATGATCAGAACATGGCAGAGCTGAGAGACAAGGCTGGGTTTGTCTGTCCCTTGTACCCTGTCCATGATCTCCAGTGGCCCTGGTGGCCCTGAGTCCAGAGAACGATGTCGCGTGCTTTTGAAGATAGGGCGACTTTTGCACAACTCAGTACAATGAGGCACAAAAATGCCTGGTCTCATCTCTGAATATTTGCTCCTGGTATGGGTTTGATCAACTTAAATACTTTTATTTGTATTTTATGTAAGATGAAGTTGACAGTGATAGTCATTTTCACTCCCAAGAACTTAGTGCTCACTGCTGTACAGACTAAACAAGATATTAAAGATAAAGCGTTCTAGCACACACTGGATGATCAATGGTTGTTTTTGTTTTCTTTTCTGCTCACCTTTTCCTCCTTAAGAAGATGGAATGTGAAAATCGCAGAATTGCCATATGGGCTTGGAGACACTTGCACTGCATTCCAAATTTACACCAGCCCAGAATTTGTAAAAAGTATTGATCTAAATGGAGGAAAAAAAAAAAAAATCATGTGGTTTACTGGCATATAGACATAGTATAATATCCTATCAGGGTATATAACTTAAAACAATTTCTAAGTATGAAAAAAATGTTTTGCCATCAAAGTATTATGATTTGAGTAGAAGACTCACAGTACAAGTATTTTTTTTTTTGCCCCTTTCCAAATCAGAATTAATACTAAACATCTCCACTGAAGAACACTAACTCATTCTATCAACACAGTGGTTACATTATGCAATAACATTTTCCTCCCTGTCGATGCACTTCTTCTCTTGTTCGCACTAACTGGCTTACATATTAAACCAACTGACTAATTCCAAACAAATATTTTGAGTGAAAAAGCAAATGCAAGCCATTTCTAGCTGTCTTGCAAAATTAGATTAAAACATTTTGTCACATAAACACACAAATAATCGTGTCAAAACTTTAATAGGGAAAGGTGCCGTGTCAAAATCACAGTGCTCCAGAAAAACTAAAAAAGTTGTTTTTTTAATGTACTAAATCTCCTATAACGTCTTATTTAGTTACTGTCACACTTCTCATCTATTCATTCTTATAATTTCAAGATAGTTGGTACCACTTTTTCCTCTACGGCAGAGTTCCAGAATCCTAATTGAAATACACAACCTTGCAAGAGTTTGGAACCAAAAGCCAACCTCGTGGACATTTCTGTGGGCATGTGGACCCCTGACTCAGGTCCTTCCACTCACTAGCTATGCATTCCTGAAAAAGTTGCTCTGTTTCTATCCTGTTTTCCTCACCTATGAAATGGCTTATTGTGAGAATTCTAAATATTTTGCATGCACTTTCTGGCCCAAAGTGGTGGGAATTACAATGTTTATCATCAATTTTCAGGTCATTCACTTGCCAAATAATGACTCCATACCCTGACCAACCAAAAATACTCTTTTCTAAAGGAGATGGTGCACAAATCTGGGACTGGACAGAATAAAAACAAAACAAACAAACAAAGGAACAAAAAAGAAACACACTTAAAATGTTCAAGCTCCCAAACAATCCAGCCTCTTGGGGAACAGGATGACAGTTTTGAGTACATTCCCCAATGGAGGTCTGTGACCTCAGGTACAATGCGAATAATCACAGCAGTAAGCCTGGGGCTTCTAAGAGGTAGCAACCAAATCTCATTCCCATCTGAGGTTCTAATAACGCCTTACCAAACAAACTTGGGACTCAACAGTGGTGTGTCGAGTTGTTATTCAATACAACACCCATTTTTAATCCATTTTAATAATCACCCACTTGAGTAAGGGAATTTTCATGAATTGCATTTTTCTAAGATTTTATTCATTTATTTGAGAGAGAGACAGAGTGTGTGCTTGTGAGCATGCCCATGGGAGAGGCAGAGGGAGAGAGAAAGGGGGAAGCGGACTTTCCGCTGAGCAGAGAGCCCGATGCAGGGCTCGATCCCAGGCCCCTGGGCAGATCCTTAACTCCCTGAGCCACCCAGGTGCCCATGAATTGATTTTTCCCTTAAACTGCTGGGGTTATGAGAGTTCCCTTCCCCCGGTCCCCACTATCCTCAGTACGCGTGACACCTGGTACAACTACAGTAAAAGATAATGAAGAATAAAGTAACATTAAGGTTCAACTCACTAAAGGTCCCATACTCCAGCCAGTGAGGATATTGGGTGCCCCCCCCCCCCCCCCCCCCCCCCCCCCCGCCGACTTGACCGGGGCAATTGGAATGGGATTGGTTAGGAGAGGAGGTGAAAAACCCCGGGGATGGGATTTTTTAAAAATAAAAAAAAAAAAAAAAAGACTGCTCTTGGTACAGAGGATTCTCTCTCTCTCCTTGTATGAAACAGAAGCTTGAGCAGAGAGCAGGTCTGGCTTGGCTGCCGAGGAGTCTTAACGTTTATGGAGCAAAAGCACGTGGGGTCTGGGGGCAGAGTCCCGCACCAAGGAGTTGCAGTCTCATGCTTAGATGTTTAAGAAGACGGGGTGCAGAGTGTTGAGGTTGCAGAAAGAGAGGTGGGAGGAGGCCACAGGCAAGCACCCTGGGGCAATGTTCTGAAGAGGAAAAGGTGTGATAGCCAGGACCGGGGTATTCAGAAATCAAAACCAGGCATTCCCAAAGGGGTGACATCCAAGAAGGGGGAGCCCTTTGCAAGGAGCAGGCAGGAGGGCTATCCAGAAGGGCAGACAGAGGCTTCTTGGTTGAGTTCATGTCGCATCCCCACTCCACAGGGAAGAAAGCAAAAACTCAGAGGTTAAGGCCCAAGGTCCCTGGTAAGTGGCAGAGCAGGGGCTCAAACACAAGTCTCCGAGTAGGACCCATCCATCCCTAAGCCAAAGGCAAAGCTGAACTGACAAGCCGGGAGTCTGTGGTCTCCAGGGGCAGGGAGCCAAGCCCATCAGTACCCTTCCTTCTGCAACCAGTTCCCAGCCACCTCTAGCACTGGTTCTTCTGGTTCAGCAATGCTGCCCTGCTTTACCAGATCCTGCCCTATCGCCACTTTCCTCCTTTCTTTGTGTAAGAAAATGAGAGGAAGAGGATGAGCAGAGAGGGTCTCTGGGGTGGTGTGTCCTTGTGGGAGTGTAATATTCAAAGGGCGTTTCCTCCTCAAATCATGTTTGGGAGTGGGTTCTGGGACTCCTCTTCCTAAAACCAAATGAAAGAGGCATCAGTGGAAACCCTTTTTATAACCATGGGTGCCTACAGCATTGAGAGACCTTCTCAGACAGTAGCCCTGGGATATGTTCGTATGCTCTTTTGTTTTTTGTTTTTTATTTTTTATTTTTTTATAAACATATAATGTATTTCATATGCTGTTTTGAACAACACAGAAAGAGAACTAGAGAAGCCTAGTGGAATGACCTTCATTTCTACTTACTGGGGATACCGGAGGTGGGCATGGGGTAGCTGTGTTTGAACTATGTCCAGGTGGCCCAGCTAGGAGAGCAGCCCACAGGAGTCTAGTATGTCACACATCAGGGAACTGTAGAAGGGAGCCCCTCAGCATGCTGTAAAGAGCTCATCCTTGTCCCCGGTGGAGAGAACACCACTGGGAACCCATACATGAGAGAATTAATGGCAGGTTAGTGTCACCCACGAAAGAAGCACAGCCAGCCAAGAGAGAGTGGCAAGATTTTCCAGTTACATCCCTTCCCTTCCCTCCCTCCTTGGCCCAGCACATTGGAACCTCATCCCCAGCACTTTGCTAAGCCCCAATCCAAATAGGCAGAGTCGCAGTAAGGTGGGGAATGGAGGGAGAAGAGCTTCATACTGAGTTTGAAATTCAAGCTTTAGACCAGATTCATTCTGTAACTTTTTTTTTTTTTTTTAAAGATTTTATTTATTTATTTGTCAGAGAGAGAGCGAGCACAGGCAGACAGAATGGCAGGCAGAGGCAGAGGGAGAAGCAGGCTCCCTGACGAGCAAGGAGCCCGATGCGGGACTCGATCCCAGGACACTGGGATCATGACCTGAGCCGAAGGCAGCTGCCCAACCAACTGAGCCACCCAGGCGTCCCTCATTCTGTAACTTTAAGTGAGCTGAAAGTTAAGGACTCCTAAAACAATTCTTTATGTCCACCCCGCCCCCTCCCCACAATCAAACCAGCAAAGGAACCTATCAGTTTTACCTCCAAAATATGTCCACAATCCAGCCACTTTCACCACCACACTGCTTCCATTCTGGATACAAGCTACCACTTTCTTTTTCCTAGATTATTCCAAAAAGCCTCCCCGACCTAGTGCCCTGGCTCCCAAAACCTTGCCCTTCTACAGCTTATTTTCAACACAGCAGACAGAACAATCCTACTGAAATGCAGTTCAGATCATGTCACTATCCTGCTCAAAACCCTCCAACAGTTGCCTTTCTTGTTCTTGACAAAGCTTAAGTCCTTACACTGGTCAATATTGCCACGTAGGATCTGTACCCACATACATCCCATTTCTTCTCTCATCGTATTCCTATAACCACCCTACAAAGACACTGGTATATTCCAGTCACAAGTGGCCTCTTGGCCAATTTTCAAATTCTCCTACACACTCCTGCCTCAGGACCTTTGCACTTACTTTCCCTTTCCTTGAAATTCTCGTCACTCAGATATCCCAAGCCTCACAGAAACAGCAGCCAACCTACAAAGGCCATATAATGTAACCTTTGTCATTGTCCTTGAAGGTCGTTACCACACAACTAACTCTAAGCTAACTGATACACTTATTTTATTATCTGTATTTTCCTACTAGAATGTAGGCTCTGTAAGGATAAGGATGTTTGCTTGTTTTGGTCACTACTGCAACACCAGTGTTTAATACACAGTGGGAATTCAATAAGCAATTGTTCAATGAATTACACTAACCAAGAATCTGTTGAAGGATGGGAAAGGAGTATTTGACAAATTATGGTTTAAGCCAGTGACTGGGGAGGGGGAAGGAAATGTTTTGACACTTTCACTACCACAGAGTTATCACACAATAAGGAACCACTTATCTCTGTGCCTGGTATATAGCAAATGCTGCATTAAGGTTGTATTATGCCTGTTATTATTTGTAGGTCAAGGATGTGTAACTGAAATGAGGGTAGAAAGGCCAAAGTTATTTCATGAAGGGAAAACTACATGTTGGGGCTGGGATGCTGGGATAGTGGGAAATTCCAAGTGGCCTTGCTCATGTGGCTGAGTAGGTGCAGGCTGGCCCTAGGAATTCACATGGGGTGGTGTCCAGGGTCTTCCATTCATTTCTATGTGGACCTCACCACAGCTGCTTGAGTTTTGCCACAACACAAAAGCACAACTCAAAAGGAGTGGTCCAAGAGGCAAGTCTTAAAGTGCTCGTGCCAAGCAAGCTTCCACTCACATTTCATTAGTTGGTGTTTCAATGGCCAACATTAGACACATGGCCAAGCTCAGAGACCATGAATGAAGTGACTCCATCAGGACAGGAGCACCCGGGAACCTGATCATTGGGAGGAGCCAAAGGAACAGCTTCTCACAGCCATCTCAGGGAATGTCTGGACCAAATACAGACTAAACATCCAGCATCTCAAAAAGATCACTTAATCCAAGTGTAAACTCATTTGCGAGATCATTTCACACAAACCAACTTTGCATAGCCTGATTTATAAATTATGTCAATTCTTTAATTTTTCTTGGGAAATCTGCTTCAAATTCAATGCCATTCATGTACAGCCAACAGGTCCTTGTGAGGGGTCAACAGGAGATAAAAATCTCTGGACACCTGGTGAGCAAGCAATCAGTAAAAAAGGAGAAAAAAAATAAAAATTGTGCCTTGTCAAAAGGCCATTTAGCAAGTTAATAACACCTAGCACTATCATTTTCCAAGTCAAAGAATATTTTCATCTCAGTCACTGCAACTGATCATTAGAGTCAAAGCAAGGAGCCCCATGGGTAATGCTAGAGAGAGCAACCTTATTTTACTCTTTAAAATTTCTACTTTAAAGACTTAATATTGGCTTATGCAATTATTATTTCAGAATTAAATATCACCAGATTACCAAGGACACATCTACTAGTTTAAATTTAGACTGGTGGTTTCTGGATAAAATTCAAGGATACCGGTTTCAACAGCAAAATACATACATAATATCCCACAGTTGTTTAGTTACTCTAATAGTTAATCACATTCACTCCTTTAAGCTTCTCCTTAGCAACAATTGTACAGAGAGATATTTTTGTACTTGCTTCCAACTACTAAAAGGAATATACCCTATTTGGGCATGACATTTGACAACAAATCTTTTAGAAACATCGGTCTGGCATCACTCTCCAGAATGTTAGGAAAATATATAAAGACCGAAGATGGAAAAACAGATCAATGCTATGGACCATGACTAAGAAAGGGAAGAAGGAATCTGAAAAATCACAGAAAGAAAGATCAACAGTACTGACTTGGAGGGTTGTATGGGATATTGGGTACAAATAGAGGAAGTAAAGAGGACTCCAAATTTTTCCCTTAGAGGATTGAGAAAATGCAACTTGAGAAAGAAAGTCATTTAGAATCAGATGGAAGAATAGGATGAGAAATTATTGGAGGGAAATGCTGAGTTTCAAATACATTTATTCAGCCAATGTGTTTTGAGCTCCCACTATGTGCCAGACACTGGTCTAAGCTCCAGGTCCCAGTGAGGGATAAGAGAAGGATGCTGTCCTTGGGGAGCTTACATTCTGCTTGAGAGAGGCAAACTGCAAATATGTAGGCAAATGAGATAATTTCCCATAATGATAACTGAGAAGTGCCTTGAAGGAAATACATATAGGAAATGTGATAGAAAGTGAATGGGACCAATTGGAGAGGTAGTAACCACATTACCTCAGAAAATGAGGGAGACCTGAGAGCTAGGAGATGAGAGTGGGATAGTGAAGGAAGCATCTGGGAAGGCATCTGGAGAAGAGGGAGAAGCAAGTGCAAAGGCCCTGCGATGGAAAGTAACTCTGCAAGTTTGAGAGCTGGCACTGAGAAAGACAAGACAGGAGATCAGTTTGGGAAAGGCAGGCAGAAATGACAAATCCAGGGGCTTCAGGCCATGGTGAGAACTCTGTACTTTACTCTGATCATGATGGGGTGCCACTGGAGAACGTGAAACAAGGTAACAGGATCTGATTTAAAAGCTCACTCCATTGTCAAATCAACATGCTGTACACCTTAAACTGACACAACATGTCATTTACATCTGCAGAAAGCTGGGGACCACTGGCTGCTCCAAGGGGTACATCGTAAAAGATGCAGAAGTCAGGGCAAGGAACCAGCTAGGGAGCTATTGCAGGACTCCAGGTAAGAGCGGCAGAGGTGAGAACTGTCCTATCAGAGGGGGATATTCTCTGATGGAAGCCCTGTGGATGCATTCAGGAGGGATGTGAGGAAACGAGATGAACACACAAGACGATCACCTGCAAACTTTAGAGAGAGATCATGTGAGAAACACACGTGCAGAATTTGAGGGACAGCAAAAATAAGGTTGCAAGATACTCAAGACTAGGGTCTTCTCTAGATACCTAAAAATACAGGGCTAGAATTTAGGTGAGAAGTTAACATTGGAGGCATAAATTTAAGACTTATTAGCTTGAGTATCATGGCTGACATGTTCATGCACTCTAATAGACTAAGCATAGAATGGGAACAGCCTGTCATGCCAAAGGGAATATTCTTATTTAGAGACAAGATGGAGAGTCACAGAGCTACACATAATTGGCCAGAGTAGGGAGATAGCCAAGTGTACTGAAGCCATGACTGATGGGCTCCAGGTCTCAGAGGATTTTGTCTCTTAGCTATGCCCAATATAGGGACCTGTTTATTGCTTTGTCTAATCTGAGACCCAAGAAAATGTTTCTAAAATCTGAGAGGAAGTCCAAAAGGCTTTAGTGATCCAGGAGAATAAGGTCTTGGAAAAGGCCAGGTAATTAAAAAACAACAAAACATCTTATGGCAACTGTCTACCATGAAATCAATTAAACCAGCAATGAGATACTGCACTACACCTATTAGAATGGGCAAAACCCAAAACACTGACTATACCAACTACTGGCTGGGATGCAGAGCAACACCAACTCATTCGCCATTAGTAAGAACACAAAACAGTATGGTCACTTTGAAAGACAGTTTGGTGGTTTCTTACAAAACTAACCACCATCTTACCAGATGATCTAGGAATCACCCTTCTTGGTATTAACCCAAAAAAGTAAAAAAAAACTGTGTCCACCCCAAAATCTACACATGGATATGTATAGCAGCTTTACTCAAAATTACCAAAACTTGGAAGGAACCCAGATAACCTTCAGGAGGTGACTGAATAAACTTATTGTGGGACATCCAGACAACAGCTGATTTTAACAACACCAAGAAAGTAATGAATCATCAAGCCATGGAGGAAATGTAAATGCATACTGCGGAGAATACGAAGCCAACCTGAAAAATGTACATAGTTTGTAATTCCAACTATAGGACATTTTGGAAGAAGTAAAACTGGAAACAGTAGAACGATCAGTGGGAGGGGACGAGTAGGCAGAGCACAGAGGATCTTTGAGGGCAGTGAAACTATTCTGTGGGATACTGCAATGGTCAATGCATGTTATACATTTGTCTACAATATGTACAACACCAAGCGTGAACCCTATTGTAAACTGTGGACTTTGGGCGATTATGATTGTCAGTGTAGGTTCATCAATTTTTAGCACATGTCCCACTCTGGTGGAGGGTGTTGACAATTGGGGAGGCTGTGCATGGTAGGGTCTATGAGAAATCTCTGTGCTTTCTGTTCAATTTTTGTTAACCTAAACTGCTCTTTCAGTTTTTTAATTTTAAAAAAATGGAATCAGATTGGTGTGGCCCAAAGTAAAAGACTAGAAGCCCAGAACCACAGCCAGCGCAACCAGTGAGATAAGCATGATTGCTACTTTTGGTTAGATAAACTTCATTCTTCCCATTGCTCCGGCCAAAAACCACGATGCTGTCTTTATTCCTCTCCTTCCAGCTCACGAGCAAATACTCTTGGCTGTACCTTCAAAACAGAAGGTAATCTCTTCGTCTCTCCATGACCTTCTTCTTACATTATTGCAAAAACTTCCTAATTAGACCTCTGCATCCCCTACCTTGACTTCTCAAGATCTATTTTCAGTGCTGGAGCTGAGGGATCCTATTAAGGTCAGAGCCAAAAGCCATGCTTCCACTCAAAATCCCTCAGACTTGGGGCACCTGGGTGGCTCAGTCAGTTAAGCTTCTGACTCATGACTTTGGTTCAGGTCATGATCTCTAGGTTGAGAGATTGGGCTCTCTGTGGGGCTCTGTGCTAGGTGGGGAGTCTGCTTGAGATTCTCTCCCTCCTTCTTCTTCTCCCCCTCCCCCCACTCATGTGTGCATGCTCTCAAATAAATAAATCTTTTTAAAAAATCCCCCAGACTTCCCATCTCAGAGTACACATCCTTACACGGTCTTAAAGTCCCCCTTTTGTGCAACCCCCTTTTCCACTCCCTATTGGTCTCAACTCACCTCCCTACCTTCTCCTCCTGAATTCCAGCCACACTGCTTCCCTGTGCTCTAAATCCACTGGGAATGGCCTGTGTGCCTCCTGCTCTTTCTGCCCAGAATGTTCTTCCCCAAGATACCCATATGGCTCATGCTCTCATTTCCTCTAGATCTTTGTACAAGTTCTTATTGGTGAGCCCCTCCCTGTCTAAATTATTAACAGCTCCCTACAAATTTCTGACCAGACATTTGCTCTCCCCCTTACCTTGTGTTACTTTCTTCCACACCGGTTTTTACCATTTGGTATATCTTTATGGTCATGACTTTTATTGTCAGTCTTTCCTCTCTAGAATGTAAGCTTCATGACTTGAAAGATTTTTATCGACTTTTGCTGTGTCTATCCACCTAAGATCTGGCACACCTCAGGAACTTGAAAAATATTTGTTGGATGAATTAATAAATTATAAAAGAAATTCCCAACTTTTTATTTAAAAGTGCACATGACAAAGAAATTGAAAAGTCAGAGCCCGAGGCTACTGAAATGTCTCTGTCTTTGTTCATTTGGGCTGCTCTAACTAAGTAACATAGATGAGTGGCTTATAAACAACAGGAATTCGTCACAGTTGTGGAGACTGGGAGTTCCAAGATCAAGATGCTAGCAGATTTGGTGTCTGGTGAGAGCCTGCTTCCTGGCTCTTAGACAGCCTTCATTTTGCTGAGTGCTCACCTGGTAAAAGGGGCAAAGCAGCTCTCTGGAGTCTCTTTGATGAGGGCACTAATCCCAGTGGGACCTAAACACTTCCTAAAGGCCCCACTTCCAAGTATCGTTTCTTTGGAGATTAGGTTTCAACATATGGGTCTCACAGGGCTACATTAGTCTATAGCAGTCGCCTAGCAGTTTTTCCATATAATTTGAGAACAAATGGCATACTGCGGATTTTTATTGATTACAGAAGATCTGTGCCTCTGATTATTCTGCACTGACCAACCAAACTGATATATGTTTTATATCTTTCATTTATATTTGACTTTTTAAAACTCATTTGCTCGCTGTAATCTTTATGAACTACATTAAGTTCTTAGGATGCATGGAGTTGATTATAAACTCCAACAAAGCCTGAGTTTAGATGGTCTTTGTCTCTCAGTTGGCTATTTTGGGATGACTTTGCTTGAACACTGCAACAATGCAACTAAAAGGAAAAACCAAAACAAAACAAAACAACACTACACTCAAGGACTAGACCACAAAACAACTGTCTTGTTTATTAAAACCTGATAAACTTTTCAAACTATATTTATCATTTGTTTACAGACAAAGCAAACTGTTAACAGGCCAAGCATGTTTTTGGTGATACATCAATTTCTGGCCCCTAAGAAATTATAGCACAAGAAGAAATCATTTGTCTTTTTTCTTGGTGCTTTAACTATATTTCCCGAAGCAACAGATAAAACCAGCTTAAAGTTTTTAATAGCACCACTCAACGGGGGAAACATTTATCCCTACAATTAAGTAGTGCCACTGATATTTTCCTTTGTATCTTTAATTACTGTTAATAACACAGTTAAAGGAAAACATGGATCCCTTCATTGAGCCACTTGAAAATGGGACCAAAATTCCAGATTCTGTGATACCTTTACAATTACAGCTGTTTCTTTTCTACAGTTTTGTTATTGCTGTTGTATCCTCACCATCCCTTCAAACTTCCTTATTTAACCAGGAAATACATGAAACTTAATTAAGAAGAATGAAGTAGGTCCACCTGGGTGGCTCAGTGGGTTAAGCCTCTGCCTTTGGCTCAGGTCATGGTCTCAGGGTCCTGGGATCGAGCCCCACATCAGGCTCTCTGCTCAACGGGGAGCCTGCTTCCCCCTCCCTCTCTGCCTCCCTCTCTGCCTACTTGTGATCTCTATCCATCAAATACATAAATAAAATCTTTAAAAAAAAAAGAAAAAGAAGAAGAGTGAAGTACCTCAGTACTCTCAAGGTAAGAGAACACTAGAAGTTTGTGTTATGCAGCAATAAAACAGACATGAAGTTAAAAGTTGTCTGTTATTTCTATTAAGAACTTTGCAAGGTAAAACCTCACTGTAGGTCCCCGTGGTCTGTCTCTATGGGAACTGTAAAACATCAACACATAGTTTGAAACAGGCAGTATTCCTCCTACTGCACCTAACAAACCACAGTTGAGTTGGAAAAAATCCTTCATGGCTAAATTGTTATCTATAGGTCCATGTTTACTCCCTCATTTCCTAAATTGGGGTTGGGATTAACCAACACTTCTTCTACCCATCTGTCCACATAATAGAACTATAATAATTAATAAAATGTGATACAGACCCAGGAATAGAGAGATGAATGTGGCAAAATAGAAGTTGCAGAAATTAGTTCATATACACATAATACATATGTGTATTCATACGCAGTATTTCAAATCAAAGATGGATCATTTGTATTTCAACAGGTATCCATTTGAGGAAAAATATTAGTTAGATCCCTAAATCTCACACCTGGTAATAAAATATATTCAAATGCATTTGACACTATAGGAGTACTAGTAAGGGTTCCAGTTCAAGATGGAGACATAGGAGCTTTCTGGACTTACCTCCTTCCATGAACACAATATATCTACCACTGTATATGAAACAATTATCTCTGAAAGAAATTCAGAAACTAGCTGAGTAACTCCTACACAGGAATGAAAATGCTGGACCCAAAATATAGACCCCCAATTTTTAAGAACCGCACTTGAGAGATGGAACCTCAAAACACCCAGCTCTGAGAGGACCCACAAGGCTATAGCAAACAAACAGGATCACAAGGACTAACTGTGGCTAACCTCCCAGGGCTCAGCACAAAAACAGCAAACTAAAATGCCCATCTCTCAGTCTTTCCATTAAAGAGGCCTATTTGCTTATCTTTTCTTCAGCCTGAGGATCAGACTCCTAATTTAATACAAACCTAGGCACTAACTACAATCTTCTCCAGAGACTGGGGAGGCTGACGGACCCCATCTTTATATTCTCTCTCTCCTCCTCTCTCTCCTACTCCAGTTCAGTCTCCATGAAGGGAGCTTTTGCAGCTGCCATCCATAGAACATATCATTTGATGGTCTGGCTCTGAAGGTTACTTTCAACAATCCCAAAGGATGATAACAAAGAAATTGGCTATTCTTCCAGAGCTCAGTGCAGAGGACGCAAGCGCTGCATATTGCTATATATTTCCCTCTTAGAACTACTTTTGCTGTGTCCCAGAGATCTTGAACCATTGTTTTCATTTTCATCTGTCTCCATCTATTTTTTTTTATTTCTTCTTTGATTGCTTTCTTGACCCATTGGTTGTTTGGTATCACGTTGATTACCCTTCACATGTTTGTATTTTTTGCAGGTTTTTTCTTGTGATTTATTTCAGGCTTCATACCTTTGTGGTTGGAAAAGATGCATGGGATGATTTCCATCAACAGGCAAATGGATAAGGAAGATGTGTGTACATACACACACAATGGAAGGTCATGCACCCACAAGGATGAGATCATGCCATTTGTGACAACATGCATGGACCTAGAGGATATTATACTAAGTGAAATAAGTCAGACTGAGAAAGACAAGTACCAGTGATTTCAGTCATTTGTGGAATCTAATAAAAAAACAAATTAATAAGAAAACAAACAGAGCAGAATCAGACCTATACATACAGAAAACAAACTGATAACTGCAAGAAGGTAGGGTGTGGGTGGAATGGCAAAATGGGTGAAAAGGAGTGGGAGATACAGGCTTCCAGTTCTGGAATGAATAAGTCATGGGAATAAAAGGCACAGCATAGAGAATATAGTCAGTGGTATTGTTATAGCATTGTATGGTGACAGGGGGTACCTATGCTTGTTATGAGCGTGGCATAATGTATAAATCTGCCAAATCACTATGTTGCGCACCTGAAACAATGTAACATTGTGTGTCAGCTATACTTGAATGAAAATTTTTAAAGAATATGCTGCCTATAGCCAGGCTTCTAATCAGCCTGCATCCAGGGTGCTTAGACCCTTTCCTTTTGGACACTAAAAAGTCTTGTCACATGCTCAACTACTGGGAGCTACTAAAAGCAAAGACATCTTAGACTGAAAGTTCAAAGAAACAATCAAGAGCAAGGGCAGGGCTAAATGACAAGTTTCATCTCCCACAGGAGAACACTCCCTGAAGGCTGGGAATGGTGACCATTTTATCTAACACATAGAAATGATAATGAGAGTCAAGGAAAATGAAGAAACAGAGGAATATGTTGCAAACAAAAGATGAAACTCAAGAAATAGACCTTAGTGAAATGGAGATGAGTGACTTACCTGATAAAGAGTTTTAAAATAATGGTCCTAAAGATGCTCAGTGACCTCAAGAAAATAATATATGAACAGAGTGAGAATGTCAACGAAGAGATATAAACAAGTACCAAAAAAATCACAAAGCTGAATAATATAATAACTGAACTGGAAAACCCTTGGGGCACCTGGGTGGATCAGTTGGTTAAACATCTGCCTTCAGCCCAGGTCATGATCCTGGAGTCCTGGGATGAAGTCCCATATTGGGCTCCCTGCTTAACAGGGAGTCTGCTTCTTCCTCTGACCCTCTCACCTCTCATGCACTTTCTCATTCTCTTTCTCAAATAAATAAATAAAATCTTAAAAAACAAAGAAAAAAAGAAAGAAAAACCCAATAATGGGGCTTCAACAGCAGAACAAATGAAGTGGAAGAAAGGGATCTGTGAGCTCATATATGGAACAGTGGAATTCACCCAAATAGAGGAGCTAAAAGAAAAAAGAATTTAAAAAGTGTAGATTAAGGGTTATATAGAACAACATCCAGCAGACAGGTGTTTGCCTTATAGGAGTCACAGAATAAGAAAGGGCAAAAAGCTTATTTGAAGAATAAAGGCTGAAAACATTCCTAACCAGGCGAAAGAAGCATACATCCAAAACCAAGATCCTGAATGTTCTAGTTAAGATGAATCCAGAGAGACACGTTAAAATTAAATTGCAGAAGTTAAAGACAAGGAAAGACTTTTTAAAGCAACAACACAAAAACAACTTAACATATAATGGAACCCCCATAAGACTATCAGCACATTTTTCAGCAGAAACTTCAAAGGCTGAAGGGTATAGTACAATACATTCAAAGTGCTGAAAGAAAAAAATTCAACCAAGAATCCTCTACCAAGAAAAGTTGTCCTTCATAATTTAAGAAAAGACAGTTTTTCAGATAAGTAAAACAAGAAATTCGTCACCACTATAATGGCTTTACAAGAGATGTTAAAGGGACTTCTTCAAGTTGAAACAAAGGGATGCTAGTTAGTAACAAGAAAACATAAAAAGTATATACCACACTGGTAAAGGTAAATATAAATTCAGAATACTCTAATGTCATCTTGGTGGGTAAATCACCTATAAGTCTAGCATGAAGTTTAAAAGACAAAACTATTAAAAATAACTGCAACAAAAATATGTAAAATGTGACATTAAAACATAAAACAGAGGGAGAATAAAAATGGAGAGCCTAAGTATGCATTCTAAATTACATTCTTAGCTTAAAATAGATGTTTATATAAGCTTCATGGTAATCACAAAGCAAAAACCTTTAACAGATACACAAAAGATAAAGTGAAAAGAATCTAAGCACACTGCTATAGAAAAATCATCAAATCACAAAGGAAGAAAGTGAGAGAATAAAGGAACAAAGGAATTAAAAAACAGCCAGAAAACAATTACAAAATGGTGACAGTAGCTAGACTTCCATTAATAAAATAGATGTTCAGACAAAGAGGGTCATTATATAATAATGAAGGGGTCAAGTCATTGAAAGGATATAATATCTGTAAGGATTTATATTATATATATATACCTATAATTATGTATTTATATAATTTGCACATTATATTTTTATATAGAATATACTTTTATACATAATTATTTGTATTTATATTTTTATATTATACATTATATTTATATTTGTAAATATTTATGCCTGTGATATAGGAGCACCTAAAAATATAAAGCAAATATTAATAAACCTGAAGTGAGAAATAGACAGCAATACATTAAAAGTGGTCAATCTCAATACCTCACCTTAAACAATCATCAAGATGGAAAATCAATAAGGAAACATTGGATTGAATCTATACCTTAGACCAGATGGACTTTTACATCATTTCCATAACATTTCATCCAAAAGCAACAAAATGCACATTCTTCTCAAGCTCAATGAAAAATAGATCATATTTTAGGCCACAAAACAAATCTTAATAAATTTAAGAAGATTGAAATCCTATCAAGCATCTTTTCTGACCACAATGTATGAAACCAGAAAGCAAATATAAGAAGAAAATACTAGAAAACTCACAAATATGTGGAGGTTAAATAACTTGCTGCTGAACAACCAATAGTCCCAAGAAGAAATCAGAAAAGAAATTTTAAATATCTAGAGACAAATGAAAGCAGAAATACAACATAACAATGTTTGTGGGAAACAACAGAATCAGTTGTAAAAGAGAAGTTTATAGCAATAAACATCTACACTAAGAAACAAGAAAGATCTCAAATAAACAACCTGACTTTACACCTCAAGAAACTAGAAAAAGAAAAGCAAACTAAGTTCACAGTTAGTGTGAATGAAATAATAAAGATCAGAGCAGAGATAAATGAAATGGAGGATGAAACAATACAACAGAAGAGCTCTCCCACAGAATCTCCCTCAGATCTAAACTAAAACAAACAACAACAACAACTAAGAGGTTTTTTTTTTTTTAAATGTAAATAAAATTAACAAACCTTTAGGTGGACTCAGAGGTAGGAAAAAAAGGGGGTTCAAAATCAGAAATGGAAGAAATTACAACTGAAACTACACAAATAGAATCATAAGAGACTATGACAACAAATTATGCCAACAAATTAGACAATCTAGAGGAAATGTAAAAATGTATAGCAACATAGAACTTCCATATAAAATCTGAACATACTGGGGCTCCTGGGTGGCTCAGTGGGTTAAAGCCTCTGCCTTCAGCTCAGGTCATGATCCCAGGGTCCTGGGATCAAACCCTGCATCGGGCTCTCTGCTCAACAGGGAACCTGTCCCCCCTTCTCTCTGCCTGCCTCTCTGTCTGTCAAATAAATAAATAAAATCTTTTTTAAAAAAAATCTGAACATACTGGGGCACCTGGATGGCTCAGTGGGTTGGGCCTCTGCCTTCGGCTCAGGTCATGATCTCAGGGTCCTGGGATTGAGCCCCGCATCGGGCTCTCTGCTCAGCAGTGAGCCTGCTTCCTCCTCTCTCTGCCTGCCTCTCTGCCTACTTGTGATCTCTCTCTCTCTCTCTCTCTCTCTCTCTCTCTGTTAAATAAATAAATAAATAAATAAAATCTGAACATACTGATTACCACTTAGATTGAATTTGTAAAACAAACAAATAAACAAAAACCAAAAAACTACCAATAAACAGAAGTTTAGGACCACATGGCTTAACTGGTGAATTCTATCAAATGTTTAAAGAATTAACACCAATTCTTCTCAAACTCTTCGACAAAATTGAAGAGGAGGCAATACTTTCAAAATCATTTTACAATATTATCCTGACACCAAAACCAGACAGAAAGAAAATTACAGGCCAGTGTCCCTGAACATGGATGCAAAAATCTTCAACAGAATATTATAGAAATAAATTTGACAACACATTTAAAAAGGATGATACACAATGATCAAGTGGAATTTATCCCTGTCAGGCAAGGGTGGTTCAACATCTGCAAATCAACATGATGCATCATTTTAAAGACACGAGGGATAAAAAATAGGTGATTGCCTTAATAGATGCAGAAAAAGCATTCTACAAACTCAATGTCTATTCACGATAAAAACTCTGCAGGTGAACAGGGAATATCCCTCAACATAAAAAAATAAAAAATTATAGAAAGCCCCCAAGGGCATTGGGGTAGCTCAGTCAGTTAACTGCCCAGCTCTTGATTTTGGCTTAGGTCATGATCTCAGGGTTGTGAGACTGAACCCTGCACTGGGCTCTGCACTGGGCATGGAGCCTGCTTAAGATTTTCTTTCTCTCCCTCTGCTTCTTCCCACCCTTCTTCTCTTAAAAAAATTAAAAATTAAACAAAACATAAAAGCCATATATGACAAGCCCACAGTTAACTTCTTAGTCAATGATAAAAAACTGAAAGTATTTCCTCAAAGATCAGGAGTAAAACAAGGATGCCCACTTGTGCCACTTGCCAGAGCAACAAGGCAAGAAAAAATGAATAAAAGACGCCCATATCAGAAAGAAAGAAGTTGCCCCACATCAGGTTCCCTGATCCGTGGGGAGTCTGCTTCTCTCTCTCCATCTGGTGCTCCCTCTGCTGTGCTCTCTCACTCATGCTCTCTCTCAAATAAATACATAAAATCTTCTTTAAAAGATTTTATGTATTTATTTGACAGAAACAGAGAGACAGTGAGAGAGGGAATACAAGCAGGGGTAGTGGGAGAGGGAGAAGCAGTCTCCGCCAACAGAGAGCCCAATGTGGGGCTTGATCCCAGGACCCTGGGATCGTGACCTGAGCCGAAGGCAGATGATTAATGACTGAGCCACCCAGGCACCTCAAATAAATAAAATCTTAAAAAAAAAAGGAAGAAGTAAAAACTGTCTCAATTTTCAGATGACATATTATATATATACATATATTATGTATATATATATATATAAATGCACTTATTAGAATATATGAATTCAGCAAAGTTGCAGGTTACAAATATCAATTCACAAAAAATCTGTTGGGTTTCTATACACTAATAATGACCCAACAGAAAGAAAAAACTTTTTTTTTTTCAGAAAGAAAAATTTTTAAAAATCCCATTTATAATTGCATCAAAAAGAATAAAATACCTAGGAATACATTTAATGAAGAAGGTAATAACCTACTGTACACTGAGAATAGAAGACACTAATGAAAGAAGACACAAATAAATGCTTACTGATGGAAGAATATTGTTAAAATGTCCATACTATCCAAAGCAATCTATAGATTCAATGAAATCTCCATCAAAATTCCAATGGCATTTTTCACAGACATGGAACAAATAATCTTAAAAATCAAACTGCAAAAGACCTTGAAGAGCCAAAGTGATCCTGGCCAAGAACAAAGTAGGAGACATCACACTTTCTGATTTTAAACTGTCTTACAAAGTTATAGTCATCCAAACATACTATTGGCATAAAAACCTACATAGATCAATGAAGAACAAAGATCCCAGAAATAAACCATGTATGTATGATCAATTTATGACAAAGGAGCTAAGAATGTATGGGGGGCGCGGAGAACAGTCTGTTCAATAGTGACGGGAAAATGGGACAGCCTCGTGCTTAAGAATGAAACTGGACCTCCCATACACAAAAATCAAATGGATTAAGGACATGAACATAAGACCTGAAATCATAAAACTCCCAGACAAAAACATAAGGAGTAAACTTGTTGACATTGTTCTTGGCAACGGGGTTTTTTTTTTTTTTAATTTTATACCTTAAGCAAAGGCAATAATAAAAACAAAAATAAGTAAGTGGGACCACATCAAACTAAAAACCTTCTATACAGCAAAAGAAGCCAACCTACTAAATGGGAGAAAATATTTGCAAATCATGTTATCTGATAAGGGGTTAATATGCAGAATAGATAAATATTTCATATACTTCAATAGTCAAATAATAATAATAATAATAATTTGACTAAACTATGAGAAGTTCTGAATAGACATTTTTCCAAAGAAGACATACAGATGGCAACAGATAAATGAAAATATGCTCAACATCGTTAATCAGAGAAATGCAAATAAAAGCACAATGAGGTATTACCTCACACCTGTTAGAAGGGCTATTTTCCAAAAGACAAGAAATAACGAGCATTTTCGAGGATGAGGAGAAAAGGGAACCCTCGTGCATTATTGGTGACAACATAAATTGGTGTTGCCACTATCCAAAACAGTACGGAGGATGCTCAAAACATGAAAAATAGAATTATCATATAATCCAGCTATTCTACTTCTGGGTATTTATCCAAAGGAAAATAAATCACTATCTCGAGAATGTATCTGTGCCCCCATGCTCATTGCAACATTATATATAATAGCCAAGAAACGGGAACAACCTATGCTATTGTTTATCCGTGCACAAATGAATGGATAGAGAAAATGTGGTATACACACACAAAAGAATGTTATTCAGCTATAAAAGAGTGAAATCTCATCATTTGCAACACATAGATGGATCCTGACAGCACTATGCTAAGTGAAATATGTCAAAGACAGATATTATATTATCTCATTTCTATGTGGAATTTTTTAAAAATAAAAAATTGAATTCCTAGATACAGAGAACAGACTGAATTTGCCAGAGATGGGGGTTGGCATAATTTGTGAAGGTGGTCAAAAGGTACAAACTTCTAGTTCTGAGATAACTAAGTCTCAAGGTTGTCACGTACAACATGAAGACTACAGCTACCGATCCTGCTTTGCATATCTGAAAGTTGTTAAGAGAGGAGATCTTCAAAGTTTTTTTTTTTTAAGATTTTTATTTATTTATTTGACAGAGATCACAAGTAGGCAGAGAGGCAGGCAGAGAGAGAGGGGGAAGCAGGCTCCCTGCCGAGCAAAGAGCCCAATGTGGGGCTCGATCCCAGGACCCTACGATCATGACCTGAGCTCAAGGCAAAGGCTTAACCCACTGAGCCACCCAGGCAACCCGATCTTCAAAGTTCTTATCACAAGATGAAAATTGTAACCATGTGATAGGATGGCTGGTATCTAAACTTATAACCATTTTGCAATATATACATATATCAAATCATGTTGTTTGCCCTGAACTAATATAACATTTTATATCAATTATATCTTGATAAAACTGGAGAAAATTTTAAAGAGTACTAGTAGAAGTTCTAAGTGACTTTATATGGGCTTGGGATAGAAAAAGACCTCCTAAGCATAATGATAGTGCGGACACATAAAATTTTATAATTTCTGTATGTAGAAACCCATAAGAAAAATTAAAAAAGGAAACGTCAAACTAGAAAAGAAATACACACATGTGGCTGACAAAGGGTTTACATTGCTACCCTGTCGCAATAGGAAAATGCTTTTAGGATGTAATAGGACACTCATGAATGAAGAAAAGGCTCTCCAAGCTTTAGTTTCGCTCTTGACAATTAACAATAATGATAGTGTATGTAGAGAGCTTAGTACTGGCCTCGCATTCATGGTTTCTAATAAAAGCGGTGTTGTTTATTGCTGTGTGTGTGTGTGTGTGTGTGTGTGTGTGTGTGTGCGCGCACACGCACACAAGGGCACCTACACAAACCAGCTCCACCAGCTTGCCCAGAACTGATCACGGGGAAAACGGAAAGTCCAGTATTGCAGGAAACTCTTCAGCTGGGCCGTGGGGATGGCTGGTCACCCTGGCACACACACATAAACGTACACAGGGAAGGACCCGAAAGAATGTGCACCAAGCTTTTAACAGGTCTTAATTCTGGGAAAAAATTATTATAGATTCATTTTCTTTGTTATGCTCAATTGTATATTCTAATTTTTCCTTTAAATGAATGTGTTGGTTTTATAATAAAAAAAATTTTTTTTTAAATTGAATTAACTCTTAATAGCTGTGGAATGATTTCCTAAATACAGACGGAGTCAAAATTAACAGCCCTTACTGCAAGAGAAATATCTTTTGACCAAAGACCTGCTGTGGTATCAGCTCGTCAGCACTAAAGAAACGTTCTCTGCGCACGGTTTCTGCGTTTTCATGTTTTGACAATTAGCATGGAAAATACAATAGAGTTGTTTAATAAATGGCAAGGCATGTAGTTATATTCGTATGCGATGTTTTCCGTGTTGTCAGTAAAAATTAGAGATGCTCCATGTTTCTATTGCGTTTAATACAAAGCCACTTCTGATGTCATCATTTCAAAGACTAATTTATGTGCTGAAATTTTGTCCAATGGCTGCTGGGATTATGTGATAGGCACTGAAATTGATGGCATACTAATAGAATTTGTGATTTATACTTTGAGGGATTTTATTTTATTTCTTTAGATTTCTGAGTGTTTCGGTCACCTGCACGGCTCAGTGGGTTAAAGCCTCTGCCTTCGGCTCCTAGGGTCCTGGGATCGAGCCCCACATCGGGCTCTCTGCCCAGCAGGGAGCCTGCTTCCCCCCCCCCGCAACCTACCTCTCTGCCTACTTGCGATCTCTGTCAAATAAATAAATAAAAAATCTTTTAAAAAAATTAAAAAAATAAATTTTTGTACTTTAAGGTACCTTTCTTTGGAGGAAAGAGGCAGCGGAAGTGGGGGTAGGTGGGTCCCAGAACTTTGATGAGGAAAAGAAAAAATCTTTTCATTATTCTTTTAGTACCCAGGGAGCTGTAAATTCACAGAAGACAGATGTGGCAGGGAAGGACAAGCCATGGGGCCGCCTCTTCCTGTGACCAGGAAAAAGCTTCTCAGTCCACACAAAGGTTCATCAGTACCAGCGGGATCGTCTCGCATTTCCTTATTTAGTGCCAGCAAGCTGTTAATGGCTTGACTCAAGTCTTTCCAGTTACTGTATTTCTGAATACTTCCACATGAGATTTAGAATGTCTGATTTGTTAAGAGAAAAAAAAAAATTTGGAACACTGGAAGCACACAAGACACCCTAACTCTACTTCCCAGAGCTAAAATCAAAACACACACACACACACACACAGAGCTACTGGCCAGGACCTCATGTAAACAGAGATGTAATCCTATAACTTGGCCCTATTCAAAAACTCAGGCTCTCAGATTTAAACGGCTCACCTACATTACTAGAGACGATTTAGCCATCATTCCAGATGTATTCAAAACCCCGTCTTTTGAATCTAGCACGATTTCCAACCTTTTTACACTTAATGCCTCAGCCCTCTCTGCACTTATCATGGTTGGCCTTAATTACATCGCCTCCATCAAGTATCTGGGATTACATTACTGCTCTACACTCCTCTCTGGCTTTGCCCAAGACAAAGGGTCTCTTTTCAGCAATTACAACTAATCAAAAACAAATTGAGTTTTGGGCTTACCACTCTCAAAAACAAAACAGAAACAAAAGCCAAACCACACTACAAAATACTCCTATAGTGCTAAAAAATGCATCTCCCAAGCTGTCCCTCTTTCTCGCTCCCTCACCCAACCCCCAGTCCCCTCCACATGCAAACTGAAAAAGAAAGTAACTGAAAAAGAAAGCAAAAAAGAAAAAGAAGAAGAAGAAGAAGAAGAAGAAGAAGAAGAAGAAGAAGAAAGAAAGAAAGAAAGAAAGAAAGAAAAAAGAAAAAGAAAAAGAAAAAGAAATTTTTTAAAAGAATTCATGAAAAACTACTTTTTGGCCCCTAGCATCATAATTTGTAGAGAGGGTATAGGAGATATACAAGGAATATCCCCCTAGAGAAGACACAGCCTCCTTTTTTATTTTTAATTTATTTATTTTAGAAAGAGAGAGAGATTGCGAGTATGTGCAAGGAGGGGGACAGGTAAAGGGAGAGAGAGAAGCCTCAAGCAGACCCCCCGCTGAGCACAGACCCTGATGGAAGGCTTGATCCCAGGACCCTGAGACCGTGACCTGAGCTGAAACCAAGAGTCAGACACTCAACCAACAGAGCTACACAGGTGCCCCAACCGTTTTCCTCCAGGACTGTAGCAGAAAGACAGTCACACAAGTCCGTGAACATAGACACGCCAGCAGCAAGCAGAATTCTATGAACTGGCGGTAGAATGTCTGATGAAAATAAGCAGGTGTGGGGAACATCAGCCTGCAAAATCTGTCCCCGAAGAGAAGTGCCGGGGCTCAAGCCAATTCCAGAACCCAAGACTGAATGACATGTGAGCCACTGAGTGTGGGTGGCTGACCTCTTGTTCAAAAAGCGTGTCCCTGAGGCAGCTCACTGACTCACACAGAGCCTACACCACATTCTCCAATTTCCCAGGTGGTGGCAGCAGCACCAGTGTTCTTCTGGGCCTTGTGGTCCCTAACCTTCCCTCCCTCACTCCTTCCATTCCATTACCCGGTCACAAGTATTACCCCTTTCTCCGCATGATGTAGCCATAGGCCTCCCCACCTCTTGTGCTGAGCTAGTGCCTCACCAACCTGCCCCTGCCTCCTCCTATTTTATCTCCCATCTAAAAACAAAGATCTAATGTCTTCAGTATGCGATGCTGGACCATAGAATCTATTCACTGACCCCAAATTACACGTATTGTTATGATCAAATAAACCGGTGATGGATGATGCAGGAACATTACTGTGTACTCTTTTCCCCATCATCAAACCACCTCCCTCCCCCCAGTTAGGAACAGCAGCACCCACCCTCTCTCATCCCTTATTAACCATCACTCCCACAGGCCCCTGAGGCCAACAGGAGTAGTGGGACAGGTCTCTGAGTGGTTTGATTCTGAGCCACAGGGGGTGTCGTGGCAGCACAGGGCAAGTCCACTTTCAGCCCAGACTCTAAGCAGGAAGGGGTTGCTCCCACCAAAGCTGCTTAAAATAAGTGAACAGAGTAAGCTGCCTGGACAAAGAGATCCTCCTCTCGTAAACAGAAGAAAGCCTGCAAAGAGAATCCAAACACGGTTTGGTCCAGGCAGAGAGAAAAGACAGAGATACAGCATTAACCCAGAGAGGCTGGCCGGCATTTGCAGAACACATTAGGAGAAGCAATGTCTTCCTAAGAATCAGTTCCCAAAGCTCCAGCACTCGGGGACAGTACCGGAAGCAGTGACAGGAGCAAAGACGAGTTCTTTTCTGTGCTTAGTTACAGGGACTTTGAAGGAAAAAAAGAAAAAGAAGAAGAAAGAAAGAAAGAAAGAAAAGAGGTCACAGCTGGTGCAGAACAAAGGCCTGGAGAAAGAGGATTCCAGACATGAGTCTCTAGCCCACCCTGGTTAACACTAGGTGCGTGACTGAGGAAGCACTGAAGATTGTCACCACTGTATGTCTTTGTTGCTGTGGGGGAAAGATCTGGACAAATCCACAGTGCATTGCTTAGGGCTCTCCTTTCGGGGTATGCTTCAGCCGGTCTCGAAAACCCTTTTGTTGAATTTGTACCACCCCCTCCTAGAAGGACTGGTAGACCCTTCCTATCTTTCCTTGACTCCCCTAGAGGTCACTGATCATTTAACTAGAAAACCCTTTGAGCTCATTCCACTTAATTCTATCTCCGTACATGGAGATGGCTCCAGTTATGTACATGTTTGTGTTTCTCAGTCCTTCTGGGTGTACTGATTTTTATTTGTCTCCCAAGTAAGAGACTGTACTATGAAGACACAGAGTAGATACAGCTCATTATTCGTCCCTTCAGAGGACTAACAACCCAGGAAAATGAAAGAAAGAAGAAGTTAAGAGTTAAATAATGACAAAGTATGGGGCGCCTGGGTGGCTCAGTGGGTTAAAGTGTCTGCCTTCGGCTCAGGTCATGATCCCAGGGTCCTAGGATCAAGTCCCGCCTCGGGCTCTCTGCTCAGCGGGGAGCCTGCTTTCTCCTCTCTCTCTGCCTGCCTCTCTGCCTGCTTGTGATCTCTGTCAAATAAATAAATAAAATATTTTTTAAAAAATAATGACAAAGTAATTAAGAAATAGCTCAGTACTTGGGGCAACTTCTAAGGGAAGCAGAGGGAGAAACCCTATGGGGACTTGGTATTCTTCTACGGTTTCTTCCCTACATGCCGGGAAGTAGTACTGACTCCTCTTCCTGAGTCTTGCTGCATGTTTTGGGTCTACCACCTTCAGCTACCCAAAGAATGGGAGTTTGGTTGCTGCACCTGAGTTATGATGATCCATCCCAGGAACCTAGAAAGGGTGCTGGCGAAAAGATCCCTTGACCACTAGAGACTCAAGAACCACCAGCTTTGAGAGGAATTTATTACATCCAGTTAAGGAATTCAATCCCAACAGTCTAGGTCTGGAGAAAGAAGAGATGGGGAGAAAATACAGATGTGAGGGTGGCCATTGGCTAGAAAGCAAGAAATCAGCCTAAGTGAAAGCTTTGTACGGGGGGTGGGAATACCCCCCACCCCAGGAACATAAGAAAACAGTTGCAGCAGCTTTAATTAAAAGCAATTTCTCCCTTGAGTTTTAGTGAGATGAGTCATAAAAGGGGCTAAATGAACTTGGACACCACCCTCTACCTGCTCTGACTCTTTTCTACCAGGAAGGGAGGGGTGGCACTACCCAGGGAAAACCCTAACATGTCCCAGATCATTGCTGAGGTGGAAGACAGTTTCCCTCAAGTACCTCTTTGAGCCAGACACTTCCCAGTGGCTGATTTTAATGGCACTGGTTGCCTAGAACTTCTTCTAACACACTTTTTGGGGTCCAAGGTAGAGAAGGGACTCTTGGGTTTTGATGACCAAGATGAGCATGAATAGAGGGTATGGGGCAAGATGACCTTGAAGATAGCATCTCTAGTTACCTTGGAGAGTCAGTCAGGGTCTTTCAGCAGCTGGCATGGGCAGAATGTACATTGTTTTTGGAGACAAGCCCAGACTCACAATTCTCCCTGACTCCCTCCCTCCCAGAGGCCCAGCATTAGCTATGGAACTCCTCATACATGTATAAGAAGAGCTTCCTTAATACTGGCCAGCTGTTAGGTTAACAGCTGTGCCAGGGATGGCAAGGGACCAGGAGGAGTGGAACAATGATTGATACAAAAGGGAGTGTTCTGGCCAGTGGCTGTGTGAGTCATTACAACTGAATTCTGTTAGGGATATGTAGCACATGTGTCTTTTTTAGTAAGAGGTTCTCCTCCAGAGTTAATATAGAGTATCAGTTGATATGATCCATATGGCTGATCATCTGTCTACAGTGGGCAGATGGAACCAGACTTGGAAGGTCTAGAACCGTCAGCTGTTTCGTCTGACAACAGAATAACCTAGGATATTAAGATAATAGATCATTTGGTCTCTTCCTAGATCTACTGAATCTTAATATTCAGAGGTAGGACTTGGGCACAAAGTTTAAAAACAGTACTTTTTAAAAACCCCACAAGAAGCATAGCCAAGGTGTGGAACTATTGTTCTAGAACAATATTCTAAAGGACTGGGAGACAAAATGATGACAAAATTATGATTTTATGTGATCAAACTGTAGAAGTAGGATGTGGCCAGAGAATCTGTGAGGATACAGGGGACCACGTCATCTGTCGATGCTTAGGTAATCTGTGAACGTGTTTAGAGTTAGAAATTGATAATTTTTAAATGTTTTAAAATATATAATCAATCAGATAAACTTCCTCTAGTCAGTTTAGTCTAGCTACCTAAAACTCTCATTCCTAAGCAGTCCATTTAATAAGTTGAAAAACTTGCACCAATAGAATTTGAATCACTGTCCTTCTGACCACACTGGAGTCAACAGATCGGTGGCTTGTAAACACTCGTTATCGGAACAAGAGCAACCAGTGGGAACAAGGCTCTGCTCTGATAGGAATGGGAAGGGAGGACAACGGGAGGAGTGGTGGGCACTGTAAGAAAGCAGAGTCCTTGGAAAAGTGGGACCACTACAGGAAACATGTCAATTAAAAGAGTCAAATTTTTCCACAGAGAAAGCAAAGGGGAAAAATGGTATCTGAGTGAAATCAATCCAGGGTATAAGATTATTACACCATCTCTTTTGCCAACCACCTATGTCCCTATCCATTAAAAATGGGACCTTAGAACAGATGGTAGGTAATCTATTGTTGCCACCACTTCCTTCGTTGACCACAATTTCCAAAAACTAGTCACATTTCATTTTAAATTTCTCAGTGTTAAGTGCTCAATTTGATCAAGAAGAAAATGGGTTCCAGGGGTCCAAATCCTTCTAAACAAACACATGCCCATTAGTTGGTGGCATAGTGTAATGTTATGGCAGATACAAGGCCACTAAAAGTCTTGTTGAATACCTACCGTGTAATGTTTTGAATAGGTCCAGGGCTCAGCTAGGGTGTTGTTATCACACAGGCAAAGTACATGGGCTTAGTCTCCCTTTTTTGTTTCATAGAACTATTCTCCCTCCATATTCTTTCTTGTGCACCCTCCAAATTCCATGACTACTACTTCTTTTCAGGGAGGGGTCATTATACATAAGCACCACTCCATTAGAGCTATAGCATCACAAAGTTTTGGGACCAAAGGGCCAGGTGTTTGTTGGTAGCCCAGGTGTCTGTTGATTAGAGTTCCTTAGAAAGTAGGATGTGTATGTATACATACACATACATATACACACTATATATGCACATCTATATGTGGAGGGAGGTAGGGAGGGAAGGAGGACAGGAGGGAAAGGGAGAGCTTGAGAGAGACAGAGGGAGATACAGTTTAAGGAATTGGCTCACACAGTTGTGGAGGCTGACCAGATCAAAATCTGCAGGGTGGGTTGGCAGGCTAGAGACCCAAGGAAGAGTCAGTATTGCAGTTCAAATGCAAAGGCTAGCTGTTGGCAGAATTCCCTCTTCCTTAGAGGAAGGTGGTCTTTTGTTCTATGCAGGCCATCAACTAATTAGTTGAGGCCCACATACATTACCATGGGGAACAATCAGTTTTATTCAAAGTCCACCAAAGTTAATGTTAATCTCATCAAAAAACACCCTCACAGACACACCTAGAGTAATGTTTGACCAAATATATGGGCACTACAGCCTAGATAAGCGGACACATAAAATTAACCGTCACAGGGCCAAGTGGGTACACTAATCAGCTTAGAAGACCACAGGTCCTCAATCATCAGATTCAGGAATGTTTTCCTCCCCCCCCTCCCCAGATTGTAGGTGGGTGGCTAAAGTAAGTACACAAAGAGGGACCTCAAACCAAAACAAAACAAAACAAAAAACAAAGACACCAACCTGGCCAGGATGGTATTCATTCCTTCTGGAAACTAGTGTGGGAAATAATGAGAAAACCTGATAGTGCAATTTGAACAAAGTTCTTGTTTCCAGTGCATGTTAGCACAGGGTCTCTGAGTGAGGACAGAGGAGTATATGTCATGTTCTCAATGCATTAGAGCAAGATGTAGGCAGGGTTAGGATGAGGGAGGAGTGGAACCTCCCACAGTTCAAACCCCACTCCGCCGGAATATCTGCCCTTAAATGCTTTGAAGGCTGAATCCTAGGCTTTGGCTTACCATTTGTTTTCCCAGAAACCAAATTATAGTATCTCTGGAAAATCTCTTAGTCTTAGAACGGATCACATCCACCTTTATGAGTTTCACAGGAGAACACACAAATGGCAGACAGTCTATCTTGTACAAGAACTTGGCAAAAGAACACTATGATGATGCTATTCAGAGTACGCAAAGTTTCCACTGTCTCTCTACTAGAAATTGATCCACACAGAGCCAGTGAAACTAACCACAGTAGCGGAGAAGCCACAGCTACTGCCACTGAGTGAGCCACTGTCCGGGGCCTCATCACACACTGGGGGCTTCGACGTTAGGTGTTCCAAGTTTGGCTCCACCAGGCAAAGCAAACCAGCTATTTATACTGCTTATAGGACTTACATGAAATTAGAGCAGGCTTAAGAGAAATGAGGCACAGGACAACATAATGGATTTCCATCTCTCTCTAATAGACCACAGACTCCTGAGGATGGGGGCTTTGTCTTGTTCCCTGCTGAATGCCCAAAATCTGGCACATAACCACCTGGGCTCGGGGAACCTGTTAACTGGCTGAGTGACTGGCTGGTTAAATGAAGTCCAAAGCAGTCTTCCTCAAGGTACTGACACATCATCGTAGTTGTCAAAAAGGAATGGGACTTTTTTTGGTAGGAAAATTGGAATGTTCTCAGAGTGATTAAAGTTGAAATGAATTGGTTTATAAAATGGACACCTTCTTCACATGTCTGCTTGGCCCTCTGGAGAAGGAGACTGGCATGGGATGTTTACTGAGCACCCATACAGTGCTCGGGGATATGTCTATAGGTAAATATGGCAGGGAAGCAGCCTTCCAGACTATTCGTTCCAATAGCTCTTTCCCTTCATAGCAGAGAACAGAAGCTTCCAGAAAGATCTCATCAGGTTGCTCAATCTGCCTAGATTTGAAGCCCCAGAGGGCAGAGACCATGCATGTCATCCCCAGCACCTAGCACATTGTCTGATGTCCATGGAATGTGCTCAGGCGATGGTTATCCAATGCTTCTGTTCTTGTTTTTTTCTTGCCAAGCCAGGAGACTGGAGCATGGCAGAATTTCACAAAGCCTGTGGTGACAGAAAACTGGTGAAGTGAGCAAAGATTATTGCAGTGGAATATCAGAATTAAGAGTAGCAGAAGATATTGAGAGAGAATAATACCTGAAGAGGGTAACTAGACTACTGAGTAGATGGGGGATAATGAGAAGACAAAAGAAAGATAACTAAACTTGCAGGGAATATTTATTCTGCTGAGTATGGAATTCACGTATAATATTATGATATACACAAAAAGATGGAGAGCGAGAGATTGGGTTTTTAGAGAGGTTCAAGGAACACAGAAGGTAGCCTTCCCAATGCTGAGGAGCTTACACAGTACACTGTTTCATTACTGACAATCGGAACCAACTGTCATACCAAGAAATAATAACTTAATGATCTGGGATTACTATCAGCTTGGATAACTTACATTCATATTGATCCTTCAATAATATCTATAAGTATTATAATATTTTATGTTCATATATAAGTATTATATATTTTCAACATTTCTCTTTTGTAAACTGCTAAGATTGGTTAAAACCCCCAAGTACAAAATTTTTGTCATCCTAAAAGAAGGAATTCAGTCCTTTCAAGTGAATAATCCCTGAAGTCACCATTTTGAATGTTACGGGAAAAATCTCCGGCTCTTCTCCCAAGTCATAACTATGAACAGACCCGTAATTAATTTTCATAAAGCAGTGAAGCTTGGCCATTTGGGTGAACATCAAAGTTTTGAGGACCTGCTCGAAGGTATGGACACCTTTTCTTTACAACAAAAGTTATATATAGTTTATTTTACTGAAGAAGGGTTTTTGTTCACATAGACAAAATATATAAAAGATGTTTACTTGGGTTTGTCATAGAAAAATGAAGGTGTACTTTCTAAAATAAAATTGAACTAAATTAAAATTCACAAATAATAAAGAAAAATAAAATTTTAACTCTGCTCACATTTCAAAGAGAAGTCAAATTTTGTTTGCCTTGAATAAGGAAAGAAGATTATAATGAGGCCTTTGTTACAGTGATGTTCATGTCAGGGTAATGTTTGACATCTATTCAATTTTGACTTTCTATCAGATGGCTGTAGGTGCTGAAAATTCTGCTAATACAGAACTCTGAGGTGTTCGGTAACATCAGGAGAGCCCAGCCTTATGTCAAGATTCACTGAAACCCCCAATTCTTTAATTAATGTTCCATCATTTCCTATGTCTCTGAAGTGACCTCAGACAAAATCCACATCCTTGATGTCGTCCTCAAAGACAAGAATTTTTAAAAAGGAGAGAAGTCATAAGCAGAGACCATAGGTCTTACATGGTTAGGAGCCATGACTTTCTCATCTGCTGGCTCAATAACGTTCTTACCCTCTCTCCAAGAGCCCCTCAGTCCTATTTGCTTCCACACTTGAGGTCTTGCCTATTCCTACCCACCAATGACTTTCTCCACACTTCTCTGCCATGTTCCTATTCCGTAGCCAAGAAGGACAGCAATACCACTGCAGCCAGGGAAAAGGACAGCAACAGAAGTGTGGTCCAAAACCTTTCACCCCAGAAGCACCATTAACGTCATGGTTGGGTTCTGTGGTATACTGTTCCATTAAGAAACCATTATGAACAAACCAGTGAGCTGACTTATTGATAACCACATTTGTTCCCACCAAAAAATACATTACAAATTCCATACAACTCATAAAAACTGGCTCTTGGGGCACAATCAGTCCAGAGCCTAGGGGCTGCGAGCATGTGGTGTTATACTGGACTAGACATGAATTTCTCCCTCATTAGTTTTAATAACAGGGCAGAGTTATTTTATTCTTATGGGAATAAATATATGATTTATCCCTGTCTACATCCCAATTGTCAGATACGGTAGTTCATATTAAAAGAACAGAAATGGGAGGTAAAATCTTCTAACTACTTCTGTTTCTACCACTGGAGCCAGACCTCTATTTTCTTAATATTTTGTTCTAAGAGCAGAGTAGAAGGCTGCCATTTTCACTGCTATTCTATAGGCATCTTGGGCCAACAAAGCTAATAGGGAAGCGGAAAACTACAGGGAGATCTCCTATCAGAGAGCTGACTTCTCTCCAGACTGTGTCTTCCCTAGTTGGTAAAAGTCTGTGGAATATCCCAAATGATTCTTGATTAGCTTTGGCCTTGTATCCTTGGAGGGTAAGATCTGCATGAAACATTAAATTGGACATGGAGGGAATGTCCTTAGATGTGTACACACTTTTAGATAGAATGCAATTTCCTGTACATTTTAAAGTCCTAATCACATCACCATTATCCTCACTCTTAGTTACTAGCCATTGAGAATGAAGCTGCGCTTTTAAAGTTACCGGGTAAGATGTGATTAACAGAAGACATACAGGCTGACGTCTTGCCTCTCACATAATTATGATCTAGTGTTGTCTCATGATCCCACCAAAAGGACAAATTCTCACCACAGCAAGCTTTCTGTGTTTGTGATGGCAAACCTCCAAAACAGTGTTGTTTGGCAAAAACAGGAGTGTTTTTAGCAACAAAATCCAAGACAATTGTATGCTACAATCTGAAACCAGCATATTGTGGGCCAATTAACAGAGCATCTGTTACATCTGTTACATGCCCCAAACTATTAACTCACAATCTTGATTATCTTCATGTGTGAAACACTGGACCAGGTGTATTTTACTCCCCCCGCCCCCTCCTCCCGCCACATAAGTCAAAGATTCAAATTTGTTTGCAAATGTTCTCTGGATGTTTGCAGCTTTCTAGATAATTTAGTGGGGTCCCCCTCCCCCCACGTTTCTGGAGAAATTTGTTTTTGAAAAACCTACTTATTTAGAATGTATATGCCTAATATAAAAATTATTTGTGTCAGATGGCATGATTTTCAATGAAACTAAAAGAAACTCCAACTCAAAGTGGCTTAAACAATAAAAAGTATTTACAACTCACATCACTGAAAAGTTGAAAAGCCAGACAGATGCAAGGCGTGGTTCAGTTAGAACTCTGGCTCCATGTAATTCTGCTTCTCTCAGTTCCCCCTCCATGAGCCGTGGGCAGCACTGGGGACACTGCTTCCTCTTTCCTAATTGAGAGGCGAGAGAGACTCACCTCTCATCTCTAGTTATATAAACCTGAACCAATCATAGCGGCTATTTGAATGCCAGGCACTGGTTGGTTTATTCCTAACCTCGCCCCCCACCAATCATGTGGCCAGAAAGACAGCACAGGCTATTTGGCTAGTGCTGATCAGAGCCTACCTGTAGGTTCCATCCCACCTGAACCACCTGCATACTCTGTAGTGGGGGCCAGAAGGTGGAGGGGCAGGTGGTTCCCTACACAAATGCCACATTTGCAACTATTGAATGACAACTTAATTTATTTTCCTTAAAAAACTTAATCCATTTCCCTTAAAAATGAACTGATTTTTCTTTTTAGAATTGTAATAAAGAACCATTACAGATATTTTTGGTAAAGCAGCATACAGGGGCAACCTGGGTGGTTCAGTCAGTTTAGGGTCTGCCTTCAGCTCAGGTCATGTTCCCGGGGTCCTGGGATAGAGCCTTGGATAGGGCTTCCTGCTCAGCAGGGTGCCTGTTTCCCCCTCTTCCTCTGCCCTTCACCCCACCTTGGGGCTTCCTGCTCAGCAGGGCACCTGCTTCTCCCTCTCCCTCTGCCCTTCCCCCCACTTTGTGTTCTTGCACACACGCTCTTTCTCTCAAATAAATAAAACCTTAAAAAAAAAAAAAGCATATATGCGTTTAGATTAGAAAGAAATGGGATAGTTGTTTACCTACCCCCAAAGAACATTTGTACCAATATTTATAACGGTTAGGAATCCAATGTTCTGGACTCTGAGCCCTTGGATTTAAATTGTATCTCCGTCATGCACTTAGCTGCATGCCATTGGGTAATCAGTTAGCATCTGTGTCTCAGTAAATGGGGATAACAATAGTGCCTACATCATCAAGACTAAGTGAAATCACACATGCAAATAAATCTTGTAACAATAAGAGGTGCTTCATGGTTGCCACCCGCCCATTAGAGTGCAGCTTCTATGTGAGCAGGGACCTCGCCTGCCTTCGTCACTGCTGTAATCTCAGTGGCCGCCATATTCTAGGTGGTTGATAAACACTTGTGAGACTCTCCTTTCCTTCATCTCTCTCAAAATGTGAGTAGATAAAAGGAAAGAGTTAAGGAAATTAGAGGCCCGTACAGCTGGAGCAAGTTTTTGGTGGAAAGCCAGCACTAAAATCCAGGAGGAATGGGGTTTGGAGTTGTAGATCTACTTTGAGTGCTGTTGGAACAGTGCAGCTGACAGGGTCTGGAAGGGAAGAGGTAGAAGTGTTTGTTAAATCCCACAGCATGGGCTTTTATTCTTTTTCCGTTTGAGCCCGAGAAGCAAAGGATGAAGCTGGATCATCTGGTTCAGTAATACAATCTTAAAATAAAATGAAAAATCTGGGAGTCTCTCTGTGGGAAAAGGGAGAACAAGAGGATTCAAAGGAAAAAGACAATAGAGGATTTAATCCAAAACATCTAAAAGCAAATATTGTTTTCAGGAATTTTCAAAGATTCTCTACAAAGGGAGAAAGAAATTGATGACTAAGGCAGAGAGGGGTAAAGCTGTGGAGATGTCTCAAATACAGGGACTGCACACAGGCATCTGTAAAGTACATGTACAGGAATTCCTCATCCCTACAGCTAACCATGCTCAATTATGAGCTGACCCTCCCCACCCTGGGCTTCCTTATCTTCTGGGCTTCTGCCAAGATGTGGCACAATAGTAACTGCAAAAAAAAATGGGCCCTGCTCGGTGAGAAGAAGCAAAACTGAACTAAACTCTTCCCCCAAGATAAATAAAAATTCCCTTTGGAATATTCAGAGAAACAGTGTAGGACAGAAACTATATTGAAGATATAACAAATAGGCAATTTTACGTGTGTGTTTTAAATAGACATTTTAATTTAGAAAACTTTCAGATTTACAGAAAACTGGCAAAACAAAATAGTAGAGGTAGTTTCTGTATATGCTCTCTGTCCAGTGTCCCCTGTTAAGATATTACATTAATAACGACACACATGTCAAACTTACCAACCAAACTGATACGTTACTAGCTAAAGCTCACACCTTATTCGGATGTCTTTAGTTTTCACCCGCTCCTCTGTCTGTTCCAGGATCTCACCCAGGGTACCACATCACATTCAGCAGTCATGTCCTCTTAGGCTCCTTTAAGGGGTGACCCTTAGTTTTAAGACTTCTTCTTTTGCCCATCGTTGACACTCTGGAGGAATACTGGTCAGATACTTTGTAGAGTGTCCCGCAATTTGGGTTTGTTTGTTGTTTTTCTCTTGGTTTCATTGGGATTATAGTTTTGGGGAGGGAGATCACAGACATAGCAAAGTACCATTTCATCACATCATCAAGTGTATTTTATCAATTACTACTGATATTAATCTTCTGAATATTTACCTCCTTTCTACCCTACACTCTTTGTTAGAAGGTCACTGTGTACTGTCCACATTTAGGGGGTAGGAATTTTCACTTCATCTTCTTAAGAGGGCAGTGTCCACATACTTTTAAAAAAAGTTCTTCCATATGGGACCTTGTCTTTTCTCCCTGTTTCTTTATTTATTTGATCATTTATTTTTATCACTATGGACTTGTATTAGTCTGCTAGGGTTGCCATAACAAAATTCCACAGACTAGATGACTTAAATAGAAATTTATTTTCTTACAGTTTTAGAGGCTGGGAGTCTAAGATCAAGGTAATAGTAGGGTTGATGATAACTCTCTCCTTGGTTTGCAGATGGCCACGTTTCAATATTTCTTTATTTGGCCTTTCTTCTCTGCATATGCATGGAGAGAGATCTCTGGTGTCTCTTCCTTTTCTTATTGGGTTAAAAACCCACTCTTATGAGCCTTGATTTACTTCCTTAGAAGCCCTGTCTCCAAATATGTTCACACTAGGGTTAAGGCTTTAACACATTGAATTTGGTGGGGATGAGGGGGCGCAATTCAGGCCATAACAAGGCTCTGATAATTTCTTTTATACTTTGGGTTATAATCCAATATTATATTATTTATTTTGTTGTTCAAGGAGACTTTGGGAGCTTTCAAATTCACTCTTGTGTCCCCTTGATGCCTCCATTAATTGTTTTTTTGTTTTTTATTTTTGTTTTTTTAAGTAGACTACATCCGGGGTAGAGCCCAATGTGGGGTTTGAACTCACAACCCTGAGAACAAGACCTGAACTGAAACCCAGAGTTGGAATCTCAACCGACTGGGCCACCTGGGTGCCCCCATCAATTTTGTTTTTTGAGCACTCCTTATTTTCTATACCACAAGATGCTCCAACTTAATCTTATATATTTCCTTCCCTAGCCCTAGAATCAGCCGCTTCTTTAAGGGATCCTCTTCCTTTTATTGGAGAATGATTTTAGACACACAAGCTGGTCCCTGGATCTGCTTGTTGATACTAGGTGTTGTCTCTGGGATCACTCAGTGATAGCACTTGTTTTAATGTCTCTTATGTTGATTTTTCAAAGAGTTTGATGATAGTTTCCTAGCCCAAATCTAGAAAATAGAAATGGAGTAATAGAAAAAGTAAGTTCTTAGGGTGCCTGGGTGGCTCAGTGGGTTAAGCCTCTACCTTCGGCTCAGGTCATGGTCTCAGGGTACTGGGATCAAGCCCCGAATCAGGCTCCCTACTCAGCAGGGATCCTTCTTCCCCCTCCCCCTCTGCCTGCCCCTCTGCCTGCCCCTCTGCCTACTTGTGATTTCTCTCTCTGTCAAATAAATAAATAAAATCTAAAAAAAAAAAAGAAAGAAAGAAAGAAGAGAGAAAGTAAGTAAGTTAGTTTTTGGGAATCAGAGGGACATTCATTTATCACTTACCAGACATGTGAACTCCTGCAAGTTACTTAACCCCATAAAGTTTAGGTTTCCTCATTTTCAAAATGGAATATTTAAAAAATATTAAAGGGGATTGTATACATAAAGGGTAAAGGAAAGCATCAAGCTCATGACCAATAAATATTAGTAACCCCTTAGCATATAGGTCATCTATTATTTCTGCAATTGGACCATAGAGCAAGAGATAAATGATTTGGTAAATATTTTTCTCTACATGTAAAAATCTAATGCAAGAATTGGTTGACTTATTCATTAAGGTTTTGTCCTGTATTCAAACCAATTATTGGACAACTCTACATGTGTATATAAATTTTACTCCAAATTCAAAATACCTGAAGATAAATTCTTTTCCCTAAACTAAGTCCCACATTAGAATTTTACATTTCTAAAAGGAGCACCGTAATTCACCCAAATTATCCAGACTCAAATTCTGGTAATGCCAGACTAGATATTTCAGACTAACCCTTCTGCTAAGTACAACTTTTAGAAGTTGACAAAGTATTTTTGCCATAGTCTTAAAGGCATTGGAGAATTTATAAGGAATTGCCAAGCCAATGTCCATGAGACTTGGTAGCCAATATCTGAAGCCATGTTTCCCTAGAAGAATCTTTTATTTTTCTAATGAAATGGAATAAGGAGAGATTGGGGTGGGAAGGGCTTATAGGGTTAAAGGAACAAAAATTGTAATCCATGGTCTTGGAAGAAGTTTGTTCAATGGTAAATATTCCACACTTAAGGTTAAGACCCCAAGAGTTTACACTCTAAGGATGAATTGGAAATAGATTGGCCCTTCCAGAAACAAGCCCAGATTTGAGTCATCTTGATCTATGAAAATTGATTAAAGTGAATTAGCAGTATTATTGCCTATGAAGCCTGCCAGAAATAAGTGTAAACTCTATCTGGACAAGACAGATTCATTCTAGGCCTTAGGTTACTTGTGTACCTTCTAATATATGATATCTGGCATTTAATTTTTTTTAAATGTTGCTATGTAAGAGGCACACAAAGAGACAAGATGTGACCAAAACACAAGAGAAACAACAGATAAGATAAACAGACATCTCCCCCACAATTCACATAATAAAGTTAACAAACCAAAAATTTAAAATAACCCTGAAAATATTTAATAAAATAAAAACAAGATTAGTAACTTTGGCAGAGAACTAGAAGCTATGACCATAAACTAACCTATGGCAATTCTGTAACTTAAGGATACGCTACCCAAAATGCAAAACTTGATAGACTGATTTAGCATCAGATTAGTCACAATTATAATGACAATCAATAAGATGAAAGATAAATCAGAAGAAAAATATTAAGACAAAACATGTAGAAATAAACAGATGGAAAATGTCAAATAAAATAAGAGTACAGACTATACTATGAGAAAGTTAAACATACCCTAACTGACATTTCAAAAGGAGATGGCAGTGGAAAAGAAATAATATTTAAAAACATACTAGCTGAGAATTTTTTTAAGACAGTAACCCAGAGATTCAAAAAGTTCAAATTTAAAAGTATAGAAGTATACATTTTGGGGCAGCTGTGTTGCTCAGTGGGTTAAGCCTCTGCCTTCAGCTCAGGTCATGATCTCAGGGTCCTGGGATGGAGCCTTGCATCTGGCCCTCTGGTCAGCAGGGAGCCTGCTTCCCCCCACCCCCTCCCCGCCTACCTCTCTGCCTACTTGTGATCTCTCTCTTTCTCTCTCTCTCTCTCTCTCTCTCTGTGTCAAATAAATAAATAAAATCTTTTTTAAAATATATACATTTTAAAAAACCACTATACACAACACACTAAAAACAAAACTTTTGACTACCCATTGTCATTGCATTGTACCTCCCTAATTCTGATCTTTATTTTTTCACATGTAGACTAATATAACTATGTACCAGCTATTCTCTGTTTCTCCCTCATTTACCTAACTTTTAAATTAATATGCCTAAAACATCATTTGTTACCCACCAAAAACAAGAAAACAAAACAAAACAAAAACCCTCAAGATTTTCTGGTAACCTCTCTACAAACTGCTCTTGTCCAAAGGAATATTAACTGAGAAGTCTCAAGACTTCTCAAGACTTCTCAAGACTACTCAAGACAACAAGGCACAGTGGTTGGGAGTATGACCATCTCCAGGCTAGGGTTGGCCAAACAGTGAGTACCTGATGTCCCTGGTAAAAAGTAGGCACATGTGGATAATGGAGAAGAAAAGAAAGGTCATTCAATAACCAATTAGAAATGTAAGTAATAATAATGACTAACACTTATGTTGCTTTTCATATGGGGTCTCATAGAGGTTTATACATTTCAACTCACTGAGTCCTCATAGGTCTTTGTGATGATACACTGTTAGTATCTTCATTTTATAGTTGGGGAAACTGAGGCATAGAAGTGGTAAGTAACTTGCCCATATAGGTAAGGTTAAGTGGCTTATAGATCTTATAAGTAAGTGGCAAAGCTAGGCTGTGAACCCAGATATCTGGCTCTGGAATTCACGTTCTTAATGCCTACACGGCCTCAACACATATGAACAGCATTGGTTTCCAGAGAGAATCATACCATGACTGAGCTGACAGCAGAAATTTAGGATTCGAGAAAGAAATGTTCACAATGTTTAGGGCTAATCTCTCACCTTGCAAGAGTGAGATGCAAATGAGTGAGATCACACAGGGACTGAGGGCTGGACAACAATCGCAACATCGTTAGAAAAAGAATCACAATTTAGAGCCCTTCCCTCTCTGGGATTACCATTATTTCCCTGATTTGGTAGCACACTAAGTAGTGGCACAATTTTTTCAGGAATTTTGCAGGAAGTTACTCCAAGATCTACTTTGAAAAAGTTCTCCTTGCAAACCAGTTGAAAACTGGGCTAAGCCTAATCCATTTGGTTTAGTTTTCTCCTTCCAGTAACTCGACTTGGCGTCTTTCTTTTTCCTTTATGAGGGTATTTTAACTTTCATCTGCTGGTTTTAATTTAACTTGTCATATTTCTATTTTTTTGTGCATGTGCCCAGAGGCCTTTGGGAAAAGGACACATTTTTTAATAAGTCAAAACAATAAAAACCAGAAAGGTCAACTTAAGTCAATTAGTCACGTTTTAAGCCATCTAAGTAGAAGACAAAAAATTTACTTCCAACCTTCAAGTCGTTCTCTTAAAGACTGCTAAGACTGGAAACAGATTAGGGCATTCCTGAACAGAGGGAATTGAAGTGATCAAGGCCACGGGCGTGTATTACTCACTGTCATGGTAAGTAGGGGGCTTTTTTATGTAAGTTACACGGATGACAAAATACACCAAATGCCTTAACTTGATTCTGGGTACACAGATGAATTCTGCTAAAACTAAACTTCTCTAAGTCAATGGCCGTCAACAAGTCATAGGATTCCTTGTTTTCCAGATCTGAGTGAACAGGATTATAACTATATATGGATATATAGAGATTTCTCTCTCTCTCTCTCTCTCTCTCTCTCTCTCTCTCTCTCTTTATATATATATATATATATATATATATATATATATATATATGTATGTATATAAAGTTCTGGCATGAATAGTCTGTTTTAATCTTTGGCTTGTCACATTTATGTATTCTTTGTGGAAAAAGATCTCATAAAAGTTTTCCCAGCTTACTCTCATCCCCGTTATTCTCCAAGCACACCTTAGTTTTCCTCATGAAGCTTATTAATTTATCCATTAACCTTCTTGTTATCAGGTTGCTAGCTTGTCGGCCACCTACCTCCTCACTAGATCATAGGCTCCATGAAAGGAGAAACTCTATCTTTTTAGGTCACAATTGTTTCTCCAGGGTTGGCAAAGACGTAGCGGGAGCCCATGCTTGTTGCTGAATGGTTAAAGAAAATGAAAGAACAAACCACAAAATCAAGTAGGCAAGTGAGTTCGAGTCAGACTTAGTCTTAATATGGATGACATGGAAACCTGATTTGGAATTTGCAGTTGTCTGGGAAAATAATAAATATTATTTTTTAAAAGAGTTTATTTATCCATCTGACACAGAGAGAAATCACAAGTAGGCAGAGAGGCGGGCAGAGAGAAAGAGAGGAGGAAGCAGGCTCCCCGCTGAGCAGAGAGGCCAATGTGGGGCTCGATCCCAGAATCCTGGGATCATGACCTGAGCCGAAGGCAGAGGATTAACCCAACGAGCCACCCAGGCACCCCGAGAAATATTATTTTTATGGGCAAATTCCTTCCCTCCATCCGTCTTGCCTATCTTCTTTTTTTCTTTTTCACCTGATGATTTGCAAAGCTATAATAAGGAGACAAAGATGGTGATGAATGTGGGAGAGATCCACTCAATATTGGGAAACTTTTTAATGAAAAAAAAAAAAAACATCTAAGTGGTTGTGAGATCAAATCATTTTTCATGAGAAAATTCCATAGGATCACAGACACTAGAGGGCAGTCCTAGGCACCCTTGTGTTGTCTTCCAGAGGCTGAGTAAACACAGCAACCTAGCCTGGGGTTTAAAACACATCATATCATAAAATCTTGAAATAAAAATAAACTAAAACACACTCGTATCAACAGATCAGATGCTCCAGCCTTCCTCTCCTCCTGCCATTGGAGGGCTTCCTCCGTGACTTCCCACCTACGGCTGGAGAGCTTCTTCGGTGCCTCAGCTGATGCTTTTCAGCCTCCAGAAGTGTGAGAAAGACATTTTTGTTTTTTATAAGCCACCTATTCTGTGGTATTTTGTTTTGGCAGCTCGGATGGACTAAGACACCTGGGATAGGCACAGGTGGGGAAGAATGCCTCGTTCCCCATTTTAAATGACCCTCTTTCCCAAAGCCTAGCATGGTACTGCCCTGAGCCAGGTGAAGGTTTAACCTTACTGAAATTTAATGATAGTAATAAGTCCCCTGAATATATCCCTACGGCCTTATTCGGCACTGGAGGCATAAGCTTATATTTGGCATTCTCTGGGGAACCTAACAGCTAAGATGTTGTGAGTCCACTCCCCACTCCCCCTCCTCCCCTCCTACCCCCAGCCCGGAAATTCGCTTCAGTCACTTTGGCCAATTATGTCATTCAGTCATTTGGCCAGTTATGTCAAAGGCCCACCTCACCAACCCAGCCAACACATGCAGGTTCTTCAGGATTCTGGAGCAAGCTGGCCCTAACTGAAATCTGTACATCACTCAAGATCCTGAGTATACGTTCAGGTCTCCCTGCGGATTTGCTTCTCGGGAAGGTTTACCCCCAAATGTCAAGGATTTGAAAGAGCGTTATTTTCCTTAGTTACCTTCCCTTTGGAGGAAGACTTTATTTATTTTTATTTTTGTTTAAAGCAGAGCTGTATTTAAAGGGCTCATTCTAAAAAGAGAGCAAGTCAGAGTCTGTTTTTGACTAGTGGGAATTTTCCTGCAGCTAGACTAACTGTTGGCCATGCTTCAACACCCGCCAACACGCGGGCCACGGCTATAGCACTTGTAACTCAAAAATAGCTAGTAAGATCCTGAAGGGAAACCGCAAAAGAGAATTACAAATGAAATTATCAAAGAGGCAAAAATAATAATAATAATAATAATTTTTCTTTAGTGAGAGTCACCCTCCAGGTACCAGAATAGAAACTTTGCAGACATAAGCTTATGTTAGCAGAGATACTTGATGGATTTGAAAGTTTGCCTTAAGTTGAACCGACAGGCTTCTAGTAATCAGTTGTTTCTAATAATGCAGAAAAACTGAACATAGTTGAGCAAAAGAAAATCCCAAGATGGGGTGCCTGTGTGGCTCAGGGCGTGATCTCAGGGTCCTGGGATTGAGCCCTGCATTGGGAGCCTGCTTCCCTCTCTCTCTCTCTCTGCCTGCCTCTCTGCCTACTTGTGATCTCTCTCTGTCAAATAAATAAATAAATCTTAGGAAAAAAAAAAAGAAAATCCCAAGATCATGTCAATTACCTAAAATACGAGATGAAATTTAAAAACTGCCTTTCGGGTGCCTGGGTGGCTCAGTGGGTTAAAGCCTCTGCCTTCAGCTCAGGTCATGATCCCAGGGTCCTGGGATGAACCCCGCATCGGGCTCTCTGCTCAGCGGGGAGCCTGCTTCCTCCTCTCTCTCTCTCTGCCTGCTTCTCTGCCTACTTGTGATCTCTGTCTGTCAAATAAATAAATAAAATCTTAAAAAAAAGACTCCCTTTCATTTTTTTGGTGCATTCATTTTTAAAGCCATTGGAACCTCCAAGAACACACTTTTTTAGATTGGCTAGTTTTGTAAATGGTTTAATTAACATACTGAAGATGCGGTTGTATGAATGCAGTAATCATGTCAGGATTTTCCTACCTCTTGATTTGAAGGCAGGATCACATTATATCATATAAAGATATAGATTTAAACATAGTAGGAACAACACTTGGTTATTAAATAAGAAATGTATTCAGTCTCCTGTTAAAAAGTAGGCACTAATGGTTAAATGTTACACCATCTCTATTTTTAAGTATTCAGTACATGGCTGCAACCCAGAGATCATTTTTTCCTGTAATACTTTTTACTTATTTATTTTTGGAGAGTTTGGGCCAAATCTGTTCCATCTTTGACCTTTGGGTTCTTTTCTTTTTAGGGAAACAACGATGTATACCTTTCCCAGTATTAAACATACACACAAACTCACATGCATGATAAACAATTCCCAGGCTTGCTTTTCTGACAAATAAATCAGTGTTAGTAGATCTTTAAAATGTCAAACTTCTCATTCAGCATGAGACCTGTCACTGTCCATGTGTTTCTTTGACAGCACCCCAGGCCTTACTGATTGGCATGGTTCCCATGTGTCAGAAGAGTGAAATGTACAAGACACCTATTCTGACCTATCCCATCCCTGTAATTATTGCAGTTTTTTTTTTTTTCTTTTCTTTTTCCGCCTGGCTTCTTCGGAGATTTACTACTCTCTCAGGCTTCTGGCCTCCCAGGGAGGTCAAAGAGCTTCAAGTTAGTTTGCTTTCCCTCCACTCTTTCAATACCAGGATACCACCAAACCTTGTTTCAAGACCTCTTGGAGAATGCCACCTCTCAATCACTGCTCACAGGGATGCCCAAAGGGTCAGCCCAGCATAGCTTACTAATTCTAGAAAGGTGACTTCTCATTATTATCATAACTTTTAAAAATGTTCTTACAGACCTCATAGCATGAGGAACTGGTTTTGATATCTGACAGTCCTGGGTTCATATTATACCATTTCTTTGCTCTATAAATATGGATATTATTGCATTTCTCCAAACCTAAATGCATTCATCTGTGAGGTGGAAAGGATGCCATTAAGAATATAAGCTTACTGTGTAAGTTAAGAACAAGTATGTATTAGAAAAGAAGAACAGTACATGTACCCAATTGTGTGGCGGTAAGTAGAATTCTACTCTATTGACTCTATTTTGAATTAAAGGATAAAGAATACACTGGAAATATTGCAAGGGAGTACAAAAGGGGATACCCTGGTGATGTGTTGCTCTATACAAGTCAAAGCATTTTATACCATATAGCGACTTCCGCCCAGTAAGTTGGTGTGGGGGCCAGGCACATGTCTAAGACAATATTACTACTTTCTACCTATTTAGGCATTCTTCTTCTACCTAAGACTGCCCTGCAGTATGACGAATTTCCAAATTTCAACATGCCAGTGTCAGCAAGGGGCGGAGTTGAGATTATCCCTTAGTCTCAATGTCAGCAACAGTTCTGAATGCGCCCATGTGTATGTTTCGTATGAATTACCCATTGAAATTTACTACAGGGAACATCACTGTTATTAACATTGTAACCTAACCAGAGTCCCAGACTCCATGTCCCACACAACACAAATGGACTTTTGGACTGAGGAAAAAAAAAAAAAAGTTTTTTCTACCATCTACTCTTAAGTCCTTATCTGGGAAAGGACTATCCAGTTAGGAAATGATCCAGACGAGATGATTTGCCAGGTAATCCAATAGCTTATTGATTTCCTACTATTTTTACAGGGATCAGCAAAGATAAAGACATAAAATTCAAATCAATCTACCAAGTGAGGTCTGATGTGAGAGACATGAGAAAGTCCAGCTTTTCAGTGGGTTTAGAGTTTTCCTGTGGACAGACTCCCAAATCTGCCCCGCCAGACTGACCACTGCAGGAAATTTATGCTTCCAGAGCCTCTGGGGCTGCCAGACTCAACTCAGACTCAACAAGGCCAGCATGTGACTCACAGGCCTCCCAACCTCTCCTTGCCCATGGCTACTGTTTGTATTCTTCTCTTCTAACTGGATACCTTCACACTCACCTTGGATGCCCCCTCACTTTCACACTGCCATTAATCCCCTGACCTTCTCCCTTCTCATTGATGTGGTGGCTTTCGCTCTCCTACTTTCTGTGAATCAGGTCGAGGTCCTCGTCAGCCAGTGCATCTGGGGGATAGCTTCTTGGCTTTCCCTTGCTTCTAACAACCGCTCCCTGCACCTCCCCTGACCCATCTCCTTGCCAGCAAATGTTTTCAATCCCTGTGGGTGCCTCATGCCTCTGTTCTAGAACTGGCTCTCTCAGCCTCAATAAATGTTCTTGTTACTAAGATCTTCTGTCTCGGGAGATCCATCCCTATTTCCTGCCACTCCCTGACCCACTCTTTTATTCTAGCCCTTATACAACCCTTGCCTCTCAGCCTGGTGTCAGTGATACTTTCCCTCAATGTTTCCGCCCATAATGCCTAAGTTCAAGCCTCGTATTCCAATTCCAGCCCAAGTCTACATCTGCCACCAACTCGCCTTAAAATACTTCGGAAATTGCTTACCTTTCCTGTTTCTACACTCCTTTGCTATTTAGCTCCAACCCCCGCCCCCACCCCAAGGCTAACCCTTACTTAATTGCTTGTTCACTCATTAGCCCTGTTTCCCCGTAAAAGCATGGGATGTGAGGATCCTATATCCTTCTTCTTCGTCCTACTCATTCTTCAGTCCCTCCCTCAAGCAGAGGACCCAGAAAGAGATCATTAGTACCCATGAAATGGAACTGACGTTTGGACTTCTGTAAGGGAGCTGAGGGTAAATCTTTAATTCGAACATTTCTAACTTTGTTTCTCTTCATCGCAATTACACGGAGGCATGGAAGATTTGGGACCAAGGAATTCACATGCCCTCCTCCCGCTCCCCCGCCCCCGGAGCCTTTGAGAAAGACCTACAGAAAGGTTTTGTTTACCAGTTACCCCTGCTGGGGGGTCGGGTGGGGGTGGAAGAGAGCATTGTTGGATTTAAGAGCTCAGCCACAGACGAACGCGCGCGCGGACCCTAAAGGGTCATCAGGCTGCAGAGGTGATGCTAGGAGCCCGGCTTTTTCTTGCCTCGTGGTGGGGGGCGGGGTGCGCTTTCGCATTCTTCCGTTTACGAGAAACTAGAGCGGACTTTATCCCATGCGGGGGTCACAGCTCCCAAAAACAATGGCCTGAAGTGGGATGTGCGGGATTCAGATCGTCGATGAGGTGCGACTGCAATGGATAGTCAGGCGGCCGAAGCAGGCTCCTGGCGCCGGCCTCCAGCAGGGGCTCGGGCGGCGGGGAGTCTCCGGGGCTCCCGCCCGCAGCCCGCGGATTCGCCGCTAGGAGGCGCCCTGAGCGCGCCGGGCCCCTCCCGCTGCCAAAGGAGGGCTGGCATCCCCTCCGCCAGCCCCTGAGCCGGCCGCGGAGCAGGCGAGGAGCAGACCGCAGCGGACGCGCGGCAGACCGCCGGGGGCTGTCACCGCGGACGTGCCGCGCGCCCCGACCCAGGACGCGGGCATCTGGGGACCGCCACCCGCCGCCCCCGCGAAGGAGCCGGGCCGGCGTCTTGGGCTCCCGCTCCGCGTTGAGCACCCGCCGGGGCGGAGGGCGATGTCTGCCGGGGCCCGCCGCGGTCCCCGGGGCAGCCTGGCGCCTCCGCTCGCGCCCCTCTGGTGCTTCGCCGCCGCGCTGGGCGTGCTGTGGACTCCCGCCTCGCAGGCGTTCAACTTGGACGTGGACAAGCTCACGGTGTACAGCGGCCCCGAGGGCAGCTACTTCGGCTACGCGGTGGACTTCCATATACCTGCGGCTCGCACGTAAGTCGCCCAGCGCAGGGAGGTCTCGCGCGGGGACGAATCCCGTCTGCCGGGGGACGCGCGCCCGTCCCCGCAGCCCGGTGGAAGGAGATTCCTGAGATTCCATCCCGCTGCGCACTTGGGGTCCCGTCAGGCTCCCCCGCCTCTTGTCCCCGTTCCATGCTAGATGTGCCTTGTGAACTTTTAAGTAGAGACACGCCACTTGCATGGAAAACGCAAGCCCTGGGGAGCTCCCAGGACTCGAGCAAAGACTCGAGCATCACACAAAGGGGAAAACGGGACCGGGTCCGAACAAACTCAAGCCAGTTAAAACAACGACCACAACACGGTCTGTTTTTGCATAGCCTGTAACAATTAAGTGTAACAATTAAGTGTCTGGATGCAAGTGCTGTCTGCTATAAACAGCTGGGCTCTGTCCTTCGCTATTTTTTTCCCCTCTTCTCTCATCTCACTGTATACATAGCTCCACCTAGAGAAGAATTAGGACTATCTGCACCCTCTTCAAACCAGGTTTCAGACGCCCGTAGGTTTGCAACAGGAAATCAAGTTTGACAGTCGGTCTCCATCATAAATAGGTTTCTGCCCCCGACCCCTACCCTCGTCTCAGGGAGCACGCCCGCTACTGCATCGCGTCCCGCTTTTATGATTCCCAAGGAGTGATTTTCTCTAACCCTTTCGCAGAGCGAGTGTCTTGGTGGGGGCGCCCAAAGCCAACACCAGCCAGCCAGACATCGTGGAAGGGGGAGCCGTCTATTACTGTCCTTGGCCCGCCGACGGGTCTGCGCAGTGCAGGCAGATACCGTTTGACAACACCAGTAAGTGATATTTGTCATTCTCAACGGTGTGTCCTGGTTTCAAAGAACCAGAGCCATCCTGGACTTAACTCCCCACTTTGGTTGTACTCATTTGGCCTGTCTGATGAGTCTTGTGTTGTGGGCTGTTCAGGTCCTTGGAGAAATCAGCTTAGTGAGTGAAGGCAAGGAAAATGTCCGGTGAACCCCAGAGAGGGAACCTTGGTGCTTTGACCTTGAATATTGGGATGTGTCCTAGTAACTTCTGTTTCCTTACTGTCCCAAGATGAGCATTTTCAGTGGATGCTTTGAAGAAATACATATGTTCTACCTTAACCGTGATTATGGAGAGAGTTTGGTTGCTTCCCAAGGACAAATCCAGGAAAAGACAGATCCTTAGTATTTCCAGTGCCCAAATTCTGGAGGCAAGACTCAGCTGCTATAGACCCAGACATCGCTCCATGTTGCTGTTTAATTCTTTACAGAAAGAAAGAATTTTCTTTCAAAATATTGGATATTGGATGCAAACTAGTACAGGCAGAGTGTGGATGGATTACATCCATTTCCAAAATCCCTAGACAGATGTTTCTTATTTAATTAAAGGGAAAATACATTTTAACCAATTCAGGCTGGTTAGGTTTCCTCTGGTGTTTTCTCTTTGGGTCCTGAGAAAATAATTTTACCGTAATGCTTTCAAAAACATTAACACTGAATGTTTTAATTTGTACCTCTAAAACTTGATGAATTCCAAAGGTATACATTATCAGAAACCAAATATCTCTTTTCATAAAAATGTGAACTCAAATAATGTTCTTTGATGATCATTTAAAATACCTTTTGTACCACACAAGTATTTTTATGACATCATTCTTCATCATTGTTATATTAGTGTGCATTTAGAATGTATGTAGAAAAATCCATTTTCACAGCATTTTGATGAAATTGGATGGATGGTATTTACCTGTTACTTTATCCAATTTGCAACTTTCTATTTTAAAAAATTAAATAATTTTGATTCTATCAATACGGAAGCCATTTCAAAGAAAAAAAAATCCTATGCAAGGCTTACCTTGAATTATGCCCAAATTAAGAAAATACTTCATAAAAACATTCTCAAATTATGTTTTTCACATGTATGTATATATAGTCACAATAACTCATTTCCCATTTTATTAAGTAACTCAGTTACTCTGTCCCAATTTTTATAAGCTTTTACTTTTAAATGTATTAGAAATTAGAAAAATTAAGCCACTTGATGTTAATTTGTAAAAGATATCTTTTAACTCATTGTTTAATTGGGATTTTAAATGCTTCTGATTACTGACCTACCTCTAGTTTGAGAATAAATTTTCTAAATCAGGATTAAGCTTAAATTTTAAAATAATCCATATCAAAACCATTTGTATTTTCAAAAGTCTCTAAAACCCAAGCCTGGATAAATAAAGACATAAGTCAATTCAAATTGAATTATTTGAATTTAAGTTAAGGGAAGTAAGTATTTATATTTTAAGATATATTATTGTATTTCTACCAAGAAGCAATCTGTATCATGGACATGAGTTTTATAACCTGCTAGAACATTCCTATAACATACCAAATCAGAATCTGGTTATTATATTTTTCCTTTGATAAAAGAAGAACCGATGTCTGCCCAGATAGGTCACATCTGAATACCTTTCTAAGTACTAATCCCAGTAGATGTCATGGTTCAACAGATGAAAACCAGAGAATACAGACATCAATATGAATTTTTAAAAACTGAACACTCTCAACCAAAAAATGTCCAATGTTAAATTACAATAGGTAGATTTTCCAAAAGTTCCTTCTAGAGCAACTTTTTGGGGATCTAAATTCACTTTCCCATGGAGAAATAATGCTGCAAGATTTTGCTTTGGTTTCCAGAACAGCCCACAGGAATGCAGTTAACCCTTATTGTAGCTGAATTATATTTGTAGTGAAACAGTAGGGGACAAACCTACACAGTTTTAACAATTAAATAAATAGAAAAATAATAAGAATATCGAGAAAAGGTCAGTGTTACTTAGAGAAAGAACCAGGGGTGAATGGCATCCCTTCGGTGCAAGTTCTGAGGAAGACATCTGGGTATCTCTAAGTGTTCTAGAGATTAATGCTGCTGGTTCTACACTCTATCTTATTTGGCTTCTAAATGAATGGAGGTGTTTGTTTGTTTGTTTGTTGTTTTTATGGTAGACAGAAGCCCTCATCCTACTATTATACTTAGCAACCATAACTGTAGTGATTTGAGGATTCATAAGTGGAGCAAAATAAGGGGAAGAAACGGGGAGGGAGATAGATGTTTCTGAAATAATTGAGCAAAACTGAAGATAAAAAAGAAGCAAGGCAGAGGAAGTCACGTTTGTGAGACATGAATGGTCCCCGGTGGAATGAACAAAGCAGTGAGCTAGCTGTGTGAATGCTTGGGGGAGTCCCACTGAGGAGAATCTTTGAGGAAAGAAAGTTTCCCCTGTTAGCCATCAGGGGGTACTGTGGGCCCAGGAACCTTGGTTGCTGTTGGGAATGGCCTGGGAATGGAGGGCAAAAGGAATCTGAGGACCTCAGGGCTCCATGTTGGCTACTGAGTGGGAGCTAGCTCTCAGCACATCATTTCTGCCTATTTCTTTATCCAGGCGCTCCAGACAATGGAACTGCCAGGGGCTGCCATTTGCTGTGAAGCTGGGGGAGAGAGGAGGGGCAGTGGGAGTCAGAATAGCTCTTTGCAGTTCACGTCCCTGTTCTTTGGGCCCAGGGTGATCTTGGAACCAAAGATGAAGGGCAGAAACACAGGTGCTGCTGACTCGGGGTCTGGAAGTCAATGTCACCACACGCTTGACATTTACTGATCACCTACTATGTAACAGCTTCTTATACACCTTATTTCTAATCCATAAAACGCATTTTATGAATAAGGAAACTGACATCAAAGATGTTCAAAAAAAGTTGTCCCCAAGACCGCAGTAAGCCGTAGGTGCCGGGTTGCAAAAAAGGTCTGCCGGCGACAGAGCCTGCCTCTTTGCCCCGCCTTCCTTCCAGGAGTGGGAGAGGACGGGTCCTAATAGGGCGCAAATTCAGGGTCAGCGTCTAGGGAGGTGACGCACTGCTTGCCCTGCTTCCCACCTCCTTCCCCTCAGCCCCCAATTACCTTCACAAAGGCCAATTAAAATGATCATCCAGGGAAGATCTAGAAGGGAAAAGCAGTTGGGGTTGAGGGCTGTGGAGAGCAGAGGTCTTAGAAGGAGGCTTTGTCTTGATGGGAAGGATGGGTTGTCTATGTCCCTGGTTTGTCGCAGCTTCTCACAGCGTGCGGTGGCCCCTCAGTGTCCCCGGTCAACAGCCTCCTGTCTTAATCTCTGCCACTTGGCAGCCGTGTATGGTTTTCCCAAAAGAGGAAGAAAATTTCTCTGCTCGACAAAGTGTAGTGGCTTTGAGTGCTAACACCCACATCTGATGTTCACTTAAGAGAGCACACTGACTCGAGCACAAATATGTATTACATTTCAAATATTCCTCTAAAAATATAGTTGTAACTTCCCCATCTTTTCTCTGTCTGGCTTTCCTATTACATGTGAATTCAAGTAAATTTGACCTTTTAATGACTCTCTTTCAACTTGTTCAGGCCCCTGGGGCGTCTACAATTTAGTGTTCACGGGGGTAGCCTAACAAACTCTCTCAACCTAGGCATTGAAGGAGACTGGCCTGTAATTTAGTCTGCGAATCTGGTTGTGATCTTGAACTTCAGTTGTAAGGTCAACTGCCTTTCTTTCTTTTTAAAACTTCCATTTAGTTCGATTTTTTTTCATTAAGTGATCATTTATTTTATTTTGACCTTATCATGTAAGCCGGATTTTAGAAATTACTTCTCAGCGTAAATGAAAAACCAGGAGGCCAGGAGTAGCCCAGCACTTCAAATGCATGAACACTATTAAAATCTGTGGTCCTTTCAAGTAGGGAGGAAGGAAACCTTAGGGAAGCGTATGACAGTGGGTGAGGTGCAAAGAGTAGATAATTTTCCTGCTCTGTACAAAATCAAGTGGTTGCAAAAAAAAAAAAAAAAACAAACCACTTCTCTCATCTCCCTTCTGTCTTTCTCCCTTACTTCCCTAGAATAAAATTCCCCCTTCACCAAATTGATCTCTTTCACTTTTGCCTCGGGAACTGTCTAAGCGGTGCCCCGTGTCTTAAACAATTTAAAACATCACATCTGCCACATTCATGCCTTTCCTTTCTAAATCTGCTCCAAGGTTCATTTCATCTTTTTCCTACATTTCCCAAACCCGTGCGTGGAGTAAATAAAACTGCAAGATTACAGCCCTCCTGCTAAAGGAGGGAGGGATGAGACAGAATGAATAGAGCCTCATCTTTGGAATGATGAAGGGCAAATTGCAACAATAGTAGCAAAGGCATAGTGTGCAAATATCTGATTATTTTAAATACATAAATGAAACATTTTGAGGAGACAGATAATGGCATGTGGTAATTAATGACGATAATCATCATAACACTAAAAGTAATGGTGAGGCAAGACAGCTGGGAACCACTGGCAATTAGGGACCCACATTAAGAATGAACAGGAAGAGGTGGGCGGGGCCATTGAGATTTGGAAGTCATCTGAGAAAAAGTACTAGAATTTGCCTGGCCTTAATTTAGCATCTCTGTGTTTAAAATGACAACAATAAAATGAAACCCGAAAATGGAAGACAGTTTGGTTAGGATATTTCAAAGCTCTGAAATGGTAAGATTTTTCTTAGAGTTGTGTTTTAGCTTGGGGACCAGAAGCCTTTGTGTTGGGGGTCTGTTTTATTTTGTGTTAAGTGAGCCCACAATAAGAAGCAGCTTAAAGCATCTGGTGCCGTGACTGGTACAAGGGTTGCTTTTTTGATAATATTGGGTGTGCCCTTTTTCTCATGTGAGGGTTAGGAAACATATTGGTCGCATAAGTCTTGTTTTTTCCAACTTCCTCAGAAAGAAATCAGGTTTTGTTCAGGAACAAAGAGAAGAAAAAATGTAGGTCAGAGCTATCAAGTAAATGACAGAGGAAATAACACAAATGTGACAGAACTCATGGACAGCAGAAATCTAGGCTTTGGAAAGTTCAGCTGAAAGTGGAAAAAGGGGCGGGGGAGGCAGCCCAGATAGAACCAGCTCTATGAAGAATTCATAATGCAAAATTAGTATAAGGACTGCTAATCAGAAAATATATAGATACATATATATGCATTGCTGACCCCACTGAGTCACAGAAGGTGGATGGTTCGCTTATTCTGGGAGCAACTCATGGCAGCTACCATGCCTGACGCTGCCCAGACAGATGCCATCAACGTCCCTAAGCTTCTCCCAAATGGCTTACACTTCCACAACAGAATATAACTGAGTCCTGATACCAGAAGGGAGGAGGAAGTGGTCCCTATAGCGCAGAGTGGCCAAGGAAGCAATTAGAAAAAGTCCTTGAAACTCTAACTAGAAATGGGAAACAGACCTGCTCCACAGCAAAGTTGAGTAGTATGAGCATTAGGCGCCTGTTGCCTAATCTGCAAAATTCTTTCAAGAAACTAGAGGTCTGTGTGATGGAAAAGGCTTCCAGGATCTTGATAAGAAGAGCCCATGCAGCATTCTGGGAGAAAGGTAGGAAATTGTAAAATTTTTCTGAAAGCGGAAAAAAGCACTTGGATGTAGAAGGTGACTGGTTTAGATGTCTGTGTTCGAACTTCACCTGTTGTATCCAAAGAGCCCCGTATCTGTGCACGGTGTTGACGAAGAGCGAAGCCAACTCCCTCTAGTCAGCTTCTGACTCCATTTCTCATGTGTCTCGGTTGTCATTCCCTGTGACTTGCCCAGATGTCTCCAGCTTGCCACACCGCTTACACAACTTATGTCTTCAGCAAGATATGTCGAAGTACTGGGTATCTCTCAAATGTGTGTTACATACACACACATGTCCCTGCTCTCCCTGGACCCACGTCCTCAACCATCCAGAACATCTTCTCTCCCAGCCATGATTTTCTGGTATTTCTGGCTTCTTTCTTCCTGCCATTCCCAATGGGAGATACATTTTAGATGTTAATTCTGAAGTTGTTGCCAATCCTTTTTTAGAAGAAAGGAGGCATAAACAGTAAAAAAGTGATGTTTCCAAATATCCCCAATGTGGGTAGTGAAGCAAATTATGGCCTAATCACTATGGGAAAATGGTTTTGTTTAATGTTAAGGGAAAACCATAAAATTCAAAACTTTATCTAGATCTGTTGAAGAGCAGAAGAAGGGATATGTGATGAGAGGCTGTCTTTGGGACTTGTGATTAAAATTGGATTTTTCTTCTTTTTTTAAAATGCATTTCTTAGCCTCATTATCAAAACCATGATCAGGTATTTATTTATGATCAGGAAAAATAGTGGTAAAAATTAACACACAAACATTTCTAAATGAAGTTATCGAGTTCACTGAAGGGCTGTGAAGATTTGGTATGGATGGTAGAGTAGTTAAAAAATTCAGTTTTTGGGGGCTCCTGGGCTGCTCAGTGGGTTAAGCCTCTGCCTTCGGCTCAGGTCATGATCCCAGGGTCCTGGGATCGAGCCCCGCATCGGGCTCTCTGCTCAGCAGGGAGCTTGCTTCCCCCCCCCTCTCTTTGCCTGTCTCTCTGCCTACTTGTGATCCCTCTCTCTCTGTCAAATAAATAAATAAAATCTTTAAAAAAAAAAATTCAGTTTTTGTATGGCTACTATGTTTTCAAATATTGAAGACCAAGGTTTTTTCCAGTAACAATTACATGCGTAAAAATAAGAAGATGCAGAAGTATTGCCTGTGTTCATTTTTGATTGTCCCTGAATCAATAGGAATATAGACTTGATGGTCTGCCGTGACAGTTTCTAGAGCCTTTTACAAGAAGGGGCTGCGCTTGGGGGCAAACCACTGTACAGATTCTATCAATTCAAATGCTAATTTCATCTTGGAACACCCTCACAGACATCTCCAGAAATAACGTTCAGTCAAATATCTTGAGCCAGTCAAGTTGACATAAAATTAACGTCACACACCGGTGTATCGCTTGCTCACATTGAATGTTTGATGAGTCGGTAAGGACTTGCTTATTCAAGTCACCCAAGGATGCAGGTCCATGGAGTTTCCTTACTGATGTGTGCTTTCAAGAGCACCTCAACTGTAAAGGCAGATAGAAAACTGTACATTGTCTGTGAAAGCTTCTGCCTAGATTTGACATATACAACTTCTCCTTGCATTTGGTAGGCCAAAGCAGGCCATGCCAACTTATTTCACACTTTTTTTTTAACCCACACCTAAGAAAATTGTATCTATAACCTTTAAAAGAATACTAGATAGGAAATGCAATAAAAGCAATTGTCTTTGGAAAAAATGTGATTAAAACTGGTTCTTCTTTTATCCCTATTGGACATATTTTGTAGGTCATATTTTGGGGACACCAAAATGGTTCTTTGGGTCTATAGTCCCAACCCTCGCACTTACGGTAGAGAGCAGATACATGGCAAGGAAATGAAGGTGTCTCTGTCAGCAGATACAAAGATATGAGCAAAACTTCATACCTAAAATCAGTCCTTAACCTGACCCATCTGGACTCCATTCTCTACCACAAATATTGTGTGGGAAGATTGAATACCCTTCATCCTTTCAATCAGGCTTCTTGGGGGACATGCTATTCAATCATAATGTCTTTATCTCCTCAAAGCACCTTTTAGTAAATTTTAACCCTCCTTACTTATGAAAACATTATCTAAAGATAGCAATCGAGTTGAAAGTAAAGCTTCATGTTGGCAAACAATAAAATCAAATTTCAGTGACCAGAGGAGTGTTAGTAACTTTCTACAAGCAGATTCTATTCTAAACAGTTCTAAACAGAGTTCAAGGCCTTACATATTCTTGTGGGGTTTACAGGGCATAGCCAGTGGCAAACTGAGAAAAAGGAAGATAAGAGCAAGGGAACAATGAGTGGTGTGTGTCTGCACCCTTGTATTTATTTTAGATTGGGTGGCTGTTATGTTTCTGGTGCTGCTGTAACAAATTATCACACACTTAGTGACTTTAAACAACACAAACTGATTATCTTACAGTTTTGGAGGCCAAATTGAAACTAGGTCTGATTGAACTAAAATCAAGGTGTTGACAGAGTTGTATTTCTGCTGGAGGCTCTAAGGGAAGAAACTATTCCCTTGATTTTTCCAGTTTCCAAGGTTGCCCACATTCCTTGGTTCATGGCCCTCCCACATTTTCCAAAACCAGCAATGTCAGGCTGAGTCATTCTCCCCCTGCCGTGTCTCTTGCCCTCCTTTCCTGCCTCCATCTTTCACTCTAAAGGATCCTTGTTATGAGTGCCTGGGGAGCTCTGTTGGTTAAGCGTCTGCCTTCAGCTCAGGTCATGATCCCAGTGTCCTGGGATAGAGTCCCACATAGGGTTCCCTGCTCAGCGGGGAGTTTGCTTCTCCCTCTGCACCCTGCCCCTATTCAAGCTCTCTCTCTCTCAAAGATAAATAAATAAAATCTTTAAAAAAGAAAGAAAGAAAGTCTCTTTGTTATGAAAATGGTCCCACCTGGATAACCTCTGTATCTTAAGGTCAGCGGGTTAGAAACCTTAATTCCCCTTTGCCATGCCACCTATAATATTCACAGGTTTGGGGGTGATTAATGTAAACATTTGGGGGGCTATTATTTTGCTTATCACAGGTGGTTAGAGTTTTATTGAGGAGGTGGCATATTTGAGCAAGGACCTAAATTAAGTGAAGAAAGGAATGAAGCAATATTGAAGGATGGGTAGTGGTCCAGCTTGTAGTGAAGTCATTGTTGAAATCTAGAGATGAGTGTGTCTTGGGAGATGGAGGCTACTGGACTAGATTGAAGTAAGTCAGGGAAAGAGTGACAGAAAATGAGGCCAGAGAGCCAAGTATATAGGCAGATACCTTAAAGGCCGGGGTCAATGTTTTGGATTTTATTCTCAGAGTGATGGGCAACCACTGGTGGTTTTGAGTAGACAAGTAAGATAATTTGAATTATATTTTTCCAAGGCTCAGTTTAACAGACTATAGACAAGCAAGGAGACTAGACTCTTCTCATTGTCCACTGACAGAAAAGCATGGTTAGGGTTGGGTGATAGCAGTTAGGGTTGAAATATGGTAGGATCTGGGGTTCATTTGAAAATGCAATTGGTAGAATTTCATTATGGAAGAGATGAAAGGTGTGGAAGAAAGAATTTTGACCCAAGTAGTAGAGGAATGGGACAGAGACTGGGAACAACAGGGAAGGAGCAAGTCTTAGAAAAATATACTAGGAGTCAAATCCAGACATGTGAAATTTGAGCTGCTTATTAGAGATCCAGCCGAAGTCATATGAGAAGGTAGATCAGTAAAGTTGGAGCTCAAGCCAGAGGCTTGGATACTGACATTTTGAAGTCATGAGTGTGTGGATGATATTCAGGACCACACCTTGGGGAGTGAGTATGGTGAGAGAAGGGGGAAGCAAAGCAGAACCAAGAGAAGAGAATGAGCTGGGCCTGACATTTGGAGAAATGTTGAAGAATGGAGGAGGATGTGTAAGAAGCACTGAAGCATTTTCAAGAGAGAAAATGAGAGGATGGATGGGGACAGCAAGGACCAAGAACTTTTACTATACATGGGATCAGAGGAACGTAGTCATGGAGAACCTATTTCAGCATGTTTGCAGTCCATTAGGCTCATCCCATTGAGAGGGAAGCAACAGTGACTGAAAGAGAAGGGGACCTACATGAACAAAGTCCTGAGAAGATGGGAAAGGGTGTGTGCAACTCTTACACAAATGGAGGGGCTCAGGGGCAGCTCTTCCTCAGGGACAGGACACGGCACAGTGAGGGCACCAGTGAGAAAGGTTGGTGGGTCAGGAGACAGGAGGAGGAAAATGGCCTTTTCTCATGTCTTGCATTTTCTCCATAAAATAAGAAGCAAGGTTATCAGCTGAGCGTGAGAAGGTGGTAGGAGAGGGTTGGGAGATTGAGAAAGTGTGAACTGAGCAGTGACGTCACGGGATTGATGAGCAGGCTATGTGCACAGGGACGGGGCACATTCATAAATCTGAATTTATCTTTGGAAGGAGTAAATTTTTGCCTCTGCCCCCCTTATGGCTTGAGTCTACTCATTTAGAATAGGATTTAAGATCTCCCAGAGAACAGTTCCATCCTGAGTGTTAATCGTCCATGAGGATATGCTGCAGACACAGAACATTTGAATTCTGAAATGCTTATTTTATGTGCCATTGGGAATGATGATGCCTTTTTTTTTAAGCAGAGAAATGAACCGTTTTGTTAAATGAACGGTTGGGATCCTTTTTACTACATCTTCCGGCAACAGCGCTGAGATCCCCAGGAGAATGCAAGCATATGAGGGGAGTTAGTGTAAATCCATTTGCAAGCGTTATTGGGAGGCAAGTTTATACAGCCTTCATCCTGAAACCTAATCGTATCCTGTATTGAAAAGCATTGCTTTGAGGTCATATTGAAGAGATTTATGTCATTTAATCTGCTTCCTGAGATTCCCATGCTGAGAGGTTTTCATTACTTCTTGAAGCAAATAAATTGTTGGGCACTAAACAGAAGCCTGCTGTGTTCCTGCCCATCTGAAGGTGACGCAGAAGCTATGTTGAGACTTGTCTGTCCCCCAGCTGTAACTATGGCCAAGACTTTGGAGGCCAGGTAATTATTCCAAGTGGGAGAAAGTCTAGAGCTGAGAGAAAGTCTGAGGAATTCAAGGAGCTCAAAGGAAATCACGGAGCTTGGGAACGAAGGGATGGCGCTAGCGACGTTAGGGTGGCGTGACAACTCTGGCTTCCGGACAGAGAATGAATCTGTAAGTGGCAAACCTGGGGGAAGGGACACCAGTCAGGAGGCTGTTGCAGAACCTGCAGCTAATGAAATGGTGGTCCCAGCTAGGGAAATGGCAACAGGTATGGAAAGAAACGGATGGATCTGAGAGGGCTTTGGAAGGAAGAATCAGCAGGAACAGACTAGCGAATGGAATTTGGGAGCGCAGCATTACTGATTGCCAAGGACGCCTGTGAACAAGTCAGACATAGTCTCTGACCTTGTGATATGCAAGTCCAGTGGACGAGAGCATCAGTGCCTGGCTGCGGTAGACGGGGACAAGTGCTGTAAAAGCAGAGTGTGAAGAAGGCATTAGGTGTGCAGAAGGAGGGCTCCTGTCCTTGCCTGGAGGGTGACTTGTGTGTTTCAGGGACAGCTGTTCAGAGAGGGCATCATTAAAGGTCAGAGCTGAAGAGGGATGTGTGTGTGTATGTGTGTGTGCAGGGGTGTGCGTATGTGAGCTGTGTGTCCATCCCAGCCGTGGGTGAGCTGAAAGAGAAAACTGTTCTAGTCAGCGCAGAAGAGTGGAGCGTGTTGGAGCAGATGAGGTCAAAGGTGATGTCTCTGTACATTTCAGCCGTACCCGCTCTGCCTTTCAGACTTCCACGTCATGCTAGTGGAGTTTTGTTTTGTTTTGTTTTGTTTTGTTTTGTTTTTAATCTGATCTGCCAGAGGTGGCTTACCATTTCCCCTTGGGGAGATGAGTCTTTCATTTATTAACATTTGTTCCCCTAGCTGCATCAGATAAATTAGCAGAACATTCACCCAAAAAATCACATTGTGCCAACAAGAGCCCATATGTATTTCTAGAACACATCTTACATATGACCTGAGTTAACTGGCATATGAAAAGCATCTCAAATGATATTATATGAGGTAGAAAACTCATTTGTGTTATTATTAAACAAATGTCTGAAGAACACTGGCTAGACGCTATTGGTTGTTAAAAAGTCAAGTTGGAAATATGATCTTTATTCTCGGTAAGACAGTATAGATGTGGAAATAACTATACCAGAAAATTTATATTCTCATCCTGATCAGGAAAACTATATGACATTATTTATAGAAACAAACATTTAAATAGCGATAGGAAAATAATAATTTTAAATAAAACCTTCATGATTTCCAGAAAAGAAATGTTTTAGACTAGAGGAATGAGCTAAAAGCCACTTCAGCTCTGAGTGGTTGGATAGGCTTGCCAAACTTAACATCTCCTATGTCCAGGGATTAGGATTCCAAAGACCTTACACTTAGTGCCTTATATAAATCTTCATACAAGTTTCATTACTTTATATTGTTTGACTTTTTAAAAACAAAAATCTGAAAGAATTTTGATTTGAAAAGAGTCTTTGGCCCTACATTTTTTTTTGTTTTTATTTTTAAAAATTTTTAAAAATTTATTATTTTTTATTAACATAGAATGTTCTATTTGTTGCAGGGGTATAGGTCTGTGATTCATCAGTCTTACACAATTCACAGCATTCACCATAGCACATACTGTCCCTAATGTCCATCACCCAGCTACCCCCCCAACCCCTTACACTCCAGCAACCCTCAGTTTGTTTCCTGAGGTTTGTCTCCCTCTCTGGTTTTGTCCCATTTCATTTTTTCCTCTCTTCCCCCATGATCTCTGCATCCACTTCATTGCAAAAGGCAAGATTTCATGTTTTGATGGCTACATAATATTCCATTGTGTATCTGTATATATATATATATATATAATATATACACACCACATCTCCTTTATCCATTCATCTGTCGATGGTCACTTGGGCTGCTTCCATAATTTGTATACGTATATGATACAAATAAGTCTATAAATAAATGTATAGACTATTCATTTAATCAGAATAACACACTTCTGTCCATTGACAGATGAATGGATCAAGATGTGGTGTATATATATACATATAGGTATATACAGAAATATTATTCAACCATTAAAAAGGAGAAAGCCCTGGGGCGCCTGGGTGGCTCAGTGGGTTAAAGCCTCTGCCTTCGGCTCAGGTCATGATCCCAGGGTCCTCTCTGCTCAGCAGGGAACCTGCTTCCCTCTCTCTCTCTCTCTGCCTGCCTCTCTGCCTACTTGTGATCTGTCTCTCTGTCAAATAAATAAATAAAATCTTTAAAAAAAAAAAAAAAAGGAGAAAGCCCTGTCATTTGCAACAACATGGACAGAACTTGAGGGCATTACGCTCAGTGTATAAGAAGAGAAAGACAAATGCCATATAATCTCACTTATATGTGAACTCTAAGAGAAAACAATAGCAACAACAAGAACAAAAACTCAGAGAGATCAGATTTGTGGTTACCAGAGGTGGGGGGAATTGGAGGAAGGTGGTCAAAAGGGACAAACTTCCAGTTATAATACAGTTATAAAACAAGTTCTAAAACAAGTTCTCGGGATGAAACGTACACCATGATGACTATGGCTAACACTGCCATATAGTATATATGAGAGATGGTAAGAGAGTAGATCCTAAGAGTTCTTACCATCAGGGAAAAAAAAATCTTTTTTTTTAATTCTTTAAAAATATTTTATTTATTTATTTAACAGAGATCACAAGTAGGCAGAGAGGCAGGCAAAGAGAGGGAGAAGCAGGCTCCCCGCTGAGCAGAGAGCCGGATGTGGGGCTCGATCCCAGGACCCTGGGATCATGACCTGAGCTGAAGACAGCGGCTTAACCCACTGAGCCACCCATATGCCCCCCCAAAATATCTTTTTTTATCTATATGTGAGAATAATGGATGTTTACTAACTTATTATTGTAATCATTTCATTATATATATACATATATATGTATATATATGTATATATAATCATGATGCTGTATACCTTAAATTTATACAGTGCTGTATGGCAATTATATCTCAATAAAACTGAGGGGGGAAAGAATACATTACAATTTATAATTACAATTCAATTTCTTAAACATTACATGGAAAAATGAATTTTTCATAGTTCCTCAAATACTTGAAAACTCACACTAAGATGATCAAGAGTATGAAGCCTACAGAGCTGCTCTTTAATGGTTTTTAATAGTGGTTTTAGGGTATTAGGAATCATACATTTAGAAGTTTAATTTTTTGGGGCATAAACATCAACATAGGTTCTTTTCTTGGATGTGTTTCCTGCCACAGCTGTAATATTTTGAATTTTACAAAGGAGTAATCCTTGTTCTCAGATATGTAGTTTCAATTTAAATGAAACTTTTACAGCATACATTGATTATGGGAAAGATTACAAACAAACGTTTAAAGATAACTTTTTACGCTTTTCCTGATTAAAAATGTCTGGACAGCTCCTGCAACAACTTTAAGAACCAAGCCCCTGCCCTTAAAGTAATGATTGAAGGTACAAGGAAGCTTACTGTGTTCCAGCACGAGGTCGAGGACTTTCCTATAAACAGTTTTCAGAAATCCCCCCCATTTCCCAGAATGTTCTGCTGCACCTGTGTAGTTTCAGCTCTTCCCTTCTATCCCCCATGGTGATCTATCTTCACTTCTTGTAATTCCTCCCATTTAACTAAGCTAAACGATTAGAAAAATCTGCTTGGAACCCATATGTGCACCATATTCTACACTCCCTCATTCCCACTCTGAAATGAATATTCCTGTGAAAAATGAACCAAAAGTTAGTAGGCTTGCCACCCACTGGGATTTGTACCCCGATTGCCCAGAGACCACGCTTCCAATTTAAGAAAGGTGGCTTCAAAGCCCAAAAATGTGGGACAAGCCAAATCAATTTGATTGCTGCCACCCATCTAAATTTTCCAGTTTGGCCTACAAATCTTTTGATTTTATCTTTAGGGTTTTTTTTTTTTTTCCCTAGATCATATTTTTTTTTAAGATTTTTTTTTTTTAAGTAACCTCTATACTCAACATAGGGCTTGACCTCACAACCCCGAGATCAAGAGTTGCATGCTCTATCTACTGAGCCAGCCAGGGGGCCCCAGATCATATCTGACATGAAAATGAGATCATACTGGGACGCCTGGGTGGCTCAGTTGGTTGGACGACTGCCTTCAGCTCAGGTCATGATCCTGGAGTCCCTGGATCGAGTCCCGCGTTGGGCTCCCAGCTCCGCGGGGAGTCTGCTTCTCTCTCTGACCTTCTCCTCACTCATGCTCTCTCTCACTGTCTCTCTCTCAAATAAATAAATAAAATCTTAAAAAATAAATAAATAAATAAAATTTAAAAAATAAATAAATAAATAAATAAAAAGAAAATGAGATCATACTAACCGATAACCTAGACAAACTTCCAAGTAAATAGATGGGGACTTGGTCATTCATTCAACAAACACTTATGGAGGGCATACTATGTGCCAGGCACCGTCCTAAAAGTGGAAAATACAAAGAAGCAGAGAATTCATGTTTCTGCTCATGAGATCTACATATATTCTGAAGGAGACAGACAGTAAGCTTGCAAGCCAACAAATAAGCTCATCTCAGATAGTGCTCAACCATGTGACAAACTGTGCCAGCAGGAATAGTAAACACAATGAGAAGCCGGCAAAAGCTGAGCTTGTCCAAGGAACAGAAAATCAATGTGTCGGCAGCTTAACGAGCCTGGGCAGTTGGAGGAGTTGATGCTGGAAAAGCAGGCAGGGGCCAGATCATGTCAGGAGTTAATCACTGCAGAGGTGGAATTACAACTCTCCAAGAATAAAGATGGATCGTTCAATAACTGGTGTTGGGACAACTGGCCTTTCATACTGAAAATAAGTAAGATATCTGGGACACATTGTGTAAAAAAAAAAAAAAAAAAAAATCCAGATGGACAACAACTCCTTAAACAAAGTTAAAAAACAAGCAAAAATCAGGGGAAGATATTTGCAACATACATGTGGGGGGAAGAATCATTACCCAGAATATGTGCGGAATTCTTAGAAATCAGTAAAACAAATCACCAAACAAGAGAATGAACAAAGATATGGATTGGAAATTCACAGAAGAAATAGGTGTGTGGGTCATAGATAGAAAAAAGATGATCACCTTGCTAATAATCAGGGAAATGCCAAAGAAGTCAAAAACCAAAGGGGTACCCGTCATCTGGATGGGCAAAAACTTACACACCTACAGGGACGAGAGCTGCTGGCCTCTCTTTCATGCACTGCTAGAGAGCACGGGAATTGTAGCTACTCTGGTATGGCTGAGAAAGCAGATATGGTGACTCTGTGTGACCCAGCAATGTCATCTCTACTCTGGTGCCAGAGAGACATTCTTCCACATGTGTTGGTGGTGAAGGGTATAAGGATGTAGTAGAAAAATAGAAAAAGCCCAAATGTTCACATGTAGGTAGAATGGATAATTAAAATAGAGATTGAGTAAGATACAATGCTGAGCAAGAATTAAAATGAATGAGCCAGGAGCGCCTGGGGGCTCAGTCGGTTAAGTGTCCGACTTTTGATTGTGACTCAGGTCGTGTTCACAGCATCATGAAATTGAGGCCCTCATTGGGCTTCACGCTCCCCGAGAAGTCTGCTTGGGATTTTCGCTCTCCCTCTGCTTTTGCTCCTCCCCTGGCTCATGCATGCTCGATCTCTCTCTAAAATAAATAAATAGAGGGGCATCTGGGTGGCTCAGTGGGTTAAGCCTCTGCCTTCGGCTCGGGTCATGATCTCAGGGTCCTGGGATCGAGCCCCGCATCGGGCTCTCTGCTCAGCGGGGAGCCTGCATCCCCCTCTCTCTCTGCCTGCCTCTCTGCCTACTTGTGATCTCTGTCTGTCAAATAAATAAATAAAATCTTTTAAAAATAAATAAATAAAATAAAATAAAATAAAATAAATAGAATCTTTAAAACAAGAATGAGCTGAATCTATCCATCTATCTATCCATCCACCTATCTATCAAGGGATGCTTGAGAGCTGCACGAAGAACATCACATCTGTCACCACTGATGTGCACGTGTGCCCGCAACCGCCACCAGAACACAATGACTTTCCGTCTTCTCTTCCCAGACCTCTCGTGAGCCTCTCATTCAACCAGAATCTTACTTGTAAGAACGTCTGGGAAATGGACATTCCAAGGTTTCAGCCCTCTGCCGTAGAGAAGAGGGCTCCACAGGACAGAAATCTTGCTGAGTGTTTACAGATAATACCTGGGGGTTGTTGTCAGTAAAGATCAGATCAAATCAAATCAAACACATTGTCCTTGCACTGGAGGTTTCTTGAGCACCAGGGTGCAACAGATAGCATCGAGCTTTGTGTTGGGGTGTTTGGCATGGAAGAATCTTGCTCAGAAAAGGAAGGTGGGAAATTGGGAAAGTTCACTTCTGTAGTCAAGCCCAAGTATATTTCGCTCATTTGAAATTTTAGGAAATTATGATATTAGATTTAAAGTTAGAGAACTTACAGAATAATAATGCAGAATTTTGAAAAGGTGGTTTGTCCACTTCGAAGATCAAGGAATGGATGACAGATCAAGATTGAAGCTCATCTCTGTAAATGGAGGCCGAGGACAGTAGAAGTCTCCCTCGTAGTCCTTGGATTGCGTGTGGAATTAGTGGAATTAGTGAAGTCCATTCATTTGTATTCTTGGTCCAGAAGAAATTCGTTGCTGGATGATAACCCACAGTTGACACTTTTAATCCAGTTACTATACAGTTCAACCTCAGAACAGCAGAAAAGATACCTCAGGAGTCACAAAGGCCAAGTCACATCATTTTCTCTAGCAAAACAAGGTCAATTTGAAAGTGCCTTTTATCTTTTCCCAGAATCCATTTCCTTCCTCCCAGCAACCTGCTTTTCTTGAGTCCTTTCGGGATATCCTTTAAGGATATTTGAAATTTTAGAGGTGCCGGTCTTTTCATGGCTTTTTAGCATATTGGAAATTTCAAAGTCACTGTGTTGTACTTTTTCCCTGTAATCAATTAAAACCACACCGACAATCTTGAGAGCTGTTACTAATTACATTGCTGAGTACCAAAAATCACCAACAATAAATAACATATATGTGTGTGTATGTGTGAGGTCCTTTCCAATTCTCGGACTTAGGTTGAGTTTCCAGATTTCTACGTAAGAGATATTTGTAAAGGGTTTGGACTTTCAGTTATATGGCCATATGATTTCTGTAGTGTACAGCTTCTCAGCTTATAAAGAAAGCACTTTCAGTTTAGTTTATCACATGTGATCATTATGACTTTGATCACCTGTAAAAGAGGAAAGAGGGAAGGTATTCGTGGCCTCATTTTACAGAAAAAATCAAAACTCTGAAGATTAAAAGAATTGTTCCCAGTCACTCAATTAATGGTGACAAGGTTGTCTCTGAATTCTACAGTCTTCCAAAGTGCCTACAAAGTGCCTATAGAAATGTTTATATTCTTACGTTTATGCTGTAATCTGTAAGATTCTCTAGTTCTTTGTTAGTTGTGTGCATTTCGAGTAAGGATTTACAGAACTTTTTTTTTTAATGCTCAGAAGCAACGAAAGTGTTTTTAAGAAGGTTTTTAAGAAGGAAATTCATGATTTTCTACTAACATGTAAAATGTAAATTTTAGATTAAGATTGAGTGCATATAATTTGTAAAAGTCTGTAATCATATGTAAACTCAATTTAATGTTAATTACATGTATATTTTGGCCTCACTTAATAGGAGTTAAAAGTTCATTTTGTAAATTTATTACAGAGTCAAGGAAGAAAAATGAAATGCATACCAAAGGAAATACATACAAATAAATGCCTTGGTACAAATGTCTTTTGAAATTCATTAGCTATTACTGACGAAGCTCCAGTTAAAACCATGTGGTTAGAACCACGTGGGAAATATGCTGACTGGGAATCAAGAGTGAAAGAAGAGATATCTGCTTTTTATTAAGACCTGAAGTGTGCTATAATTGGGTTGAGTTTCTACCCAGATGGCCCCCCTCTTTCTGACATCTGCAAAGTGTATATGAACTGCATTGAGGTGTTATTTTCTGTGGCTGCATGGAAACATGTTATTCGGTTAAAAACCAAGACCTTGGAGTCCTTCACAATCATTCCTGCTAACTCATGCCAAGAAACTTGTGCTTCTCTGATCTGGGAGATTCCTATGTGTTTCCCTATTGGAAAAGGTTTGGAATTCCTTAGGGGAGTTATAAATATCTGGCCTTCAATCTTTTATAAATCAATAACAAACCTGTAGATTCAAGACTAGCAAGTCCACATCAAGTTTACAACACAGTTATCTCTGAAAACATACATTGTAAAAAAAAAAAATGCGTCTTGTAAGTTATGAAATGTTAAGTTAGGAAATGTCATGTTCGAATATGCATTTTCATTTGGTATTTTTCTAAATGAAAAGTCTTGATTGGAACTATCCCTTCCATGTATGAAGATTGTTTTTCAAGTCTTTTTAATGGACACATTCATTTTTACATATTAGATCTGGCTGCCACACTTTACGAATTATTAACAATTCCATGTCGTCCTTGTCAGACAACAGAAAGATCAGAGTTAATGGAACCAAGGAACCTATAGAATTTAAATCGAATCAGTGGTTTGGAGCAACAGTGAAAGCTCACAAAGGGGAAGTTGTGGTGAGTATGATTTATGGGGATGCTTTGGGATAATATGTATTCTGAAATGTTTTAAAGCTCATACTTACAAAAATACTTTCATGTAAGGACATGCCAGATTTTTAATGATAAATTTATCAGTGTTCTAAAAATAAAGTTCGTGCTTAAAATTAGAGAATCTACTTTAGCGTTTAAAGTTAAAGGAAATAAAGCCTGTTTTCCATATCCGTGAGATATTTTTGAATATTTCAAAAACAAATAAGGAAGATAGAAAAATAAAAGCTAAACATTAAGGAGGTAAATATTTTATTGCTTAAGATTGATTTAAAGGGCTGATTACAAATTGACCAGAGAAATAGCACTGCCATCGGGATTCTTTAAAAGTTTATCTACTGTGGTATCATTGATCATTTTTTAAAATTAAAGGAAAATTCTCTTTAAAAATATAACTACTAACTTTGTGGTTCTCTGAATACATTAATACTTTTTAAAACAAATAATGTCACTCCCAATTAGATATGATTCAACTTTAAAATGCTATGACCTTATAATTCTATTCTCTTATTATTGCAAGTAATGATATATGTCTAAGTTATTGAGAAACAAAAGACCGCATTACGCTGCTCTGGAAATTTTTTTGTCAGGAGAATTTTTTAAACCATTGGCTTTCATTTCCTTACAACAATAAAGCAATAACTTTGCTTTTTTTTTAAAGATTTTATTTATTTATTTGACAGACAGAGATCACAAGTAGGCAGAGAGGCAGGCAGAGAGAGAGAGAGGAGGAGGAAGCAGGCTCCCTGCGGAGCAGAGAGCCCGATGTGGGGCTCGATCCCAGGACCCTGGGATCATGACCTGAGCTGAAGGCAGAGGCTTTAACCCACTGAGCCACCCAGGTGCCCCGCAATAACTTTGCTTTTAAGATTTGTCTAAATCTGCCTGAATTACGATTTAATAAGAATAAGTATCTAAAGGAAAGGCCTTGCTTTATTTGGTCTGTGATTAACCCCCCCAAGGACATTTTGATATAAACAGGTAATGTATAAAATACAGATAGCCCTCTCCCGTTACAAATCCAGAATTTACAGTATGGTCTCTATTTGGATTGTATTTGCACTAATATGGTTTTCACATTCTAGAATTGGTTAAACAAAATTTTTTTTTTATCCTTTGGTAGTGTATGACATGGGAATTGCTTTGGAAAGCTAATTCTATTTTTTTTTGTACTGTACATGTTGTGCATTTATCCAATACTTGTAGAAACCCTCAGAATCACTGAACATGAAATCATATGCCATGTTCATAATAAAAATGGTTAATTCAGGGGCATGCTTGCATTTTCAAAATTACATGAAAGGAAATAAGATAATATTAAGTATATTTCAAGTTAATTTTTTCCTTTGAGCACGGAAGTTTAGCAGGGTAAAGAAGTCAATTCTACCCTATGTGATAATTACTAGAACTTCAAAATGCTGAAGTATCCTTTTGAATATCCAGGTGTCGTGGGTGTATGTTTAAAGTTTGGGTCACAGGCCAAATTCATCTCGTCAGTATGTTTCACATCAGTGTGAAACTGAGCAGATATAAAAAGGGTAACTTGCTAGAGCTGACCGCAGGCAAGTACTGGGAAGAAGTTTCGGGCATTTAAGTGTGCCGTGGGAAGCTGGCAGGTGAGGTCTGTTGGCAGACTGCCAGAGGCACAGGCACAGGTGAATGCCTGCTCTGCCCACACTCCTGCTTTTTGCTGTGGGAACTTTACGTTAAACATATTAACCATATAACTGGTCAGTTTACCAAGAGGGCCCTAAGATAGGGAAATGGATGAGATACATGATTTTTAGGTATTAGCCAACACCTCATGATGCCAGAAAACTCAAGTAGTGGAAACACACTTCTTACTTGAGACTGTAAGTTATTTTTTACTGAAAGTAGTTACATGTTGAGCCCATTATCAAGGACATGTTTGGAATCTTGAAAAGACTTTAAATTAGTGTCTGCTTTCATTTTTGTGGCATTGTATTAGGAGTGATACCATCAAATTAGGAGGTAGGCTAGGGGTTCTGTATTCTAGGAATCTGCAATTCTGTGTCCTTAGGATAATGAGCACTTGAATAATCAGGATTCAAGCTAGCAAAACAGGTCAAAAAGATGCCTATGTTTTCTACACAATTATTTCATTGCCTCTCTCATTCGTAACAAAATTAATATTGTTTAATTTGATTAAAGAAGAATTCATGTATTCTCTTTCCTATTAGATATCCTTGCAAATACCATGCTTTTGTTAGAATCCAAGCTTCTGGACAAGTGACCAGCATATTTTATGCAAGAATCGTGTTTTTTTTTTTTTTTAACTGTTGTTTAAATTAATTTTTGTTTTGTTGTGAATGAAAACCATTAAATGAAAAATAAAGTCAAGAACACTGTGGTAAGGGTATCCAAATAAAAGTCATTATTTAAAAAGTTGTAGGATATACCATGAGCGATAAACCAGGGAAATCCACAAAACAGAGGTATACAAATTTGTCTGCCTCCTGTGATTTGAAAATAATTTCTTAACACAACAACTGGGCAAAGAAAGTAACTATCCTCATTTTAAGACATCGCACTGATTTTTTCACTGTTTCAATGATCATTTCATTCTAGGTAGGTCCAATATTTTTTTTTTTAAAGGAAAAGAAAATCTGAGTTCTTTGCCATTAGGAAATAATTACTTTCACCAGATGACACTTATTTAACTTAAAATCCTGTAGGGGAAAACTCATTCCTTTCTATCTGTTTAATTTGTTCTAATTCTATGGTGCATTAATGGTAAAAAAAACTGGCTTTGGAAGTTTCATTAACTCTGACTTCTGAGGTACTTACCAGCATGCCAGAAGCCAAATAATTCACTCCCTAATTTAACATAGTTTGTCATGAATTTAGGTACCTTAGTCAACCAACTAAATCCTATCATAGTATGAGGAAACAATGTCAAGAAAATAATTGCCTTTGATGTGTCACAGGCCTGTGCTCCTTTGTATCACTGGAGAACTCTTAAACCAACACCAGAAAAGGACCCAGTTGGCACTTGCTATGTAGCAATCCAGAATTTCAGTGCGTATGCAGAATACTCTCCTTGTCGCAACAGTAAGTGATTTTATTCCTTGAAACTGTAATTTAGTTCAAGAGCTCTTCTGTGGTAGATGGTTCAGGCAAAGTCAGAACACCATCGATGAGGAAAAAGAGATGAGGGTAAAGTTTATGGACATCTTGTGCAATGCTTTGTTGTGACCTGGGGGACAAGACACAGAATTCTGTTGATTCTCCTCCATGTTGTAGAAAATTTCACTTAGATATTTTGCAGGAGAATTGCCTGGTTCCTTATGTTAGGCCTTAAACTCTCAGTTGCTATTCAAAACTCACACTGTGATCTGAAGAATGCTGACCACCCACTTCACTTTTTAATGGAGGGAGTGGTCTTAGCTAGCTAGTGTGCTGGGAACCGGGGGCGCTCTGACATCAGCTGTCTGTCCAGCCTGTGTTGTGGTGGTGGTGGTGGTGGTGTTGTTGTTCTTCTTCTTCTTCTTCAGAGGAAGAGAGAACATGAGTGGGAGGGAGGATAGAGGGTGAGGCAGAGAGAACCTTAGGCAGACTCCACACCCCGCACAGAGCCCAACATGGGGCTTGATCTCACAACCTTGAGATCATGGCCTGAACCAAATCAAGAGTTGGATGCTTAACTGACTGAACCTCCCAGGCATCCCACAGCCTGTGTTCTTGACAGCTGTTGCTTTCTTTGGCAGTTGTGTGCTCCGTTATCCTCATGATACATGTCTCTCCTTTAGGTGTTTAATCTCCATTTTTTAAAAAGACTGTACACTTAGAGTATAAGACTTAGAGTGTAAGTCTCATCTGCCCAGTCTAGAGATCTTCCAGCAAAGCACCCACAGAAGCAAGCCTTTGAGCGCCATCTTTGGGGCACTGCTGTTTAATCACTTCTTGGGGGAACACCCATAGACTTGGGACAGCATTTCCAATTGGTTGATGTACTCAGTCCCTTTTGTGAATTCTTCCAGTTTTCTATTTGTTATGTCCATCATCGGGATTCGTCAGAAAGCAACCAATGGATTTTCATTCGTATTCTTGATAGTTTGCAAAACCGTACTGAGGAAAGAAATGTCATTAGAAGGAACATTCTGGTAACTGACTTCAGGGAATTGATTTTTTAACAACCTACTCCCAAATTAGATTTCCAAAACTCTGAGTAAAATTTCACCATTTTGTGTGGTTGTTTTTTTAGATTCATGATTAATTTTGGCACAGTAATCAACACATATCAGAAATAAAACAATGAAGATAAAGAATGGACCAGTGATATCAGAGGGTTAATAAAGAAACTGCTGAGATTTAATCTGAAGATCATAGTGAAACAGCTAACTCAGACAGTTTTGGGGGAGGATTTTGGCAAAGAGAAGATTATGACTTCTGTTTAAAAATATTGAAATAAATTAGCCACTTCCTCACATCATGACAAATGTCACTGAATGAATAATCTGTGAAATTAAGATTTTATTTTAAGCAGCTTTAGAACAGAGGTTCCTTGTTGATAATGAGACTCGATTATGTATCTGTTCAACCCAGTGAACACTAATTATTCTATGTTTGGGGAATAAAGCACAGAACAAGAGAAAATAAAACCCAAACTTTAAGAAACTTACATTCTACTGGGGGAAACAGAGAACAAACATGTAAGTGTTCAGATCCAACAGTTCTACATCTGGGTATAGATCCAAAGGAAATGAAATCAGTATCTGAAAAAGATATGTGCCCCTCCCTGGTCACAGCAACATTGCACAGATCAGGCAAAGACATGGAAACAATCTAGGCACATTCGGTGGACAAATGGGTAATGAAGACATTGTATATTATGTACAATGGAATGTTATTTAACCATAAGAAAAAGGAAATCCTGCCATTTGTGACAACATGGATGGACCTTGAAGGCATTATGCTAAGTGAAATAAGTCAGCCAGAGAAAGACAAATACCAAAGAAAAATACCACTTATATACAAAACCTAACAAAAGCAAAGCCCCCCCAAAAACTCCAAATTCATAGATACAGAGAACAGATTGGTCATTGTTCAAGGTGAGGGGTGGGGAGATGGGTCAAAGTGGTGAAGGTAGTCAAAGGGTACAAACGTCCAATTATAAGATAAAGACGTGCAGGAGCTGTAAAGTCCAGCAGGATAACTATAGTTAAGAATACTGTATTGTAGGGGCCCCTGGGTGACTCAGTGGGTTAAACCTCTGCCTTCAGCTCAGGTCATGATCTCGGGTGCTAGGATCGAGCCCCACATCAAGCTCTCTGCTCAGCAGGGAGCCTGCTTCCCCCTCTCTCTCTGCCTGCCTCTCTGCCTACTTGTGATCTCTCTATCTGTCAAATAAATAAAATCTTAAAAAAAAAAAGAATACTGTATTGTATATTTGAAAGTTGCTAAGAGAGGGGACCTTAAAAGTTCTCATTATGAGGAAAAAATTTATAATGATCTATAGTGATGGGTGTTAACTAGACTTACTGTAGTGATCATTTTGTAATATATACATACAGCAAATCATGATGTTATATACCTTGGAATAATAATATGTTATATGTCTATTATATATCAATGAAAAGAATGTTTTTTAAAGAATAAATATAACATCAGATAGTGAAAAGTGCTGTAAAGAAAAAATACAATAAGGCAAGCGAGTAGGGACAGACATGGCCTGCCTGGGTAAGGAGAGGAGCTTTTCGAGACAGGACCACAGGAAGGGCTCTCTTGGCAAATGGCTGTTGGAGAGGGCAAGAGGGAGCTTCCCAGGCACAGGCAACAGCCAACAAAGGCATATTTTGAGTCATGTCCCACTCACGGTGCTGTGTTCCTTGGTTCAGTGTGAGGCCATTTCTTTTACGGTAAAGATAAATGTTGGGGGGGGGGGGCGCCTGGATGGCTCAGTGGGTTAAGCCTCTGCCTTCAACTCAGGTCATGATCTCAAGGTCCTGGGATCGAGCCCCACATCGGGCTCTCTGCTCAGCAGGGAGCCTGCTTCCCCCTCTCTCTCTGTACTTGCCTCTCTGTCTACTTGTGATCTCTGTCTGTCAAATCAATAATAAAAAAAAAAAAGATAAAAGTCAGGTAGAGAGAGAAATAAAATCCTGGATTTACTTAGAAAACTAATAGCAGAGCTGAGATTTAACACAGAATGTGTTTCATCAGTCCTGTTCATATCACATTTTCATGACTTGCTACAAAGGCTTCCCTAGCACAGTAAACTATATATAGCTGCAATGATGAGTCCGTCTTTCACTTTCACACTCTTCTTGCCTTGCTGATCTATCATATTCTTCAACCAGCATGGGGGGTGATCGTTTATATAACTTGTCACTGCCTCTTGTTCTGCACTCAAGTCAAAACAGAGCACATGGCACTTAGATATGAGCCTGAGCCTTTCTCTGAAAATAAGAATTGTAGCCCTCCTGTGTATTGAGTGACACGGGCACATTATGATGCTAATTTACTTACTGTTTATTTTCCTAAATAAAAGAACAACTTGACGAAGGTAAATATGGAGGTTATGTGGAATTGCAGAATAGCTAAGTAAATTGCCAAAAATTCTTTCGACTCTAGTACACAGCTATAGTTTTCATATTCCTCGTGGTCACTCTCTTACTACAAATACTTCTTCCTCCTTAAATTCACTCAAGGAGCGGACTTCCTGTCCTTCCCCTGGGAGTTCACAGTTCATTAACACAAAGCCAGCTTGTTCAGGAGCATATGGTCAATATCACAGAAGGAACATCAGCAATATTATTTTCAAAAGAGAATTTAAAGAACTCTCTCATGCTCATTCCATACCACAAACATACCCCACTGATCGGTTAAGTAATATGGGAACTAACCTGCCCATTCATATTCATGACATGCCTACAGCTCTTAGATCATTCATAATTCAGGGGAGGATTATTTACATGCGGTCTTCCAACAAACAGTAGTGAGTGATCAGCATGATTCCCTGGATTCCTGAGTTCATTCTGGGACATAATTGTAAGGTTTACAGATGCTCCAAAGTTCCAGGAAGATAGATTCTTTTAGGTCTCATGAACAACTCTACGAAAAAAAATCACCTCACATTCTCTTCTTACCACTGCTTCAAATAAATATTTGGAGTTGGTTATTTTCTCCATGAGTTTCATAAAAAAATGAGTATTTTTCTTAATTTTTTCAGTTTCCTGTTTGAAGAAAATAATTTCCCAAAATGGTCCTATTTCTTCCTTTTTGAATAATTTACAATATTAAAAATGAAAGAAAGACTTGCTTTTAAAATGGATTTCTAAAGAAGTTTGTGCATTAGAAAAATATATTTTCAAATATACTCAAGATTACACATACATGTTTACATAATCATATATCAGGTATTCATATAGAAACATTTACACACATGAACTTTCAGAAAATTGGTACCCAGACATCAGAAGTTATACAGATGAAACTTTAGGGAACTTTATGGCATTCAGAACTATGAACCATAAAATATAGTTTAAAATATGGAAGAAATTTCATAAAAATACAGTGTAAGATGTTGTGCACTTAAACATTGCAGAGGGTAAATCTCATGTTAAAATATTTTTACCCAAAAAAACAAACAAGGGGACACAAGAATTTTTTTTGTAGGTGATAGAAATCCCTATTACTTTGATTTTGATGATGGTTTCATGGATGTATGCCAATGTCCAAATTTATCAAAATGCACATACTAAAATATACAGGGTTTTTTGTATATTAAGTATACCTGAATAAAGCTGGGGGAAAAAAACCCTTAGCTTTTAAAAAACCCCACAAGACATTAATGGACGTTAGAATTAAAAACAGGTATTATCATAAAAAAATAGCATGTATTCGATAGAACAGTGTATTATAATATACAGGGGGCATCTGGAGAAGAATGGATGATGACAATGCTAAAATTATCCAAGGACTAACCACAGAAAGAAAAAAACAGAAGACATTCTAGAAAAAGCTAGAAAGGCCAGATCTATCAAAAATCTTCTGAAACAGGCACACCTCATCTATACATTTTTCCTATGGTGTCCATTTCCTTTCCTGCTCTTATTTTAGTTTCCATTCAGGAATATCCTTGATAAAAAAGGAGTAATTGGGATGCCTGGGTGGCTCAGTTGGTTAAGCAGCTGCCTTCGGCTCAGGTCATGATCCCAGCGTCCTGGGATCGAGTCCCACATCGGGCTCCTTGCTCATCGGGGAGCCTGCTTCTCCCTCTGCCTCTGCCTGCCATTCTGTCTGCCTGTGCTTGCTCTCTCTCCCTCTCTCTCTCTCTGACAAATAAATAAATAAAATCTTTAAAAAAAAAAAAAAGGAGTAATTATTTGCGTGTTCATACCAAGCTACATAATGATTGAGATGCCCCCTCAACTGAACTACATTTTGATTTTATGCTAAGCACTTTAGAAGCTGTAGACTGGGGGCACCTGTGTGGCTCAGGGGGTTAAGTGTCTGCTTTCAGCTCAGGTCATGATCCCAGGGTCCTGGGATCGAGCCCTTCATCTGGCTCCCTGCTTAGCCGGGAGTCTGCTTCTCCCACTCCCGCTCCCCCTGCTTATGCTCTGCCTCTCTCTCTCCTTCTGTGTCAAATAATAAATAAGATAAAATAAAATTAAAAAGCTGTAGACAGTACTAAATTCCTGATCCTAATCTCCTAGAAACTTTCTAACAATCTCCTACGAATCCACTGGTTGACCTGCCCATAATCTTTTTTTTTTTTTTTTTAATTTATTTGACAGACAGATCACAAGTAGGCAGAGAGGCAGGCAGAGAGAGAGACAGGAGGAGGAGGCAGGCTCCCTGCTGAGCAGAGAGCCCGATGCGGGACTCGATCCCAGGACCCTGGGATCATGACCTGAGCCGAAGGCAGAGGCTTTAACCATTGAGCCACCCAGGCGCCCCTGACCTGCCCATAATCTTAAAAACAGTATGATAAAGACCTATTGGACATTCAGTAAGTGAATTATATTGGACAGAGTGCAAAATAAGCCATTACTAGAGGGCTTTCTCTTTTGAAAACACTGTTATTCCAATGTACCCATACAATTCGTAGTGACCAAAAATACAATTTCCAAATGTACCTAACTCATGATAATAGAAGAATTTCAGGGGCACCTGCGCGGCTCAGTGGTTTAAAGCCTCTGCCTTCAGCTCAGGTCATGATCCCAGGGTCCTGGGATCGAGCCCCGCATCGGGCTCTCTGCTTAGCAGGGAGCCTGCTTCTTCCTCTCTCTCTCTCTGCCTGCCTCTCTGCCTACTTGTGATCTCTCTCTGTCAAATAAATAAATAAAATCTTAAAAAAAAAAAAAGAATTTCAAATGAATTTCCTTTTGATGATCATTAAAATTGGAGTCCTTTTGGTGTCCTCAGCAGAAAGCATCTGCCCAGGTGCCCGTGTTTACCTCTCTTTTTCTCAAGGGATTTCCTTAGGAATGACACGTGTGGCTTCCCACAGAACATGCAGGCAGCTCGGAAAAACACTACTGCCACTTGGGCAATGCAGAACATAGCTGAGAGAAGGAGAGTTTATTTCTTCAAACAAACATGAGTTGTAAAACCCAAATATAATGGCTCCAAGGGACGTTATTCCTAGTGATCTTACTACAGAATCTCAATGATATTTAGGACATGAAAATAACTGGAAATATATTTCAGAACTCACTCAGATTAAATTTAAAAAATACAAAACACATATTGGTCATTTTAAATTTAGAAGTCTATAGAGAAAACAACAGAATATCCTGAATTGGTTATTAAAATATAGCTTGGAAATGATGATGTTATAACATTTCTATATTTTGATCACTCTAGGTAATGCTGATCCAGAAGGCCAGGGTTATTGCCAAGCAGGATTTAGTCTGGATTTTTATAAGGTGAATGCCATTGGTCTTGTAGCTTCTAATATTTGTTTTATCTGTTTGTTTGGTTGGTTTTTTTGTTTTTTGTGTTTTGTTTTGTTTTTTTTTTGGCCTTCTGTCTCTCACTCCCATCCCCAGCCCCATAAACCACCACCACCAAAAGAACCTTTAAGGTATATATCTGGCCTGTTTGGGCAACTTCTTCAAATATTTTTCTTTGCTCTTTATTTTCATTAATCTATGTAGATGACAAACTATTAAAATAGCAGAGAAATACATATGAGGAAAAGCAACAGTCTTTCTTTCCATCTCTTGTGATAGTCGTTTTACTTTTGTGTGTGTGTGTGATAGTCATTTTAAATGAAAAAAAATCTCAAAAACTCCGTGAGAAAAATGTGCTTCCAAAAAAAAAAAAAAATCACAAGAATCAATAAATCGCTTTATCTCGTAGCTATAATTCACTGATGAGATTTAACATTAGTGTCAAAATTCACACATCCTTTCACAAAATTAAAAACAGAGATGCCTAGTAAGACAAGAGGGGACAAAGATTTCACAAAATTAAAAACAGAGATGCCTAGTAAGACAAGAGGGGACAAAGATTTCATCGTTATGAAAATAGTATAGAAAAAATTATTTCGCATACAAAGTTCATTGCCTTTTTTATCATTGTCCTTTTTTCCCCTCCACTGAAAGTTAAGGATAGAGAGGTTGGAAGGTAGGGTTTTAAAGAGAAGGAAAAATTTGTATTTGCTAGTCTGGAGTTTTTACTTTCTCTCCTGAGAGGGAGGGAGGGGGCTGGATAGAGATGTATGGATAAAATAAGCATTACTGTGGCCTTGAGATAAATAGAACCCAAATATTCTTTTTGTGGCCAAAGCTCAAAAGATCATATCTGCTAAATTACACAGCATTAAACTTGTATATATTTTGCTTACCTGAGGCAGTGCCAGAGCACCGAATTTATATATCCTCAAGGAAGAGAATTCAACTTAGCTAATGGAGTCAAATGAAAATTATTTAATAGGTTAACACACTAAATAGTGGAAAGCAAGAATAGGAAATAAAATGAGCTGTATGCCTCCGATAGAAGGGCCTCATTTAAAAATTGCTTTTTTTTTTTTTAACAAATTGTTAGAGCAATGCCTATTCACAATGATTTATCACTTAAAAAAAAAGTCTGGAGGGATGGAGTGGCTGGGTGATGGACATCAGGGAGCATAGTGATATGGTGAGTGCTGTGAATTGTGTAAGACAGACGAATCACAGACCTGTACCCCTGAAACAAATAATACATTATATGTTAATTTTTTTTAAAAAGTCTGTTTTCCTTTTCTAATCATTGCTGTTTCTGTTTTGTAGAATGGAGACCTCATAGTAGGAGGACCAGGAAGCTTTTATTGGCAAGGTACGTCCCACTAGCAGAGAAGAAATGCCCATTTGTTGTTACTAACAAGGAGATGAGGTACAAGGAACAATCCAATGTTAACCTTTTATTACATTCTTTTTTTTTTATCCATGTTCATAATTCCCCAAATGACTGAGCTACCATTACCCCTTGAACATTGTTATATAAATGATATTTTAAGATACTGCTGCAACTTAATTCATTAATTCACCAAGTATTTACAGAGGCCGTGCCAGGGTTTGTGCCAGATGCTGGGGATACGGTGATGAGTAAAGACAGACATTGTTCCTACCCTCACAAGGTTAATACGTGGGGGAAGGTGCGGGCATTCGTCCAGCACTCGTGCCAAGTACGAGACACTCCGCACATGGTCCTTGCCGTGAAGGACAGGTATGTCATGATGGAGCCGTTAAGAATGGAGAAAGCTTCTCCCAGGATGGCCCTTGCAGATGTTTTGTCCTCTGTGACTGAAATTACAACCTGTGCTCTGCTTAGGGAGCCTCGAGCTAGGTGCAGGCTGCACAGGCTGATGCCTCCTAATTCTTAGAAAGGTGTTACATAGGCCAGCAGCTGCCATAAGGTCAACTAACTTGAAAGCAAGCAACCCCTAAGGGAGATCTGAACTTTGCTAGGAGGTAACTAGCAAAGAGAGAAGGGACTATATGGGAAAGTTCTATGATCTGAAATTGAACAGTCGGGTGAGAGGAAGGGAAGCCAGGGTGACCAGAGTCAGGAGATCGGGGAGGAGCTGCTGAGGAGGTATGGAGCAGGACCCTTGGCCATGAAGGGCTTACAGGCCAATGTAAGCAGCTTTGTCTTTATCCTGAAAACAATAAGAAGTCCCTGGTAGATTGCAGGAGTTTAAATAGATGGCCTTAGCTACATTGGTGCTTGTCTTGAGAATAATGGGAAATGGTTGGAGAGTTTTAAGCATGGGATGCTATGATCAGATCTGTGTTTTGAAAAGATCACTCTGGACGCTATGTGGAAAATGGATTAGAGTTGGCCAAAGTGAGGTATCCACAAAGCCATTATAAAGTGATAAGTCTGTTATAAGTTTATAAGGTAAACTAACTATAAGGTTTAGTTAAAGATGCTTGCTACTTAGAGAAGTAATAGTACAGATTGAATAGGAGGAGAAATTAGAGAGATGCTTTGGAGGGAAAACAGGCCACCTAGCTAATGGGTTGGATATGTGAGGGTGAGGGAAGGGGAAGGGAGGGGGGGATGCCCAGTATAACTTTCTGACTTTTGCATTTGCGTGGGTATACGTGGGTCCCACTCACTGAGATGAGAACAGGTTTGGAGTGGAATGGAGAGGGAAGACTATGAGTTTGCTTTTGGTTTTGTTGAATATGAAAATGTTTGAGATATAAAAGGCTTTTCACATTAGTGTTTTGATGTACGGGCTTCAGGTCTGAGAAGATATCTAGGCTAAAATACAAACCTCCATCACTTGTGTATTGGTAACAAGTAAAGCCATGGGTGTGGATGGGATGCCTACGGAGAAATGATGGAGAATATTCGCTGAATTTTGGCTGTAACATTTAGGATAAAGATAAGAGTAGGCTATGAGAGAGATGAATAGTTGAGTGAAGTTTTTCTTTTAAAATGGTAGACACCAGATCATATTAAAAAGCCAATGGAAGAGTATAAATATTGGGAGTCTGAAAAGATGCTGGAGTAGGAGGACCTGAAGCTCCCCTTGTCCCACAGATACAACTAGAAAACACTCCCATCAGTGTCAATAACCCAGAAAACAGCCCCAAGATTGGCAGAACAAACGCCACAACTAACTGTAGAGGAGAGACCATACTGAAGAAGGGAGGTAGGGCGAAGATGCGGTAGGGAGCTAACCAGACCCCCGGGGCTGTCCTTGGGAGGGAAGGACACTGCAGGGCCAGAGAAGGGAGGGAAATAGGCTATCATGTCAGGGATCCCTCAGGGGGATGACAAATCCCTATTATATTGGCTTTGCAAACCAGAGGGACTGCCTTTCATGAGTTCTTATAACCAATGGGACTTAAAACCTGGAACTTTAAAAATCAGTGAACTCGGCTCCGAGAGCACCAACCAGGCAAGAGGAAACTGAGTCCCTCTCTAAAGAGACAGCACAATAAACAGCCCCTGGGGAGATACAGCATAGAAGCTGCAGTTTGTAAAGTAACTGGGATCCACAGGAAGGAGAATTGGCTACTAAACTCAGTGTGTGCTGACGGAGCAGAGACAGTTGGGGAACTTCTCCAGAAAGAAAGGAGCTGACAGGTGCTATTTCCTCCCAAGACCCCCAGCATAAACACGCCACGTTGCAGCGTGGTGGTGCTGCCAACACTCACTACCGAACTTGCTCACACCATCAGCCCACCCTTTGCACTTCCGTCAATCTGTCCCCCTCCAGCCAGACCAGCCCTTGGTAGGTCCCCTCCCACAGACCAGCAAAACACTTGTTAATGCTTTGCCTCCTGCCCCCGTGCACTTTGAGGATCCACTCCTTTAACACTCTTGACCAGAAGACATCCAAAGTGGTGCCACCAGCCTGGCAGTGTGCCAGCAGCCTTGACAGGGGCCAGCAGCACTCCACAGTGGCTCCTGGCCTGGGGAGAGGAAAAGGTAACCACACACACCTGTCAGACTGTGGCCCCAGAAGTGGGCAGACACCTGCTGTGGGGGACAGACACTGCTGTGCCCACCAGCGAGAGTTTCTCAGGCAACAACATGGGGAAAGTTCAGTGATGCTGCATCTCTGGCAGACGCCTGGACCGACTCAACTCAAGCCCAAGGAGGCCCCAGCCTGGCCCACTAACAGCAGAGGGACCAAACCCTGCCCACAACAGGCAAAGAGAGTCACTGTGGATGCCTGGACTGAAGGAAAAGTAGCTCAGCCACAGCAGAAGGGCAGATACAACACACATAGGAGACACTTCTGAAGTGCCAGGTTCTCATGAACCAGTGACACTGCTGTGTCGAGCTCCTCTGTTTCATAAGGCCACTACTTTCAAGAGCAGGAGATGTAGCTGACTTTCCTAGTACACACAAACAGACACAGAGATTTGGACGAAATGAGGAGACAGAGGATTATGTCCCAAATGGAAGAACGGGACAAATAGCACAGTACGAGACCTAAGCAAAATGGAGATAAATAATATGCCCAATGGAGAATTTAAAGTAGTAATGATATGGGGCACCTGGGTGGCTCAGTGGTTAAGCCTCTGCCTTCAGCTCAGGTCATGATCCCGGCATCCTGGGATCAGAGAGCCTGCATCCCCTCCTCTCTCTGCCTGCCTCTCTGCCTACTTGCGATCTCTCTGTCAATATATAAACAAAATCTTAAAAAAAAAAAATAAAGACCTTTAAAGTAGTAATGATAAAGATACACATGGAACTTGAGGAACGAGTGGAGGACATCAATGACCCTTATCAAAAAGATAGAAAACATAAAAAGGAACCAATCAGAGATGAAGAACTCAATAAATGACATTAAAAATACATGAGACGAAATAAATAATAGACTAGAGGAAGCAGAGGAACAGATCAGTGACTTGAGGGACAGAGCAATGGAAAGAAACCAAGCTGACAAGTGAGGGGGAAAAGTAATGCAAAATGAAAAGACTTCAGGAATTCAGTGACACCATCAAGCATAATGACTTTCACATTAGAGCGGTCCCAGAAGAGAAAGAAAAGGGGGCAGAAAATTTATCTGAAGAAATAATAGCTGAAAACTTTCCAAATCTGGAGAAGGAAACAGAAATCCAGATCCAAGAGGTACAGGGTGTCCCCAGTAAAATCAATGGAAGGAGGTGCACACCAAGACGCATAAGTTATTAAAATGGCAAAAAATAACATATCAATAGGATTTATTCACAGAACTAGGACAAACAATCCTAAAATTTGTACAGAACCACAAACGGCCCTGATTAGCCATAGCAATCTTGAAAAAGAAAAGCAAAATGGAGGTATCACAATTCCAGATTTCAAGTTATACTACAAAACTATAGAAATCAAAACACTGTGGGACGAGCACAAAAATAGACACATAGGCCAATGGAACAGAATGGAGAGCCCAGAAATATACTCATGATTATAACTCAATTAATCTTCAACAAAGGAGGCAAGAATATCCAATGGGAAAAAGTCTCTTCAAAAAATGGTATTGAGAAAACTAGACAATTACATGCCACAGAATGAAATTGTAGCACTTTCTGACACTATACACAAAAATACACTCAAAATGGATCACAGATTTAAATGTGAGACCTGACACCATAGAGCTCGGGCAGTCATTTCTCTGACATTGGGCATGGCAACATTTTCTAGGTATGTCTCCTGAGGCAAGGGAAACAAAACCAAAAATAAAGTATTGGGACTATTTCAAAATAAAAATCTTCTGCATGGCAAAGGAAGCAATCAACAAAACTGAAAAACAATCTACTGAATGGGAAAAGATATTTGCAAATGATAAACCCAACAAAGAATAAGTATCCAAAATATATAAAGAACTTCCACAACTCAACACCAAAAAATAGATATTCCAATTAAAAGTGGTCAGAAAAGTTGGACAGACATTTCTCCAAAGACACACAGATGCTAAAAGACGCATGAAAAGATGCTCAGTGTCACAAATCATCAGGGAAATGACAATCAAAACCACAATGAGATATCACCTCACACCTAGCAGAACGGCTATCATCACAACAGAAGAAGCAACAAACGTTGGCAAGGATGTGGAGGAAAAGGAGCCCTGATGCACTTTTGGTGGGAATGCAAACTGGTGCAGCCTCTGTGAAGGCTTCCTCTGAAAATTAAAAATAGAATTACCAAATGATCCCATAATTTCACTACTGGGTATTTACACAAAGAATACAAAAACACTAAATCAAAAAGGTATATGCACCCCTATGTTTATTTCAGCATTCCTTACAACACCCTAATTTTGGAAGCAGGCCAGCTGTGCATCAAGAGATGAATGGATAAAGAAGAAGTGGTATATAAACAATGGAATACTACTCAGCCATAAACAAGAATGAAATCTTGCCATTTGCCTCTCCATGGGTGGATCTAGAGAGTATATTACTCAGTGAAATAAGTGAGTCATAGAAAGACAAATTCTATTATTTCATTCATATGTGGAATTTAAGAAACAAAACAAACGAACAAATTTAAAAAAGAGAAAAATCAAAACACAGACTCTGACTATAGAGAACAAGTTGATGGTTACCAGAGGGGAGAAGGCGGGGGGCAAGGGATGAGTGAAATATGTGAAAAGGATTAAGAGTACATTTCTTCTGACAAGCACTGGGTAATGAATAGAATTGTTGTATCACTACATTGTATACCTGAAACTAATATAACACTGTGTGTCAACTATACTGGAATTAAAATAAAAAATAAATTAATAAAAACCTACAAAATTTTTTTTTAAAAACCAATGGAAGAGATCTGGGAGATGGGTTTATGATAAAATTGTATGTGAAATTACTGTTAAGCTTCATTCATATATATATATATATACAACTATGAACATCAAATAATTAACATTTCAGTCTTAAAAAATTATTTTGTAAATTGAAAAACTGTATTTTATGCATCAGATGGTTATAAAGTAAAAATTATGTGTGTTTAAAAAGATTTTCTTCTAATTCATTTGACTAGATAATCAATCTAATTCACTTGATTAGATACTTTTTTCCTTTCCTTAAGTTAAAATGTCAGATACTGATGATTTGCTTAAAAGTAACCATACCAAGGAGATTTGGAAGCGTTGTCTGTGATAGGTAATGTAAAATTTTATTTAGGCTTAAGATTATAATGTATATCGAAGCAGCTAAAGGAAACAGACAAAGGCAGTGTGTACGTGGGAGGTGGGAAGGGGGTATTTAGATTTAAACCAGAAAAAATTGGCAAATTCTGTAGACATTGTTCCCAGTCATTTCAGGCACAGTCACTGGGAAATATTTATGGTCAGATTTGATAATTTTATTCCTTTTGGACTTCAAACAGAAAGACTGTGAATCATCACTAAATTCCCAAAGAATAATTTGGCTTTCAAGCTAATATTAATATTAAATTTTAGTTTCTTGAAATTCTTTCTCCAGTTTTCTCCCAAAAAGCATGAGATCACACTTGTCCCTTAGATGTCCATTATAAATATAGGAATGCATGGAAATTGTGGTGGAAAATTGCTGGCCATCTTCTGGTTATTTGACCACCCCAATATGATCGTATTTCAGGACTTTTAATAGTGACTTTATTTGGGAGATATTAGCCAGTTCTTAGCATATCATTGTTGGCAGCCATGGATTCCTTTTTTTTTTTTTTCTAAAATTCTGGATCTCACTGGACCTCATAGCCTCCCATTGTCATAATTTATTCTCTATGTATACATTTTAGCATAAAAATTTTAGCATAACAAATAAAGGGCTCGAAGGTTATGTAAGCCCCTCTCTTACATAACTGATAGATTTCACAATCTATTAATTAAGTGATTTAGATTTAATCTGTATTTTGTGAGAACACAAAAAATTTTCTTAGAATGCCAAAGACGACCTTGGTTGTAATGACAAATACCCTGAAAGCAAAACCACATGACTTGAGGGAAATCACTCATGCTCTCTGGGCCTCAGTTTCCCCACCTATAAGAAGTCATGTTTTGGCTAGGTGATCTCAAAATTAGATGATGTTTCTTCTAGCCACAATGTTCCAGATTAAAAATTTAATCCAGGGACTCCTGGGTGGCTCAGTGGGCTAAGCCTCCGCCTTCGGCTCAGGTCATGATCTCAGGGTCCTGGGATCGAGCAGGGAGCTTGTTTCCTCCTCTCTCTCTGCCTGCCTCTCTGTCTACTTGTGATCTCTGTCTGTCAAATAAATAAATAAAATCTTTAAAAAATTTTTATCCATAAATTTTGCCAACAGGTGTCTTTATTCAGGTATTTTTCCCATTTGGAGATGGCGTATGTATTGCGAAGGCATTGGGAAGACAGATAAAATTATGTAGTTCATCTTTGGTTCTTCTGACAGAATAGAAAGTTCTATCCAGCTGTAACCAGCTTTACCTTGCAGTTTGGCAGGTGGGAAAATTCATCATCAAAAATGCAAGCAATTCCATGATTATTTTCAGGGGAGGATATGTTATTCAGATTCTGCCCAAGGAGGGCCTGCCTCTTGCATTCGCTCAGCTAATGTATTCATTTGTTTGAACACAGGTCAGGTGATCATTGCCAGTATTGCCGATATCATTGCAAATTACTCATTCAAGGATATTCTAAGGAAATTGGCGCGAGAAAAACAGACGGACGTGGCTCCAGCTTCCTATGATGATAGTTACCTTGGTGAGAATTGTTGCTTAACCCACTCGTTCTCAAAAGGCAAACATATTAAATGTAGATGCAAATTTTATTCCTCACTTATCTAATATTATTCTGCAACTTATGCGAATTTTCATTCCTTGCTAGCTTAGAATGGACTTTATTTTTGTCCAGCCATGTTATAAAAGTCTTTTCTTTAGATTCAGCCTATTTTATAGACTCTGCAACAGATTCTTTCTGCAAGTTCAACAACCATTTTTTTATTTTAAAAATTTCAGTAAATTAGACTTAGGTGGATACTTCCTTCACACAATAAAACACTGGCCTCAGCCCCAAAGTCAGTATCTTACTTACTGGGGGATTTTGATGGTTGCTTTTGTGTTTTGATTTAGGCTGTAGTATGCGGTTATGCAATCAAACACCAACCATCATAGTGTGTTGCACATAAAATATTTTGCCAGTTGTAGAGAGTATGAGTTAGTGGGGCTGCCCAGCGCTATAGGGGCAACATGCTAGCGGTCCTTTCCAGTTTTTAGAGCAACAACAAAAGACTTTCTAGTTGCTAGAATGTTGTCAAAATGTATTATATGCAAACCATACGACCTCATCGAGCCTCTGTTGCTTCCCACTTTTGGCATTTTGATTGCTTGATAAATTAAGCAAAATGTAGTTATATTTTTTACCTCACCTCGCTTTAGAGGTAAGTGCAATTTGTGGAAAACCATCCTTAAAGAAATCAGGAAACAGACCTTCTTGATGATAAGCAGCAGCAAAACCTGAGCAAAAAGGATACCTTTCAGAGTATCACCTCTGATCCTGATTAGTCAGCAACCCTAAAATGCGGTGGCTCCCATTTACACTTTAAGGAGGATTATGAAGCATCCCTCAGAATCTGAATTGTGCTGCCAGGTCTCAGAAGAAGCAGACTGATTAGGCTTCCAGGATTTAGTACAGATCTGCTCATCTTGGCTTCACTAATTTTTCCCTCTGCAGAACCCTAAACTTTTATGTTACGGTATTTGTCGAGATCTCTGAGCAAACAGTACTATGGTAATTCTTTTGTTTTTCTAGACATAGCTCATTTGTAAAGCCTTCAAGTGTGATTGGTTTTTCTTTTCTTTACCACAGGATATTCAGTTGCTGCTGGGGAATTTACTGGAGACTCTGAGCAAGGTGAGAGACATTATTGAAAGTAAGTCATTTACAAAACAAAGCCTGAGGAAAGATAAGGTGACCTAAAAAGCCCCTTTATAAATGTAATTTTCTTCACTACACAAAATGTATAAAAATGGAATCCCAGAATGTATATGATAACAATCTATAGAAAAACAAACAAAATAAACTTCAGCACAGCTTTGTCTCAAAAAATTCCATAAGACTGAATATCCATCTTTATAAAATCTAGTTAAGCAACAAAACACAAGTACAGTAATCCCATGTTATGCATAAAAAAATAAGGTGATTAAATGGCCTACACAAAAGCTATGCTGTTAGTGAGAGATCAAATTTGAAAAATCAACATTTCCCATCTTTAATTTAATTTCTGGGATCTCATGTTAAACATACCCATACTAAACTCCCCACTGGACTCCAAAACAACATCTCCACGTTATTTCCTTTTCCCCTCTGGACATGCTCAAGCCCAAAATAATGGAATGAATTAACCCTTATTCTCATATATGCCCCTCACCTCTGTCCTCTGTATCTTCTTTTTTTTTCTTTTCAGCATAACAGTATTCATTGTTTTTGCACCACACCCAGTGCTCCATGCAATACGTGCCCTCTCTAATACCCACCACCTGGCTCCCCCAACCTCCCACCACCCCCCCTTCAAAACCCTCAGGTTGTTTTTCAGAGTCCATAGTCTCTCATGGTTCACCTCCCCTTCCAATTTCCCTCAACTCCCTTCTCCTCTCCATCTGTCCTCTATATCTTGAGAAAGCTGTCATCCCTGGTTTCAATCCACTGAGTCTGAAGCCACTCTAATTTCTAGTGGTCAAATGCTACTTTTTTTTTTCTTAATCTAATTTCAATTGTCGTCTCCTCCAGAAATCCTTCTTTCACTCCCTTCTGTAAACTCCTATCTCATCTCATGTCATTTTTCTCTCTCATAAGTCATTTAGCATTCATTTATTTGTCCAATATTTTTTGAACACCTACTCTACGCTAGGCTCTGTGTTAAGTGCTGAACACACAGAGGCGAACAGATGGTCCTTGCACTCAGAGTTTATGGTCTTAGTGGGGCTGACAGGTATTAAAGAATAACCCAAAATACCTGATTAAAAATTGTAGTAGCGGGGCGCCTGAGTGGCTCAGTGCATTGAGCCTAAGCCTTCGGCTCAGGTCGTGATCCCAGGGTCCTGGGATTGAGCCCCACATCAGGCTCTTTGCTCAGTGGGGAGCCTGCTTCCCCCTCTCTCTCTGCCTATCTCTCTGCCTACTTGTGTTCTCTGTATGTGAAATAATTAAAATCTTTTTAAAAAATTGTAGTAAGTGCTAGAATAAAGTTCTAAACATAAAACAAATCCAACCCTCATGACCTAATCACCTTTCAGAAACCCTGCCTCCTGAGACCATCGCATTAGGGGTTAGGTTTCAATACTACGAATTTTGGGGGGGACACAAATATTCAGTCCATAGGAATACCTATCACATACAAGACTGGTATTGATTATTGAATGACTCAATCATCAATCGAACAATATTTTCATCTTGTTTCATATGAACCTTAACTACTTTTTACTAATGTGTTTTAATGAACTCACAAAGCATTAAGAGTAAATGAAATGTGGCCATCCCTAGAAATCATCAGAGCTCTTTTAATTGTTTCACGTCAACAGGACCCACAAAGCAGAAATTCAGAGAGAATAAAACACTTTATGCAGTGAGGTGGGGGTTGAAAGCAGGGTGGTTTTCTTTTTTTCTTTAAAAGAACATTTTTCTTGAAATATGAGCTCATTTTTAAAGGTCCTATCTTTCCATTTATTTTTTCTTCAAGATATTAAAAGACAATCTATTGTGGTAGTTAAAAGCATGGACTTTGGACCCAGACCACTTGAGTTTCAACCCTGACTTTGCCACTTACCAGCTCTGTGACCTAATTACCTGAATCTCAGTGCCTCTGTGTCTTAATTTCTAAAAGAGGGTTGGTGGTAAGGATGAAGGTGATGATAATGGTAATGATGGTAATGATGATGAGGATAATAAGGAATGATAATGATGATGATAGTATTATCTATATCATGGGATTCTTATAGGGATTAAATAAGCTAATCCTACATGTTCATGAAACAGTAGAATAATTCCTGATACATAACAAATGCCATTTAAATATTAGCTATAAGAAGAAAGAACTCTTGGATTAGGCACCATCAGGATAAAACTGAATTCCTAGTACCTTAGAAGAGTCAAATCTTATAATCACTCAGTGATTAAGCAAAGAAAACTGTAAAATATGCCAAGTGATTTTAAACAACATTAAACTCTTGGAAAGTTCCCCACCCAGTACAGCATTTAGTCCTGACCCATGGAAATTAATAGGGAATTTACCCCAAAGATACAGATGTAGTAAAAAAAGGGCCATCTGTACCCCAATGTTCATAGCAGCAATGGCCACCATTGCCACACTGTGGAAAGAGCCAAGATGCCCTTGAACAGACGAATGGATAAAGAAGACGTGGTCCATACATACAAGGTTTACCATGAGTTACTGAAATGGATCTAAGAAGAGTCACTTATTTTCCCTCCCAATTGAATATCTTTATAGTTGAGTGACAGTTCTAACTCACCTTAAACTCCAAACAATTTCCCCATCTTGATCATTTTTAAATAATTATGAACATTTTGAGCCAACATTTACTTTTAATAACTCCTAGTGTCGTGACCATATGAGCCTGCAGACCCCAATGTTACTGAGTGTGAGGGTTGTTGTCTTCTAAACGGAATTCTGAATGTTTATGGAATGCTTAGTAGTGATTGTCATGTATTTCAAATGGGATAGTCAGTCTTTTCTGGAATCAGTCAACTCCAGTATGTCAGATGGTGGTTTGCTGTTACATGCCAATTTAATTCATACTAAATAAAGATTATTGAAAACTGAGCAGTGTGCTAGCTACCAGTTCTGCCACCTTTCCCAGAAATCTGTCCAGAGAGCTTAGTTTTTCTGAGCCTGGTTTATTCTTCAAGGTATGCTTCACCTTCCCTCCAATTGCTATAGTTGAGCAATCCATGCTCCTGTGTAAAGTTAACCTGTACAGTTTGCACCAGGCTCCATTCCCTCTCATGAATCAAAGAAGGAACTCCAGCCAATCCTAATTCTCTATCTCATATCATCAGGGTTTTCTTTTCTTTTTTTTTTTTTAATCATTCCCATGAATATACAAACATACTGTTATTTTTCACGTCTTAAAAACAAAATCTCTTTTTCCACTTCCCCCCTCCAGCAAGCCCCTATAGTCTCTGCTTCAAAAGAGCTGTCACTCTTCTCTGCCTGTATCTCTGTCTACGAGTTCCACTACCCCACTCCTCTTAAAGTCACTGCTCAGCTGAAACAGCTTCTGTCAAGCAAACCAGAGGCCTCCATGCAGCTCATCTTCCTTAATCATTAGGAGCATTTGACAGACTTCATCATTACCTCCTCATTTCTTCATTCAACTATCCAGTACTGGCAGTTCCTTCTCCTTCTATTTTATTGATTCCCCTTTAATTTCTCTCATCTCATTGAAGTGTCCCAGGGTTAAATATTTGGACTGTTTCTTTCCTCTTTGAATTTTGGTAATCTCATCCTGTCTCACTTATTTTTCCAGCTTATACTGAATTCCAGGTCCATGGTACTTCTTCACATTACACTGAATTCTAGGTTCAGGGTTACATGTTCCAAAATCTAGAACCTCAAACTCAATACTCAACATCTCTATTTGAATAGCTGTCTCAAACTTAATGTGCTCATGAGCAAACTCCTGACCTTCTCCCCGAAACATGGCTTACCCTCCATCATCTCTATGACAATGCCATCCTCCCAGTTGCTCAAGCTGAACACCTTGGAAGTCAACCTTGGACTGCACTCTTTCTCTCACACCCCATCCATATCCAAGTCATGAGCAAATCCTACTAACTAAACTCTCAAAATATGACTGGAATCTGACCACTTCTCACTTTATGCACAGCTTTTACTCTGATGCAAGTCCCCCAACTCCATTGCAGTAGACTCCTACCCAGTCTCCCTGCTTTTACCCTTGCCCTCCTGTAGTCTGTTCTAAATTCAGCAACCAAAGTGGTCCTTCAGAAACAGAAGTCAAATTGTGTAACTTCTTTGATCCAGTGATTTCTCAACTCATCCGGTCTGAAATTCAAGTCTTCACAATGACCTGAGAGACTCCATTCATCAGGCTACTAGTTACTTTGACCTCATCTCCTACCCCTTTCCATCTCATTCCCTCTCCTCCAGCCACTCTGGTCTCCTTACTGCTCTCTGAATACTCCAGAAACACTTCTACCTCAGGACCTTTGCACTTGCCATTCTTTCTGACTAGAACATACTTTTCCAACTTCTCCATAATATTTATAGCCTCACTTTCTTCAGTCTTTGCTCTAATGTCACTTTCTTGCCATATCCTTTCTTGCCAGTTGTGCCGTAGAAGTCAAAAGTCCTTCCTCATCTCCCCTCCAGCACTCCCTGTACCAATTTACTATTTGTTTTCTCTCACTCACTACACTGATCCTCTTCAAATATGCCATTTCATTGACTCTGCTTTTTAAATTTACTGTCTCTTCCAACCAGAGTACAAGTTCTGTGAAAGTAGGGAATTTTGTCCATTTTGCTCACTACTGTATACTCCATTTGCCTATAAATATTTATTGATTGAATGAATGGAATTACTACTGAAAAGTCTAACATAGAACCCCAAATGAACCTTCTTTGATTATTAATGCTAGCAGCATGATCACCCACCTCTTCTAGAACTCTGTACACCAGATATAGTTGATGCTAGAACTTGTGCTGTACCTTTCAGGGCAGGAGGAGGGGAAGGAAAATTCAAATGGAAGGGGATTCTCTTCCAGGTCCTTCCTTTTTAAATTAAACTAAATTTTTAACCCCAATGAATCAAAAGATGCTTTAGATTTGTAGAAATAAGAACTGAAAGATCTTTGATAATCAGCAATTCCAACTCCCACTAATTATAGGTGACCGGAAAAAATGGGGTTCAGTGACACATCCCAGGTATATGGCAGGCCCGAGAATAACACCATTATCTTCTTTTTTTTTTTTTTTAAGATTTTATTTATTTATTTGACAGAGAGAGATCACAAGCAGGCAGAGAGGCAGGCAGAGAGAGAGGAGGAAGCAGGCTCCCTGCTGAGCAGAGAGCCCGATACGGGGCTCGATCCCAGGACTCTGAGATCATGACCTGAGCCGAAGGCAGCGGCCCAACCCACTGAGCCACCCAGGTGCCCCAACACCATTATCTTCTGAATCTAGAGCCAGATAATAGTGCAATGAGTTATATGGACACATTCCCCCAGGTTTGCCTCTTCTGTTTCTGTTAGTGAAGCTTCCCTTTTGGGGGATGCTTAACTACCAGGTGACCCACTAATTCTACTACCAGCAAACATATCCAAGGGGGGCGGACTTAATGTCATTTATGATGGCGCTTCTTTAGGTAACTGGAATTGTTTTAATATGTTAGTGTGACAGAAGCTGTACTTTTTACACTAACACAAAAGACGTCGCCACAGTGAAAGCTGGAGAAGCCAGAGTAAGAGGTTTAGCCTACAAATCACACACAGAGTTGAGAAGCCAGGGTTGTGCTGTACAGGCAAAAACACATGGAGACCAGTGATGAAGACTGGTAAATCTCACAGTACAACTTTTGTTCTGTTTTCCATGGTTTGTAGCAGAAGCAAAAGCAAACACAAAACCATGACTTCACACTTCCAGCTGCCCACATGATGGTTACTCCTGTAAAGGGAACTGTCTTTAACTGATGTGTTGGATAGCTTTAAAATATATGTAATCTCCCTCCTCAATGGCTAATTTTATCCCCCAGAACTGGTTGCTGGCGTTCCAAGAGGAGCACAGAATTTTGGATATGTGAGTACAAAGAATACATTGTTGGATATTTTCTTAGAGATGCAAAGAAATGTTTCATTTCACTCAACTTTTGAATGGTTTAAAATGCCTTTTAATAGTGAGCCCCTACAGATCCATGCTTGTTTGCTTACTGAAAAGGAAGGAAAACAAGTGAAGCTAGATTTTTTGTTGTTGTTTTTCTGATCTGTGTATAGGACCAGCTACAGAGTTTGTGGGACCTGGTACAAAATGAAGATGCAGGTCCCTTTGTTCAAAATTATTAAGAATTTTAGGATCACAACAGCTGGGCATTAAACCAAGGGTGGGGCCTGATGGAGCATGGGGACCCGTGTGACGGTGCAGGTCACACCCACGAAGCCAACATGATCCTTGGGCATCACCCAGGAATAATTGTAAAGATACTGTTGCTGATGTGCTCAGCATTTTAATATGCCTCATAGGGTAGAAATGAGAAAATCAATTGTTATTGCCCTCGTGTATTAGCTTCCTGAGATGGCCATGACAAATTACCACAAACTAGGTGGCTTAAAACAACATACAATTATTTTCTCATAGTTCAGGAGACCAGAGTCTGAAATCCCAGTGTCAGACAAGGGACCTTTTTTATCTGTTCCAGCTTTAGGTGGCCACTGCCTTTTTTGGTGTGTGTCAGCATGACTCCAATCTCTGCCTCTACCTCCAGATGGCCTTTTTCCATCTGTGTCTATGTGTGTCCTCTCCTCTCTGATGAGGACATCAGTCTTTGGATATAGGACCCACCCTAAATCCAGGATGATTTCATTTCAAGTTCCTTAATGTATTTCATCTACAAAGACCCTATTTCCAAGTAAGGTCCCCACCTGATGTTCTGGGCAACACGAGCTTTGTAGGGATACTGTTCAGATTCATTATACCTACTGACCACAAAATTAGGAAATGAAAATCAAAAGACCTTCTGAAAAGAAAAGTTATATTTTAGACAACATTTATTTTTCTAAAAGTCTAGTGAATATAATATCTGCAGGTTTTAGGTTGGCTGAATAGAATTAAAAGTAATATTTTTGCTATGCGGTAACATTTAAAATTTTCATTTTTTTCTCATCAACTTATATTTTGAGACTTTCATTAAATTTATTATGTTATTATCCTTAAAAAATAAAATAAAATTTTCATTTTTTTGTAAAGAGCCATAGTCATTAGTTTCTCATAATAACATAAACACAGAAATGAATTTAGAAAAAAACCCTGATTCGATCAATTAACTGGCCATCAGGTTAAATGCTCTCAGCGTCCATTTGAATTCAATTTCTATTTTCCCTTTTCAGATTAGAAAGCATTCATTTTATTTGAAAGTATCACAGACTTAGCCATAAATAAAAGTTCAATTGGATTTTTTTAAAGATCATCCTTATGGGATTACATTTTTGTTTTACATAAAGCTAATTATTAACTACTCTTCCCCAAATTTGAAAATGACTTAAGTTGTAATTTAAAATGTTTTTTTTTTCTCCAATTCTGTCAAATGATGTAACTCTCTAATCTCTATGATTTCAGGTTTCAATCATTAACTCTACAGATATGACTTTTATTCAGAATTTCACTGGCGAACAGGTGAGGACCTTTTAATATCAAGCAATGTCACTCACTACTAATAGTACATTGCAATATTAACATCAATTATTCATTCATAAAGTAAAAGTTTACTGAGGACTTACTATATGCTGGAAACTTCTACATGCTGGTAATATAACCGTGCATCAGACAGATAAGATCCCAGCTCTCATGCAGCGGTGTCACTAACTACTAGGATCTAAGAACAATCCTGTTATGTTGTAGGCCCATGTGTAGTATGCCTGGTGGTGAGTTCCTACAAGACACAGGCTTCTCTTCTCATAGGCCCCATTGTATCAGTCAGAGTCAATGGGCCTGTGCTCTGACTCCATTCCTTACCGCGACTGGAGCCCTCTACCCATCCCAGCATTATGTGGAGGTTGACTAGCTATCTGGTTCTGGTTCCTTCCTCCCAGGGACTGGCTGAGGTCTTATGAATGAGGGAAGTGCCTGTCATTCTCCTAACCTAATGTGGGCTGAGATCATACTTTATCCACCACCCTGAGTTGTCCAGGGTATTGTGACCTTTTGAAATTTGTCACATTTCTTTAAACTGTGAATGTGGTATGACCATCTAAGGGAGCCAGTCATTAACTGAATCAGTTTCTCTGGGCAACCCATATTTTCTCCTAACCAGAAACCCACGCTACTGAACTTCTAGGAAGCCTAACATTCAAATCTGGCCAAGTTACATCCTGACCTTCTGGATCATGGTTTAGGATCCTTGGATGCTCCACTCTTAGCTAGAGATGTAGATTTGGAATAATATATTTATCTAGTAATTTTGATTAATAGAACTTTTTATTGAACACAGCATTTTTGACATTCCTCCCAACCTGCAAAATTGGGGCTTTGGTCTATCTGTTACTCTGCAATTTTCAACAAAGCATTTAAAAATGTCCCCCGTGATACTCTTGTGGTAAATATGGATAAGTAAGGCCGGGACAATAGTGAATTTGGATGAACTTACAAATTTTGAGCTATTCTCAAGTAATGGTAATTAATGGCTTATTGAAAATCTGGCAAGACTTCTCTTTTGTCCAGATCTCTTTCACATTTTTATCATTAGAAACTCTTCAAGCATTATTAAATTTGGCCTTTCTATAATTTCTAGTCCTCCATACCACCTAGTTCTTCAGTCTTGAACCTCAGCAGTTAATGCATAAATGATGAAATTCCTCTGAGTGAAGGCCACAGTGCCACACCAGAAATAAGAATTTCACTATATATGTTTGGAATATAGAAGAGAGGTGGGAGAACTGAATTATTATTGCACAGTTAACTCATGCATTCATTCCCTCTTCAAAGAGCATTTGGCACCTAGTAACTATATCTTAGTCTTCAGAATACTATAACAAAAATGCAATAGATTGGGTAGCTAAAAAACCCAACTGTTTATTTCTAACAGTTCTGGAAGGCTAGGAAGCCCAGGATCAAAAGGTAGGCAGATGTGGACTTGAGAGTTGGACTTATGATTCATATAGGTAGCCATATTCTTGGGTCCTCGTGTGGTGGAGGAGGGGTTACGAGCTCTCTGCGGTCTTTTTTATAAAGGCACTAACTCCATTCATAAGGAGTTATGAAGTCATCACCTTCATTACCTAATCACTTCCCAAAGGCCTTACCTCCTAATACCATTATAGTGGGGGTTAAGATCAATATTTGAATTGGGGGGAAAGAAGGGACACAAACATTTGTCTATAACAACTACACATGTTTGGAATAGAGAAAAGAGGTGGGAGAACTTAATTATTGATTAATTATTGTTAACTCATGTATTCATTCCCTCTGCAAAGAGTATCTGAACCTGGTACCCACTCTGAGCTAGACCCTGGTCAGGTAGTGCAGACAGAAGAGTGGACAATACAGACCAAAGCCTCTGCCTTCTGTGGAGGACACTTTCCAGTGGATTGTAGTCTGATTAGATTAGAAGATGATAGGTAGGCTAAGTCAGCTAAAGCACTGGATGCCAAAACATGGAAACAAAACATCTTGACAAGTTCAAACTATAGGCTGATCTGAAAAGATGATAAAATTTGAAAACATAGCTTGAAAAACAAAAAACTTAAGAGATAGAATGTGGCTCACAGTTATACTTAGAAGAGACTTAGAAACCTTAGTTGACAATGAACTCAATATGAATTGATAGTGAGACCCGGTTTCCTGTGAAATTGAAGCCCTTTTTATGCTTCACCGATATAAAGAACCCAAAGCAAAGACTGTAAATCCTACTTAACTCTTTTCTGGGCGGTACGTTCATGGGGTATCATCTTTTCTTTGGTATCGCATGCGTTATCTCTACTAAAGAGAGGCCACCACGGTGAGCTAGCTACAAATATTTTCTATGAAAGTTCATATGGAAGTGGAATTTGATTTATTCTGTGAGGTTCAACACTGCAGAATTAAATAGGATGAAGGACTAGAAGGGCCAATTTTAGCAAAGAAAATTAGAACTGTGTCCACAAATTGAATGGGCTGATTGTTGAATATCCGCAGAGGATAGCCAAGCAGATGTCAGGGGTACTGAAGGGAAATTATGCATGGGGTCAGAATGAGTGACTTTAAGACTCTGTCCATGTCCAGAAGCCCATGAATGCAATGCAGAAGTCTGTTGCGGTGAGATTCATCCTTCAGGAAAAAATGGAGAGAGGGCTATAAAAATTATTTTTGAACACAAACTATGTCATCTTATGGTATTCCTTTGCAGATGGCATCTTATTTTGGATATACGGTCACAGTGTCAGATGTTAACAATGACGGGTAAGTTTTTAAGAACTTCCTCACTCACCATATGTTATATTCATCCACAAAGATGTTGTATTTTTTTTTTTCCTTCATGAAATAGATCCTTCCATACTTCCTCAAGAAGATAGAGGCTCTCTTGTTTTAATTGTTTTTTGGTTCAGGGCAAGAGGATACATCTACTAAAGAATTCTGTCATCCAGTTTTATGTCTTTACAGAGGTTTTCCGCATCTCCCGCTTCCAGAAAAGGACTGTTTTACTTAGTTTTATCTTTAATTTAATGAATTGAATAGTCCTTGACCATTTGAAATCCAAAGCCATTAAAGCTTTTGTTCATCTCTCTTTAGCCTTACTTAGCATGTGATACATTCATAAACCATTTGCACATCAATAAACATTTTTCCCCTGACATTGGTTTAATCAACATACTAGTATTGCCCATGGAGAAGATAAAATAATAACGCGAGCTTTTCAGAATATGACAGTAAATTACAGTGGAACTAGGACCAAATACCATGATAAACTATGGTTGTGTTTAAATCATTCCTTAAAAACAAGCTATTATTAAACCTCTCTTTGGTTCACTAAAACCACCCAACTGATAGATAAAACAGATGATTAAATAAGAAAGCCAATACACGGAGATAAACTGATTAGTCATCCAATAAATATCATTGGAACACCTACTGTGTGTCAGCCGTTGTTCTTAGTGCCCAGAATATAGTGACCAATAAGGCAAAATAGGTCTCTGCTCTCAGAGAGTTCACATTTTTATAGAAATCAAATACCTGCAGAATCTGGTTACATTGCAGGATCTGGATGAAGCAAACACTTTAGATACATCATTGGTAGACATTAGCTATGATTTACATATAGATAGAAATGTACTTTATATATTACGATGGCATAAGCCTGGAGGATAAATTTGAACTTTTTTGCACCTTTTAGAAAATACCATTTTTTAAAGATTTATTTATTTATTTATTTGAGAGCGAGCGAGAGAGAGAGAGAGAGAGAGAGAGAGAGAGCACATTGGGAGGGGTGGCGGAGAGCAGAGCGAAAGGGACAAACGGACTCTGATGAGTGTGGAGCTTGATGCAGGATTCAATCCCATGACCCTGAGATCATAACCTGAGTTGAAATCAAGAGTCAGACACCTGACTGACTGAGCTGCCCAGGGGCCCCTGGAAAATATCTTTATTATCCTTCCATTCAGTATGTATTTCTTGAGCATCTACTATACCCTAGCACTGTTCTAGGTGCTGGGCTATAGCAGAGAACAAAATAGAGACCCCTATCCCCATAGAGGTTCTATTAGAGGTGGGGAGTTGGGTACTACAGACAAAAAGTCAATATGTCAAGTAAAGCCTATTCAGATGGTGATGAGCACCAGAAGGGAATGAAGAAATGGAAGGGCTGTAAGCAAGATGTCCTTCAGTAGGTAAACGTGTAAGTAGACTGTGTTACATTCAGACAACAGAATATTGGTAGGTGCTAAAAAGAAAAGAGCTGTCAAGCATGAAAACACATGGAGAAAGCTTAATTGCATATTAGAAAGTGAAAGAAGCCAATCTGAGAAGGTTACAAACAATATGATTCTAACTATATGACATCCTGGAAAAGGCAACACCGTGGACACAGTAAATGGATCAGGGGTTGCCGGAGGCCAGTTGGGAGAGGAGGGATAAACAGACATAGGATTTTTAGGGCGGTGAAGCTACTCTGTAAAACACTGCAATGGTGGATCCATGTACTTATACATTTGTCCAGATCGGGGATATCCATGGGACACTGAAGTTTCATTGATCATAACGCATGCACCGTGCTGGTGGGAGATATTGAGAAAGAGGGAGGCTGTGCCTGTGGCGGCAGGGGTATATGGGAACTCTCTGTACTTTTTGCTGGAGGAATGATCTGCAGGAAGTGGGGTCCATGGGGAAGAGATTCCTGGAGGTGGGAGCTGCTGGAAGCCCAAGGACATCAGAGGGGCTTGGAGAGGAGGCAGAGGGTCGCGGGATCACAAAGGTCTGTGAGCCAGTGCAATTAACAACAGTCTTACGCAGCGCTACACAGGCTCTGCTATAGACAGAATGAGTGTTTCCAAGAAGGACACACCTCACGAACCACTGGACAACACGAAGCAAGGGAATGGCCAGCAATGCCAGAGGCAGGAAACTGTAATGGCTGCACTCTGGAGATACTCTGAAAGTATATTTGAATGGCAATCTTATCTTGGAAGCAAGTCATTGAAAATTAAATTGCTTTCATCTCCAACTGAGCCGTGAAAAGAAAGTAACGATTAGGACCACCCTTCACAATTTCCAACCTAGAGGGACTGATTTGTTATCAGCACCTCTTAGTAGTCTACAAAAGGAGGAGGGGAGTAGGAGGGGTGGCTGAAGAAGTACTTTTGAGTCCAAAACAACGTGGCACGTTGTCCCCATGGAGGAAGCCTGCACTTCAGTAACAACAACAAAAAAATCCCATAATGGCCTTGGGGATATGCGCAGACACATTTCTTCCAACAGATGGTGACACAACAAATACAACCTCCCAGCACCGCCCCCACCCCCAGGGAACCACATGATGCTATAATTTATAGGGCCCAGATGAACTCAGTGTGTGCCCTTCTTTTCCTTCACTCTGCCATGAACTGAATCCTTTCAGTTTTCCCCCAGTTCAACACTATGCCCTGCAGGGCACTGCCTCCTTCCTGGAAACGCTGTTCATTCCAGTCCACAGCAAAGCTCTGTGACAACATTTATAGAACTTTTTTTTTTTTTTTTTGCCATGTTAAGAAAAGAGCAAGAACACTTGTGAGGAAAGGATCTCTTTGGTCTCCTGCTGATCAAAACAACATGGTAGTAAGAAACACAAGAATTTTTCAGGGGTAATTTGTTCTATCTTGATGTTCTTTAAAAAAAATTGCTATGACCATTCTTTCTTTTTTATTAGGCAGTATATTCTTAATTCTTTAGACTGCATCAAAAAAGGACATCTGTTATCTTAATATTGCCATTCTTTTTTTTTAAAGATTTACTTATTTATTTGAGAGAGAGAGAAAGAGAGAGAGAGAGAAAGCAGGGGAAGGGGAAGAGGGAGAGAAAGGGGGAAAGAATCTTAAGCAGATTCCCCACTGAACATGGAGCCTGCCCCAGGACTAAATCCCATGACCCTAAGACAGTGACCTGAGCCGAAATCAAGAGTCAGGCACTTAACCAACTGGGCCAGCCACGCACCCCTTAATAATACCATTCTTAATGTGCCCATAGATTGTCAGTCTGTATGTAATTTGTCGTTCTTAATTACTGTAACGCTATGTAAATTCAAGGCCCTATTATAAATGAGTAAGCTAAGAGGCTGATGAGAAACTTTCATCAGCATTTGTGTTTCGAGAAAAATTACTTGATATTGTTAGCTTTCATATAGACATCTTGTGTGTCTAGGTTTATACTTGATCCCAAGATGGAGCTCTGAAAACCACAGTTTGTAGTGACAGTAGTGTCTTCACCTCCCTGGGCAGGTATTCGTCCCTGGGGAAGGTGCAGAAGAACCCATCAGGGCACAGACATAAAATGTGTTCCCTCAGAAATCTTAGCAGAACCAGAAAAGAAAGGCAGCAAATCATACTTGTGCCAGTGACTTTTCTCGAACTCCTATGATGGCTCCAAGTCAGAACACATGTGGCCTCATTTTGAGAAAGAGTGCTTTTGTCATTCTAACTTCTGACAAGACTTCTAGCAGAGATCCGAACGTTGGATGGGATTTACAGGAAACATGAATCCCTGTCTCAGAGTTTTCCTGGATATTAAATATGTGGTCTTCCCAAATTTTTAGTCCTTTCAAGTGAAAAAATCTCTATTCTCCACTGAAACTATTGAAAAACCTAGTATTGGGGTGCCTGGGTGGCTCAGTCATTTAGCATCTGCCTTTGCCTCAGGTCACTGTCCCAGGGTCCTGGGATCGAGCCCCACGTCAGGCTCCCTGCTCTGTGGGAAGCTGGCTTCTTCCTCTCCTACTCCCCCTGCTTGTGTTCCTTCTCTCACTGTCTCTCTCTCCATTCAAATAAATGAATAAAACTTGAAAGAAAGAAAGAAAGAAGGAAAGACCTAATATTGTTTTAAGCAACAAAATTTTCTCATGAATGATTAGAAGACAGTGTTTTTTCCCTTCTCAGAGTGACTTCATGTGTAGTATATGTCTAATAACATAGGACGACCCAAACTACAATTCAATGAAGCTATCTAAAATTCCTCTGCAAAGAAACTGAGACACAAAAGCTCAGCAACTTGCCTAAGCTTACACACTAATTAGGCAAAGGTCTCGATTAGATCCCAGAACTTCTGCTGACTTACCCAACAGAATTTTTCTTGCTAATGTAAGGGCCTATTCAGCCAGAGCAGCCCCACCCCGGTTGAACTGCCATTTTGCTGTAAAGCTTAAATTGACCCTGTCCCCCGCCAGGGGAACTTACTTAAAAGCAAGTCCGGGAAACCAGTCCCAGGTAACAAAGTCCAAATACAAGGGTGGGTCAGGCCAGGTGGAGGTATTCAATCAGTGGGGGCACATACGGTCTCCTAGCTACCAAGGAGTATGGGCCCCGCCCTTCGGGCACCTTTTGGGCGCCAATTCTGAACTCGGTGTGATAGGCTAAATCAAATGCCTACTAGGGTAAATTGTAACTCAATTGGTTGCCTGGCATCACTGTGGAGTTTCCTGTGTGTGTTGTACAATCTCATTGGCCACCTGTCTGTGGCCAGGCCCAACCACATGGCCTTTGCTCTATAAAAGTTAGTCTGGAAAGCAGGGAGGGGTCATCCTCTCTGGAGGGGCGGCCCCGACCGGTCTGTTTGACGGTTGGTATGATTCCTGATGCTTGGCGCGAAATAAAGCTTTGCTGACCTTCGCTTTGTATCAGTCTCGCTCCTTTAATCACGGACCCTACAGAGAACTCTATACTAAGCTCTATAAAATAGCTGGCAGGAAAAATATATATAACTTCAGTGTCCAAGGATTTATAATCTATAAGAATTAGGAACTTTCAGTGTAATTAAGTAAAATGGCATGCCTCTCACTTTCAAAAAGCTGGGAAATTAGTGTATTTGTCACTGAAACAATCCATGACCTTTTTTATTTTTTTAAAATAAATATTATATATGATTAAGATGTACAACATGATGTTTTGATATACATATGTGCAATGAAATGATCATTGTGTTCAAGCTAATTAACATACTCATCTATGGGATCTATCTCTATTCAGCCAGCTGTGTGTTCCATTACATAGTCACCGTGTGTGCGTGTGTGTGTGTATGCTTGTGTGTGGTGGTAACGCCAGAGGTCTACTCTCTTAGCAAACTCCTAGTACACAATACAGTGTCACTGTCTATAGTCACCATGCTACAAGAACTCTAGAACTCACACATCCTGTGTTATTCCAACTTTGTACCCTTCGACCAACATCTCGCTTTTGCCCCACCTCCCCACCCCTGGTAACCATGGTTCTATTCTCTTCTATAAATTTGACTGTTGCAGATTTTGTACGTGTGTGTTTAAGTGTTTCACTCTAATTTTTGGTAAGAATTTACATCCCTGTTTATTAAGTGTGCATTTTATTAACTCCTATTATTTTTATAAGCAAGGTCATACTTCCAGTTTCTAAAAATATGAAATCATAATTTCAAAGTTATTTTTACCCAAAGAACTTTAAGATTGTCTTCAGTGATGATAAAAACAACTGATTCATGAGACAAAAATTCAGTTATAGTTTTTAGTGTCATGGCATATAAGAAAAATCAGTCTCTGTGATTGTATTTAAAATAGCCATACTAGTCTGCTGCATTTTACTTAGTCGGTAGTAATGATTTATATATAATTTTATAGTCTATAACTCCTGTATATATTTTTTAAATTCACAAAACCCTTTTTAGCTTTCCCAGCATTTATCAGTGATCAAGGACTCATCAGTGAACATTAATCACCAGTAGAGTTCAGTATTAAAACTGAGATTTAAAAAAAAACACAAAAAAAAAAACAAATTGAGATTTAATTCCCATTTTTTGGGTCCAAATTCTAATCTTTCGATAGCCTTTTTTTTTTTTTTTTTTTTTTAAGGCCTACTTCTTCTAAACCTTGGATCTGAGTGGATGCTATGCAGTGACTTAGAATAGGATTAAGAATATCACTTGGCAGGGGCACTTGGCTGACTCAGTTGGTTAAAGGGCTGCTTTCTGCTCAGGTCATGATCCCAGGGTCCTAGAATCAAGCCCCGTGTAGGGCTCCCTGCTTGGCAGGGAGCCTGCTTCCTCCTCTCCCTCTGCCTACTGCTCGACCTGCTTGTGTGCTCTCCTCTCTGTCAAATAAATCAATAAAATCTTAAAAAAAAAAAAAAAAAAGAATATCACTTGCTTCGTTGATTGGTTATGGTTCAGAAGTTAGGACTCCACACATTCTGTGGGATTAAACCAGACTCTCCCTTCTCCAGCCAAGAGATAATTAAGTACTTCTGTGCATGAGGCTACCTAGTGACATTCTTTGACAGCATATGACATCTTCTCTATCCACTTTGCAACAAAAGCAAGGTCCTTGCAAATACTCCAAAACCTCAACATCAGGGGGAGAAAAGACAAAGGCATTAAGTAATGCTGACCGAATTAGTAAATTGATGGACATTTTTCCCACTATTTTTTTAATTTAAAAAATTCTCCAGGTATTGTGAGTGACTCCAAAAGTTAAGACAGAACAGTGGTGTGTGTGCTGGTTGGTGGTTCATACTGTCAAGCTCATGAGTGTATCGAAAATATAAACAAGCTGGTGAAATTGACTTTAGTTTAGTTATCTTAAGATAGCCAGAGCTATAAACTCTGCCAATGTAAACTGTTAGGAATTTCTGGACAAACTTAACAAAGGGAGATGGAATTTTTCATCTTGAGCCTAAGCAAGCAAATTAGGTTTTTTCTTATGGCTTTTGAAACTTACAATATTTATACTAATTCAGAAATTCACAGAATTACAATTTAATTGATTGGATTGTTTTTGGCCTCTGTGGGTCCCAGAAGAGTTAAATTTTAAGAGAATTTTAGCAGTTAACTTGAGAACATTTTAGAGAGAACTTATTGGAAAGGAATCAGGTTTGGGTAATTATGTTTTTGCCCTAGATTTAGCCCAAGTATGTATTCTCTCCTACAGGTTTTACTAGTATGATTGAAGTAAATAGAAAATCGAGAAAACTAAAACAGAAAGAAGTCGTAAATTGAAATTGATTTCTGTAATGTACATGGTCAGCTATGTTAGTTCTTGTCCACCGTAAAATAATACAGCTGATAAGATATCGACTCTAGTTTAAAGTCTACTAATCTGCATTCTGTTAATAAATAGCCATGTTCCAAAAATTAATTATGGACATTAACATGCAATATCTACTACTGGGAAAAAAGATACATAGAAAAGTTTATATGTGAAACCAACACATTAACACCATTTGACTCAGAAAACTTGAATCTAGATTCTTATATTGAACATTCTTGTTGCTGGGTCCTGTCTTTCTGTCTCATTCTTTATCACTATTTATGATTTGCTTTTCAGGAAAATATTTATAATGTTTCTGTCTTAAACAACATGTGAAGGATGAGAAATTGAGCCTTGCACTGTATTATATTATTAGGGCAGATTTAAACATAAAAAGAGACACAAAACCTGAGTGTATGTTACCTAGAGATTTTAAAGAAAACTGCTTAAATATTAGACATTTGGATAAAATGTAACTGTGTATATTTTTTGAAGTGCCTCTACATAGTAACTCAGATCTCATCCAAACCACCAACATGACCCAAACAGAGTGGATGGATTTTACTGAAAACTTCATCATTAATAATAATAATATTTCTTCATCATTAATTTTTTGAGATTACAAAACCATACAGGATGGGTGATATATATATATATAACTCTCTTAGAATGGTACCCAACCTATTACACAACTACATTTCAGAAAGTCAATGAAAAATATCTTTACTAATAAAATATTTTCAAACTTTAAACTTGGATTGGGCACATTCAAAACCAGGATTTGCCAAACTAATTTTGAAACCATCCAATAGCATACATAGCCTACTGCAATGGTTTTTCAGGGACTTCTTTGCCTGTGGTCCATAATAAGAAATACATTTGACATTACAACCTGGCACACACACATAGAACTGAAACAAAAGTTTGATGGAACAATATTTACCCACATGTAATGCATTCATTCTGTTTTCTGTTCTTTTCTATTTCATTTTTTAAAAATTGCTTGTCCAGACCCACTGAATTGATTTCACAATCCACTAATACATTGCAAACCAAGATTTAAAAACACCAGCCTAAACAATAATATATATGGCAGCTCTTAAGTAATATTGCTACAATAAAATAATATTGACTCTAAGTGTAAAGTATTCTATAAGGCACATTGTACCAATTAAATCCAAGACAGTTATTGTCTTTCAAACTTAGGGAAACACAATTATAAATAAAAAACAAATGTCTTTCTCTGTTTTTATGGCATTTAGAACATTTTAGAAGACTTACACTTAAGTATCTAGGGAAATATATTTCTAACAAAATAAATCAATGCTGTCATAATCCTCTAAGAATCCAAAGGTTCCATGGACGTGCTAGGCTCTCACAATGATGGGTCAAGTAATTTTCCATTCCTAGAACTCAGTGTTGGCAGTGAAAAATGTAGACAGCAAACCGTGCCAGTCCTGCATCTTTTTTGCCCCCTCAGGGACCAATTATATGGCCTGTTCCTTCTTTAGAGAAGGAGAAAATGGTCCCACTCCATCTCTACAGCAGAGACCAGTGATTTCAGACATCTTTGAAGTACAAGGCAGCAACACACACAATTAGGTGTTTAACAAATGCCCTCCACACTGGCGATAATTACAACAGAAGGAGAAGCAACCAGGTCCCTGCCATGGGAAGGCCAGGGGCTAAAATAAATTCAGACCTTATTGTCCTCTGGTCCTGGAGCAGAGCGAGATGGCCAGCAATGGGACCTTTTTTTTTTTTTTTTTAATCAAGTTACTTGTAAGATTTTTAAGAAAATATTTTACCTAAGCATAGCTATCCAACTTAGGTTCAGGAATTTGAGATCAAAATAATGGTCATTCCTATTTACCCATCCCCCTACCCACCTCCAAAAATGCTCTTGTCACGGTGAGCCCCGGGGGGTGGACAGCAATGTTGCCTCACTATACTATACGCCTGAAACTAATAGACTACCGTGTGTCACCAATATTGGAATTAAAATAAAATTTTTAAAAAAAGAGAAAAATAGCCATTCCTCAACTATATCTATAACCACCCCTCACTTCCTTCTTACAGCTTACCCAAATGACACTCAAAGTGTTTCTAGCTAGAAACCATGTGTTTGGTCTCCTGCTGTGGGAGAAAAGTAAGAGCCTATCCTAGAAGTAGCTGGCAGCCCCAGACCATTCCCAAATCACATTTCACCGTGTTTCTAGCTCCTACAAGAGAGGAGAGGGAGAAGGGGGGATGAATTTTGCTCTTTTAATAAGAACTCTTTCTGTTTACATTGCTAGAATATAAAAATATTGTGTTTGCCTTTAACACCCAGGCCAGTGCCTTCATAATACCTATCATGTATTAAACACTATAGTTTGACCAGTGTGTGCCCGTGTACATGCACATTTGGAAATAGAAACACACAAAGAGGGACAGAGATGGAGACGGAGACTGAGGGAGATCTCCTGTGATGTATCCGATAAAGTAGCCTTTTTCTACCTTTTCTACATTTTTTAGGCAAAGTAACTTGCTCAATAGGACTCAGCTGGTGACTAAAAGAGCAGGTTTTAAACCTAGATCAGTAGAACATCAAAACTCATGCTTTTCTCATATCGTCTGGGCTCAACTTACTTTCCCAATTATCTTTGGTTTTTGTTGTTGTCATTTAGGCTGGCTGTATTTTTCAGGACAGTTTGGGTTTATGGAAAACTTGAGCAGGAATTACAGAGAGTTCCCATACATTCCCTCTCCCCTCCACGCTCAGTTTCTACTCTCACTACCGTCTGGCATTGGTGCAGTATATTTGTTACCATCAAGCTGTTGATACATTATTGACTGAAGTGCACAGCTCACATTAGGGTTCCATCTGTGTTTTACATTCTGTGGGCTTTTCCAAATGCATAATGTCAGGGATCCACGTCCAGTGTCATGGGGAATGCTTTCACTGCCCTCAGAATGCCCCGTGCTCCATCCATTCATCCCTCTCCCCTCCCCACCCTCCTGCCAACTACTGATCTTTTTAGTTTTGTTCTTTTCAGAACGTTATAAACTTGGAATCCTTCTGTATGTAGCCTTTTGAGACTAGCTTCTGTCACCTGCCAGACTGGCTTTAAAGTTCCCTCTGTGCCATTTTGTGGCTTCGTCCTTCCTTTCTTTTTATTGCCAAGTAATATTCTGCTATATGATGTGGTACAGTTGATTATCCATCCATCTGTGGAAGGATATCTTGGTTGCTCCCAGTTTGTGGCAATTGGAGGTTTTTGTGTGGACATAAATTTTCAACTGATTTGTGTAACTACCTAGGAGTGTCTCATATGGTAAACCCGTGTTTAGTTTTGTAAGAAACTGCCACACTGTCTTCCAACGCAGCTGGACTGCTTTACATCCTCACCAGCGATGAATGAGAGTTCCTTTCGCTCTACATCCTTGCCAGTATTCAGTGCTGTCAGCATTTTGGATATTTATCATTTTAGTGGCATCTCGTTGCTTTAATTTCCAGTTCCCTAATGACATATGATATTGAGAATCTTTTTATACGCTTGTTTGCTATCTGTAAATCTTCTTTGATGAGGTGCCTGTTCAAATCTTTTGCCCAGTTTTTACTTTTTGATTTTTTTTATTTTTTTCGCCCAGTTTTTAATTGGGTTGTTTTCTTATTGCTCCTATTATATATTATACACATTTAAGACTGATTACATATAACAACAATAATGTGTTTTATGTAATATATAATATCATATTTTATATGTTACTGCTACTGTACTATTGTTATTACTATTTCATATTATTAAGAATTAAGAATTCTTTGTATAGCTTGTTTTTTCCAATTAAAATCATTGGCGCCCCTCTAGCATGGAACCCACCTGAGCCACTCACTTGCCCTGGCTCCACTCAGGTGATACTTGCTTGGGCTCAGAGTGCTGCCACCTGGCAAGCCTGCCTCCAGAACCACCTGTCAGAATCCCATACAGGTGTAATGCCCTCTCCTCTATGAGCCTTCCTTAACTTTCTTGAAGTTCCAGTTCTCTCTCCTGTCTGGGATCTCGAGGATTCAGTTTGGATTTTTCGTATGCTTTTTTTTTTTTTCCATTCTGCCTTGTCTATAGGTAAACTAGTAGCAATTTGACCTTGCTTGTACATTAATCAGGAACAGGGTTGACCTAGTAGTCATTATATTCCTTGAGTAACTTATCACCGTGTCTTAAATACAGCTGTTACACAGAACATCTCTAGAATCATACAGGGAAATGGAGAATAGATGGCCACCACAGGGAAGGCAAGAAGTTGGAGAGAGAGGCAGGTCAGAGTGTTGTTGGAGTGTCTTGTAGATGTCTCAGACCTTAAAGGAGGTTTTGTGTTCTCAGTAACTGTCCCACCTCATCCCTGCCTGTTAGATGAATGGTAATATTTTAGTTGAGTTGGCAAGTTTCTGCATATTACCTAGTCTATATAGGCATAAAAGTCAAGTGCAGATTTCTATTTATGCCTGAGATCACTCTAAAGATTGTTGCATCTCCCAAGATCAGGATGTCTGCAGAGGTCATTAGTATCAATCAAAGTATGAACTTCAGTTGATGTGACTTCTTCCAAAATTTCTAAAATAAAAATGATACGTGCATACATTTTTAAGAACTCGAGCAGCTTAGAAGGCTCTGTTCTATTCCTCTTCCTGCCCATTGACTCTGAGAAGGAAGGAAATACCTTTACCCACTTGGGTTTTGTTCTCCTGATGGTTTTATCTTTATCTCTAATTAATTTGCCTAGACATTTGTTTCTTGAATTTTTTTCAACTTTAAAAACTATCTACTAGCTTCCTGCTATAATATCTACATTTATAGAGAATAACTATCAAGTCTTATTTGGGGGGGAAATTTACTTTCCATCTTTCTAGGCAGTCCCACAACTCTTTCTGGACTCTGTTTTGTATTTAAGTGAAGTAAACAAGAGAACAGAAGGAGGCAAAATTTATTTTAAATCTTATTCCAGCAAGAAAACTTCATAAATTAAGTGTATAGTTCTATTGTCATAGAAAAACTCTAATCCACTTTGAGAAAAACCTTTTTTAGATCTTTTTTGATATGTTTTACTTGTATAGCTACATTTTCCAGAAATGGAAACTAAGAAGCTTTTGAAAAGAATGAAGTGTCTGTGGTTTTCTTAAAGCAGTCATGGTAACATAGTTCAAAAGTTCAGTGTATGGGTGCCCAGGTGGCTCAGTTAGTTAAGCATCCAGCTCTCGGTTTCAGCTCAGGTCATGATCTCAGGGTGCTGCGATCAAGCCTCATGTCAGACTCCCCACTCAGTGTAGAGGCTGCTTCCCCTTCTCCTATTCCCTCTACCCCTCCTCCTACTTGTGCACTCTCTCTCTCAAATAAATAAATAAATAACTTTTTTTTTTTTTAAAGTTCAGTGTAACAGCTCTTACGTTCCTGCAACATTCTATCCCAGAGACATAGCAAAGTGATGAAAGAAATACGATGACTGTAAAATGTACCCTGGGAAAGGAAAAATACCAATAGAAATGTACTAATCTGGTTGATTAAACGTGTACCCCCAAAGAATCTCAGGTCTGTCAGTGCTCTGACCTCTCTCTTTGTTCCATACAGAATGGACGACATATTGATCGGGGCACCGCTCTTTATGGAACGCGAATTCGAGAGCAGCCCTAGAGAAGTAGGGCAAGTGTACCTGTATTTACAAGTGAGCACGCTTGTCTTCAGGGACCCGCAGATCCTTGCAGGCACCGAGGTTTTTGGGAGATTCGGTAGTGCTGTGGCACACTTGGGAGACCTGAACCAAGATGGATACAATGGTAATTGATACCAATACATGGAAATTGTTTATTTGTCATAATTCCTGTTGCCAGGACACGAAGGAAACAATGACATCTTAAAGTCTTTACAGTGGTGTGTATGGTACGGTTACTATTATTGGTTTTTAATAAATTATCAAAAACCTTAAGGCAGTTTCAAATTTATATATGGTGTCATATAACAGCTCTTAATAAAAGGCAGCCGTTATTTTTAAAGTGATATTTGGATTCAGTGACTCAAAGAAAACTAGAGAACCTTTTGTTATGTACAGAGTCAAGACAGATAAGTACATGTCGACATATGGACAAGTATATTGCCTTGTGATTAACGCACATGGACTAGGTCTAGGTTATGCTGGATTTTAATTGGTCTGTAAATTTCAGCTCAAAGGCAACTTCAGTGTTCACAGTAGAGTCGTCTTAAATTCTTAGTTCAGAATCGTGATTCTTTAAGCTAAGAATTTGTGAACACCTTGCAAGTACCTTCTCAGAGGAACGTGCAGCTCACACAGAGTTTTGCTTAGATGTTCAGGACCTTTATTTTTTTGTACTAATGTACTAATAAATAAACTTTTTTTTTTTTTAAGATTTTATTTATTTATTTGACAGACAGAGATCACAAGTAGGCAGAGAGACAGGCAGAGAGAGAGGAGGAAGCAGGCTCACCGTTGAGCGGAGAGCCCAATGCGGGACTTGATCCCAGGACCCTAGGATCATGACCTGAGCCGAAGGAAAAGGCTTAATCCACTGAGCCACCCAGGCGCCCCTGTTCAGGACCTTTAAATTAAGAAGCAAGGTATAGTGGGTTTCTTAAAGTTCAAGGGAGTGACAGGAATTTGCTCCAACAAAATAGCTTAGGGAGTGTTTGCCTCAGATTAGTATTCATTAGTACCTTTGGCAAGGGATATTGTGTTTTTATGTTTTCTCTGAAAAAAAGACATCCCAGAAATGTATGGTTAGTAATTTTTTTAAGTGCCATAAAACATAAATGCATGTTAAAACTCACGGTTCCAGGAAAATAATAAAAAAGAGACAAGTTCACCTTTAACTGATACGCTGCTTTCAGAAACTGCCTTTTCCCTGAGCACCAAGCCAAATAAATAATGTTAAGTTATCTATCATCTTTTCCACCAGTTTTCTCTATTTGTCTTTTTCCTCAAATACTTCATGATATTTTTGAAAGCTAAGAGAAACATTTTTAATGACATAAAGGGGGTTCTGCCTCTCTGTGCCTCACTGTTTTTGAGTATAAAGTGGGCAAAATAATTCCAAACTGGGAGGAAACACGGGACAGATGTGGACTGACTTAGAGGAGGTGAAGGAAAGGCCTCTTTGCACCTGGTACATGATGAAATCTTTAATTTCCACCACAGTCTGAGATAGGAATATTTATCATTATCTATTAAATGAAACTAGAATTATGATCCTCATTATGTAGTAAAATCAATTCATGATTTACTTAGTCTTATCGGACTTACTTAGGAGTAAAAAAAATAAACGACAAAGTGAGGACACATAACCATCCTCCACTGGGGTGAGCTATTATATTATTGTGTTCTTGGTGCTCTTTTTTATGTAAAACTCAGTCTTTGTGTGTGTTGTTTAGAACAATCCTGATGAACACAATGTGTGGAAGTTAATTTTCATTGAGTGCTATATTTAAGTGGGAGTCAAGCGATAGGGTTCTTTCTGGGTTCCCCAATGTCCTCTATTGTAAAATGCAACCTGCTCCCCATCGTGGAACAATGTAATCATTACACTATATAATCTTTGTGCACGAGATTGTTTATTTCTTTTGACAAGAAATTCATAAGTACCTTGCAAATGTGCCTCCCCTGTTTTACCCAGCCTAGTGATGTGACCCAGCCCTCCCTGTTGCTCGCTAAGTTCCTGTGTAGACCACCCTCTGCCTGCTCTTCCAATGGGCCCTGCTCTTTCCACCTTTGGCCCTTGGTACACCAGTTCTTTCTGCCCGGAGTGCTCTCCCCTCTGATTTCACACAGTTGGTTCTGTCTTGTCCCCAGCTTTCAGTTTCAACACGAGCCTTAGCAACACCCTGTCAGATCACCAAATTTAGAAATAACCACCATTCTCCATTACATTAATATTTTTTATTCTTCTGCATAGAATGTGTCACTTTCCATCTTTTCTTGATTGTCTCTCTATTCAAATTGTCTATTACCTGCACTAGGATATAGTCTTTCTAAAAGCAGCATCTGGTTCACTGTCATACCCACTGGGTCCAACACACAGTGGTCACTCAATAAATGTTTGCTGGATGGAGAAAAGACAAATAATTTATGGTTGCTGCAATATTACAAAATTTTCCTGGAAAACGTAATGAGCCCTTTGGATTCCAGGATGCCATCTTCGATTGCACTTAATTCTATCTCTAAATTCTATCTCTAAAACCTTCTTCTTTCCTTAAAAAATGTGTTCATGTGCCCCTGTTTGCAGACATTGCCATCGGTGCACCCTTTGCAGGCAAGGATCAAAGAGGCAAAGTGCTCATTTACAACGGGAACAAGGATGGCTTAAACACCAAGCCTTCCCAAACTCTGCAGGGAGTGTGGGCCTCACAGACCATCCCTTCGGGCTTCGGCTTTACTCTAAGAGGAGACTCAGACATAGACAAGAATGATTACCCAGGTAAGGGTTCCTTCCCTCTCCTGCCAGAGAGCCCACTTCCTGGAAAGAAGCCTATTCTCAGCACTGTGCATCCCCTGTAACCCCATGCATCCCTTTGCCTCGTAAAGGCAAAGGCCCAGTGTAACCCTGGATGGCCTGGGGCTTTTGCATGATTCCTAGGTGACTTTCACAAGCATTTGAAGGCAGATAAAATAAACCCTCCTTTTCCCACCAGGAGATGGTTTTAGAAAGGCAAGATGGCGTTTGAAAAGCCACATTGGATGTATGACTTGTCAACTTTGCAACCAAAGTTGTTATTTGAAACCCCTCAGTGAGTTGTTCTCCATTGATAAAGACAGCTGGCCTCAGAGCCAGCTAGAGCAATTTATTTTCACCTTGTCATTCTCTCTCAAGCTCATAATTCCTATTAATGAACTCATGAACTTCAACATTTCTGTCCTAAAGCTCATGTTCTTGGAGCATAAATATTTTCTCGCCATACTTTGGGGTTTTTTTCAAAATAGATTGAATATTTCAAACTGAAGCAAAAGGAACTGGTTCATAGTAAAGATTGTAAGCTCTTTTTGATGACTTAATTCATATTGAGGTCTCATGGAAATTAGACAGTGCAGCGACATAATTCATGATTTGTGTGTGCTGTAGGAAAATACAGTTTGTCTTAAAGGACTGTTTTAGTAATCCCAGGGTTTTTAGCAAAGAACATTAGACTTCTTGGTTTTATGGTTCAATTTTCACGTTTATGTTAGTTATTTTAAGATGTTTTCAATAAACACATTGGAATCAGTAATAGTTAACTGACAGCTTTAACTATTTATTAAAACCTTGTCTTTTTCCACCACCCTTCCCCTAATTGGGCATTTTCCATATGTAGAATTTTTTTCTGGTTTGGGGCAACATTCCAATAAAATGACTACCTAAATATACATCGCTAATTTCATCCTTCCACTTTCTCTTCCTCTTTGGGATCAGGCAAAAAGGATACTGCAGCGTATTCTCATAAATTTGCCAGAAGTCTTTTAGGGCACTAACATAAATGTTGTAGCGGGCTCAAAGTAGATTTAGTATTATATTGTATATAAATATCTTCCATATTTTCAAGAGCATCTAGTTAAGTTTATTTTCTTAGGTTATATTATACTGTCCAATCAATGAAGGTAGTGGGTTTTAGTTTTGGCGGGGAGGGTGTTATTCATAATATATTCTATTTTAAATAATCCTCCCTTATATGATTCCTTCCCAAAATACGTCAGGATGATTCACAAAATTTAACTCTTGGGTTGTAACTTTAGATAAACAGTTATTTTGGAAAGTTATTGCCAGTCATTGTGCTTGTCATATTCTCACCTTAGTCAGAGAACCTGACAGAGCCGATGACCTGGACCTTCCCCCAGGTAAAGGAGATAAGGGATGTATCGATCACACAGGCCATTCATCAACTTCTTTTGAAATCTCCTAAATAAAAACCAGGAAGGAGAGAAACATGAAACAATTTTTCTCTCGAGGAATATTCCTTCTGGGGGGTGGGTGGGGGTTGAGGGGGTGAGGGAGCAGAAGTAGGACAGGGAAGAGAAAAGCTAAAGTAGGTAAATGCTGGTAATTAGTCACCTCTTATGTTTTCTTTTATCCCTTCTTAACAATCAGAAAAAGGTCATTTGAGGGAATTCATTAACTTTATCTACTGAGGCTGATTCAATTTATACTAACCATTGAAGTTATGCAGCCTATCCCTCAGTCTGTAAAGTGAATGATCTTTACTAAGGCAGGACCGATAATGCCACTAAGTGAATTCTTTTCCCTCAAGATTGTCTTGAGGCGTTTAGTGTACATCTGGACATCTTAGTAGACTTGGGTTCTGGTTCCAGTTCTGTCTCTCAAATGGAAATACAGATGTCTGGTGATTCATGATCCTATGATGTTTTCCTTGATCCTCATCTTTTTACAAAATAATGCCACTCAAAGAAGCCTCTTTATATTGACACCAAGTCCCCAGGGACCCATGCAGAAGAAAACCACCTAATGGACGGGTAACTACATTCCATTCACTAGAAGAGTGGATTTGAAATTCACAGGTGTAATTCAGTAATTAGACACGTAACTGTCCTCATTATTCTTTTTTTTCTCTTTTTTTCTTTTTTCGTTCCCCCCTCTTCTTCTCCCCCGCCCCCGCCCCGCCCTCATTATTCTATACAGAAATTCCACTTGGCTTGTCTCCAGCCTCCATTTCCCTTAAGGGGAAAACCTTAATCTCACAGTCACTTCCAGATTCAGACTTAATCTCAGTTGAGTAAATGTTCATTTAGATTCAGAATTCTCCCCTTCCTCCCTCTTCCACCACCTTTCAAGGACTGAGTAGCAAAGGGTGTGCCTGTTGTCCTGGGACTGACACAGGGCATGCAGCCCAAATGCATCATCTGTTTTTACTAGTTTCTGCCGGAAGGATAACCCAGCCTCTCCTGGTCTTTGATGTGTTGCTCGAGCTTCTGTAGTCAATCAATGGCCTGTGGAGTGGCCACTGCTCCAAAGTTCCATGTATCCTGCATCCTCGTTCTATTTTGTCCTCTTCCAGTCCACTCCCAGCATGTGCTTCTATGCCATGGTTAGGACCCAGACACTTGCAGGTTGGGTTTTCCAGTCTCCGAAATTGTTTTTATAATCCCCCTAGATTATTCCTTTAGCCATTGCTAATTTTCCACCGGGGCATTTTATTACTCTAGCCCTAATGGGGTTGCAGTATTCTTAGGTTTTGCCTGGGAAACAGCAGTCTTCCCCACCCCCAAAGATTATTGGGTGGCATGATTTCTAAACTCTCTAATTCATTTTATAAACTCTATGTCCTAGTCCCCCAGGGTCCGTCTTGTGATTTTTTCCAAACCAGTTCTTCCTGGAACTTAAAAAGAATTACAGTTTTCTTTCTCTCTACAGTCCTGCTCTTCCAAATCAAAATTACTCTGCTTTCAGATTACCGTGCCTCCTAGGAGTTCCAGAATCCATTTAACAAGTTGACTTTCTTCTAGGATATATCTAGTCATTCTCAATAAGCAGTGGTTCTCAATCTCTGCTGCATATCATCTGGGGAATTTTAAATAATGCATCTGCTCTGGTCACACTCCAGACTCAGAATCAGACTCTCCCAAGTCAGAATCTCTGGAGGGTAGATCATGGACCAGAGTAACAGTTAAGTAACCTGGATGACTCCAGGGCACAACCCAGCTGGGAATGAATGATCTAGAACATGTTCCCCATTTTTGAACATCGAATTGACTGGATGTCTCATTAGAGCCATTCAGTAGGTCAAGGGAGTGGGAAAGATTCCCCCTTTCCAGTCAATTCCCAAGTGTTTTCCCTGCTACTGAGCTTCGCATCGCACCCTAAGTGGTCAGCTCTGAAGCACTGTGCGTGCCAGTCCCCCACTGAGTCTACTTGTACAGGTTGAATGCATGGCACCCCTTCTGATAGTTTGACTTATGGAGACTGAGATGGGCTTCAAGGATTTATGTTCTTACCTAGGACCCTACTTTGAGAAACACAGCTCTAGAGTCTTTGTGCTCAGTTCCCATGCCTAAGTAGTCAGATGTGCAGTGTTCTCTTTTGGCAAGTGCCTGTTAGCTCAGCTCTAGCATTCCATTTATTCTTTAGAAGGTTGTCAAACTAGCCCAAAGGTCTTTTCTCCAGATGGTCTCTGTGTGATTACTGCCATTGGGATGCATGGGCCTAAGACATGCTCTGGTCTCATCTGGAAAAATTAAGGAAGACCATTGAAAATATTTAATTTTTCATGCACTATTCTACATTTCCTGGAAGTTACCTGTGCATTTAAAATGATGCCCCCACTGACTTTCATTTAAAATACATTATTGTACTTGTTAGGAAGTAACCTACCTTAACCTGGCTTATGCCATAAAGTGAGAGCTTTATATTAAAGCTATAGAATATCTCAAGGAAATCTAGTGACAGGAACTCTGCCAGGCCTCTGGAAGGGACTAACTGGGATCCAAGACTGGCATGTTAGGCCTTCCTTTCTGTCTCTCTCTTAATCACATCTCTGCTTTTCTTTGTACATCTGCTTCTCTCTTTCTCCCTCTCCCACTTCCCTCCCCTCTGTCTCTCCCTCCCTCTCCATCTCTTGCCAATATTTCTTTGAGCACCTAGTAGTGTTTCAACTCCAGAGTTTGCATATTGCAGTTTTACTCACTCAAAGAGACTGTCTATAATTTATCTTAGTCCCAAATCCTGAGGAAAGGAACCTTATATGCTATGAGACAAAGGGTGACATTTTCTAAAGAAAGTAGGAGTTGATCAGTGGACTGTGCAAGTATCCCAGTAAATATCCACTATGAAACCCTGGCAAGACAAAACAAAATGGCCCTAGGGAATAAAAGTTGTAGTAAGAAGTGAAGAATATAATTGAGAGGAAATGAAAAAATTTAAAAAATATTTTGCTTTAAAATTAAATAATAAAAATCATCATTAAACTGTTCATCAATATTTTTATGTTTGTTCCTTTAGCTTCAGAGTACAAAAGAAAAATAAGTAAGAAATTCCTTCATTCAGTCAAAAAATATATATTAGTATTTACTACATATTAGACATTGTGCTTGGGGACATAGTATCAAGGTGTACATAGTCCCTACATTCCCAGAGCTGACATTCTAGGTGAGAAAGACAGACAGTTAAATAACCCCAATGAAGGGTGAGCACTATAATACTGAAGTCTTTAAATGCAAAACTTTTTTTGGAATACCATAACATCTGAAAAAATTCAAGCATGGTTGCTGAACATTATGCTTATGAATTTTAAAAGTATGTCGTAAGAAAAATATTGTTGACCTCTGGCAATTTTGTTATTATTTGGTCTTCATTAAAGGATTCAATTGATGAAAATATATAAGCTCTGTAGCCCCTTATACAGGTGCCTCCACTTCCCCTGAGAAACTTCTAGAAGCCAAGCTAATATGATCAGGGCTACAAATTATGTACAGGTTGTGCCCAGCCAAGGGGCAAGTGAGGACAGATTCAAATCCCAAGGGGTTTCCTCCACAAGGGGCTGCCTTTTTAAATCCATACACAGGCATTTGTGGACTCTCAGTGGCCCTGTTCCCGGTCCTCATTCTAAATATATCGGAAACAAAATTCCCAAACTCTTCAACTACGTGGTCACCTGCAAAATTCACATAAGACAAATGTACAAGTGAACAGTGGTTTGAAATTCTGCACTGAAATCTTTCAAACACCTCAGAGCTGCTACTAAATGGAACACACTTAAAAAACTGTGCTGACCCACGTGATGGTTTCTGATGGGGTTATTTTTCCCATTCCTAAGGTGAACACTTTTACCCCATTTTAGGCACCCAGGGCTTAGCAGCTTTGTCTGCAAGCTGAGCTGGTTTGCTTTCCCTGGTCTTCACCACCTGCCATCAACCCACTTCTGGGCACACTGCTAGGAGACCTCCCTATGTTAATGGCAGGGTGCATGGGTTGCCCCATGGGCTAGATAGCAGCAAGTGTTCTTTACATGTTTTTGATACAATCCAGCTGCCTTCTGCAGGAAGAAAGAATAAGGTTGATTGTGATGTTTGATGTATATTTATTGTGAATTATAGCTGTTTCATCTCCCAGACTGACTAGAAATCAGGTCACCTAGTACCTGAAATAATCAAAAGCACAGGCATGTAAAAGGTGGTTTGATTTACATTTACTCTATCACCTGATCTCTTCTGAAAGTTACAGATGTTCTGTATTTGAGCAGAACCGGGCACTTAGTTTCCTTGTCTTAGGGAAAAAGAATGCTACCAAAAAGCAGGCATGGGACCAATTATATTGCTAACATTATTGCAATTATAGTAATTATTACTGCTGCACCATCTACTGCATAGAAGACATAGCTAATATCCACTGGAATATTATTTTTTAATATTTCTCCTGCACACATACATACACTCACACTTACATGTATATATATGTGTGTGTGTATGCATGTGTATTTTTTGTGTATGTATGTGTATCCCAAAAGAGTTTATAGGGTAAGATTAGATGACACTCCACTTCCTTCTTTTTAGGAAATATCAAACCAGTGTAAAAATAACCTATTGACGTTAGCAGTGTGACTGGGAATGGGGGAAGGGAAATCAGACTGTCCAGGTTAAGATTCTCATCCATCATTGATGGGCTATGTGGCAATGGACAAATTACTTGATTTCTCTGAGCTTCTACTCCATACCTGATATTAGGGGCTAACAATACTTCCTTCACTGGGTTATGTGTGTTTGCACTAAGTCAGGAAAAGATTTTTACAAAATGTTGTGAAATGGCTTAGAACAAAAGAAGGAAATCCATTTGATTGACATGAACAGAATCAAAACTACTTTACTTCACAGACATATTGGGCCACGTGAAGTGTTGAAAAGCTGCCTTCTTGGATTCTGGAGATGGACAAAATGGGTTTCAAACTAGACTCCACTGTTGTCTAGCTATATAAGCATAAGAAAGTTTCCTAATTTCTCTTCAATCTCCTTATCTGTGAAATTAGATATAGTAAGTTGATATAAAGATAAAATGGCATTGTTTATATAATATTAAAAATGGCAGCTCTCCAATGAAGTTTTAAAACAAGACTACTTTGGAGGTATTCTTTTCTTATGCACCCTAGCTGACATTATTTTCTTTTGCTTATTTAATTTCCATATCCCCCATTCTTAATTTACAACACCATATTGGCTTCTCCCACCCCAGATGAACACTGATATTGAGACTCTATTGGGTTGAGATGAACTCATAAAATTCCTGTTGCTGGACCCTCCCTAGAAGCTTCTAATATCAGGAGGTTACGGCCCTGCTATGATGTAGTTCCATCGTTCACCCATCTGACCTCCCACCCCAAAGTGGGAGATGAGGCATGAGGGACTTCTCCCATTACTCACTACTGTGATTTACTGGGTGCCAAGAATGGAAAATGTTCTTCCTTCTTAAGCTCTTAGGCAGCTGAGGGCCTTTATTGGACCTGAACTAGGTGATAACGATGGCAACTGAAAGGAAAAAAAAAAACTAAGGAAATAATGTAAATGAACAATAGTCAAGACTTGCTAATGACTTGCTGTGATAGAATGTAAAGGAGGTGGAGTGAGTAAGGAAGAGATGTTAAGGAGGACTCCGGAATTTTGATCCTGAGCGCTTGAGAAAAGTATAGTAGAATGGACAGATATGGGGAGATTTTGTTTTAGAAATATAGTCTACCATAGAAATAATATTTGGTATAATTTTCCTAATATCTAGTTACCCATTCATTATTTGTTTCAATTTCTTACCATGCATATTGTCATTGGTACACATACAAAAATAGGAGTCATTAGTATATTCATTTCTGGCACCAAAATTATTTTTCCTATTTAAAATATGGATGTATTCAGGTTTCTGTGTTGGTGCTGATTAGAAAATGAGGGTTGGCCAGAGGAGTATCTTGTATACATTAATTGAGTGAAAGCATTTCAGAGAAGAAGCAGCTGTGATAGCCAGAAATCCCTACAATTCAATGATCTAGCATAATCCTGTTAAACATGATTGTATAACAAGACCATCTGCTAGATTCATAGCCCAGACATTGGAGGGTGGAGGAGGGGAAGTACAGGTTTTGTTGAGGCACAGAAATCTTGCAGGCAATAAAAACTGGGGGAAGACATGGGCTGAATGCCAAGACTATCATTATCTTGTTCAGGCCCATAATGTCTGATGATTATACCATAAAGCCATCTCAGACAATTATACCAAATGAAAAAAAAAAAAAAAAAAAGAGAGAGACTCTGTTTTAACGAGTACTGTGTGTGTGTGTGTGTGTGTGTGTGTGTGTGTGTGTGTGAGCAAACAATCGAGAAAGAAAGCATCTACATATAAGAAGAAATAAAAGGGTGGCTTTAACCAAGGGAATAATGCATAATCAAACCTTGAGCTTCTTGAAATTGATTTGAAGTTTAGTTGAACTAAATTTAAATCTTGTAGTCAAAGTTTATTTCTACTCCTCAAATTGCTACTCAAATTTTCCTGAAAAGTAAAACATTATGTTCTTTACTAAGCAAGATTTTCATAATTTCATTATAAACACATTAGAAATTAGCATATAACCTTTGTTATAAAATATCTTATGAATTAGATTAAATGGAATTAACTAAGTCAACTGAGAGAGTTCCTGGACTTGAATCCAGGTCATAAAATAGAAATGAAAGTGAAGGGACAGATAAAATCCATGAGTTCTAGAGCCACCTCTTCCAAGATAATGTTCCATTAGTAACTCAGCTTCTCTGATTCTGACTTCCCTACCCTGAATGTGATGTAGATGAACGGAAAGCTTCTCCAAGGGTCTTTTTGAACTCCATGCTCCCCTTATCCTCTAATCCAAGATCTAGACTTACTGCCTTCCAGATAAAGACACTACCAAAAAAAAGAGAACTGTAGGTCAATATCTCTGAAGAACATAGATGCAAAAATCCCCAACAAAATATTAGCAAATTGAATCCAATAATACATTAAAAAAAAATCATTCACCATGATCAAGTGAGATTTACTTATACAGGGGTGGTTTAATATTCCCAATTCGATTAAAGTGATATATCACATCAATAAGAGAAAGGATAAAAAACATCTGATCATTCCAATAAATGCAGGAAAAGGATTTGATAAAGTACAATATCCATTCATGATGAAAACCCTAAATAAAGTAGTTTTAGAGAGAATGTACCTCAACATAATAAAGGCCATACATGAAAACCCACAGTTAACATTATACTCAATGGTGAAAAACAGAGCCTTGCTCCCAAGCTCAAGAACAAGATAAGGATGTCCATTCTCACAACTTTTATTCAACACAGGACTGGAAATCCTAGCCACAGCAATCAGACAACAAAAAGAAATAAAAGACATCCAGATTGGTAAGAAATAAGTAACACTGTCACTATTTGCAAATGACATGATATTATATACAGAAACCCTAAAGACTCCCTCCACCAAAACACTACTAAAACTGACAAATGAATTCAGTAAGATTTCAGGATACAAAATCAACGTGCAGAAATCTGTTGCATTTCTATATAATAATAATGAAGCAGCAGAAAGAAAAATTAAGAAAACAATCCTTTTTTATAGTTCCATCAAAAATAATAAAATACCTAGGAATGAACTTAACCAAGAAGGTGAAAAGCCTGTACTCTGAAAACTATAAAACATTGATGAAAGAAATTGAAGATGACACAAAGAAATGGGAAGACATTCTATGCTCATAGATTGGAAGAACAAATATCGTTAAAATGTCCCTACTACCAAAAGCAATCTACAGGTTAAACGCAATCCCTATCAAAACACCAACCTCATTTTTCACAGAACTAGAACAAATTATCTTAAAATTTTGTGATCCCATACAAACAATTTTAAAATTTGTATGGAACCACAAAAGACCCCAAATAGCAAAAACAATCTTGAAAAAGAAGAAGATGACTAGAGGTATCACAATCCCAGATATCAAGTTAGACTACAAAGCTGTAGAAACCTGAACAGTATTGGTACTGGGACAAAAATAGACACATAGGCCAATGGAACAGAATAGAGAGCCCAGAAATAAACCCATGATTATACAATCAATTAATCTTCAACAAAGGAGGCAAGAATATCCAATGGGGAAAAGAAAAGTCTTTTCAACAAATGGTGTTGAGAAAACTGAACACTTACATGCAAAAGAATGAAACTGGAGCACTTTTTTTTTTTTTAAGATTTTTATGTATTTGAGAGAGAGAAAATAAGTGGGGAGGAGGGGCAGAAGGAGAAGCACACTTCCTACTGAGCAGGGAGCCAAACATGGGACTCAATCCCAGAACCTTGGGATCATGACCTGAGCTGAAGGCAGATGCTTAACTGACTGAGCCACCCAGGCACCCACCTGGAGGGATTTCTTATACAACACACAAAAATAAACTTAAAATGGATTAAGGACCTTAATGTGAGGTGTGAAACCATAAAAATCCTAGAAGAGAGCACAGGCAGTCATTTCTCTGACATCAGCTATAGCAAAATTTTTCTAGATATGTCTCCTGAGGCAAGGGAAACAAAAGCAAAAATAAATTATTGGGACTACATCAAAATAAAAGGCTTCTGCACGGCAAAGGAAAACACAAAACTAAAAGACAATATACTGAGTGGGAGAAGATATTTGCAAATTATATATCTGATAAAGCATTAATATCCAAAATATATAAAGAACTTCTACAACTTAACACCAAAACATAAATAATCTAGTTAAAAATGGTCAGAAGACATGACCAGAGACTTCTCCAAAGAGGCCATACATATGGCCAACAGACACATGAAGAGATGCTCAACATCACTTGTCATCAGGGAAATGCAAATCAAAACTACAATGAGGATATAAAATCAATGCACAGAAATCAGTTGCATTTCTTTACACCAACAACAAGACAGAAGAAAGAGAAATTAAGGAGTCAATCCCATTTACAATTGCATCCAAAACCATAAGATACCTAGGAATAAACCTAACTAAAGAGGCAAAGAATCTGTACTCAGAAAACTATAAAGTACTCATGAAAGAAATTGAGGAAGACACAAAGAAATGGAAAAATGTTCCATGCTCATGGACTGGAAGAACAAATATCGTTAAAATGTCCCTACTACCAAAAGCAATCTACACATTTAATGCAATCCCTATCAAAATCCAATCCATTTTTTTCAAAGAAATGGAACAAATAATCCTAAAATTTATATGGAACCAGAAAAGACCTTGAATAGCCAAAGGAATATTGAAAAAGAAAGCCAAAGTTGGTGGCATCACAATTCTGGGCTTCAAGCTCTATTACAAAGCTGTCATCATCAAGACAGGATGGTACTGGCACAAAAACAGACACATGGATCAATGGAACAGAATAGAGAGCCCAGAAATAGACCCTCAACTCTATGGTCAACTAATCTTGGACAAAGCAGGAAAAAATGTCCAATGGAAAAAAGACAGCCTCTTCAATAAATGGTGTTGGGAAAATTGCACAGCCACATTGCAGAAAAATGAAATTGGACCATTTCCTTACACCACACACAAAAATAGACTCAAAATGGATGAAGGACCTCAATGTGAGAAAGGAATCCATCAAAATCCTTGAGGAGAACACAGGCAGCAACCTCTTCGACTTCAGCCGCAGCAGTTTCTTCCTAGGAACATCGCCAAAGGCAAGGGAAGCAAGGGCAAAAGTGAACTATTGGGATTTCATCAAGATCAAAAGCTTTTGCACAGCAAAGGAAACAGTTAACAAAACCAAAAGACAACTGACAGAATGGGAGAAGATATTTGCAAATGACATATCAGATAAAGGTCTAGTATGCAAAATCTATAAAGTGCTTAGCAAACTCAACGTCCAAAGAACAAATAATCCAATCAAGAAATGGACAGAGGACATGAATAGACATTTCCGCAGAGAAGACATCCAGATGGCCAACAGACCCATGAAAAAGTGCTCCACATCACTGGGCATCAGGGAAATACAAATCAAAACCACAGTGAGATACCACCTCACACCAGTCAGAATGGCTAAAATTAACAAGTCAGGAAATGACAGATGCTGGCGAGGATGCGGTGAAAGGGGAACCCTCCTACACTGTTGATGGGAATGCAAGCTGGTGCGACCACTCTGGAAAACAGCATGGAAGTTCCTCAAAATGTTGAAAATAGAGCATCCTTACAACCCAGCAATTGCACTACTGGGTATTTACCCTAAAGATACAAACGTAGTGCCCCTTCGGATCACTACGTTTGTATC
>NW_019154126.1:9238914-9430381 GCF_002288905.1 Enhydra lutris kenyoni
TGGAGGGAGACAAACCATAAGAGACTCTTAATCTCACAAAACAAACTGAGGGTTGCTGGGGGGAGGTGGGTCCGGAGAGGATGGTGGGGTTATGGACATTGGGGGAGGGTATGTGCTATGGTGAGTGCTGTGAAGTGTGTAAACCTGGCGATTCACAGACCTGTACCTCTGGGGCTAATAATACATTATATGTTTATAAAAAATTTAAAAAAAAACTACAATGAGATATCACCTCATACCTATCAGAACATCTAAAATCAAAACACAAGAAACAACAAATGTTGGTGAGGATGTGGACAAAGAGGAACCCTCATGCATTGTTGATGGGAATGCAAACTGATATAGCCACTGGGGAAGCTTCCTCTAAAAATTAAAATTAGGGGGCGCCTGGGTGGCTCAGTGGGTTAAAGCCTCTGCCTTCGGCTCAGGTCATGATTCCAGGATCCTGGGATCGAGCCCCGCATCAGGCTCTCTGCTCGGCAGAGAGCCTGCTTCCTCCTCTCTCTCTCTCTCTCTCTCTGCTTCTCTGCCTATTTGTGATCTCTGTCAAAATAAATCAATAAAATCTTTAAAAAAAATAAAAATTAAAAAATTAAAATTAAAATTAGAACTAACATATGATCCCATAATTTCACTACCAGATCTTTACCCAAAGAATATGAAAACGCTAATTCAAAAAGATATATGCACCCTTATGTTTACTGCAGCATTTTTACAATAGCCAAATTATAAAAGCAGCTTAGTGCCCATTAATAGATGAATGGATAAATAAGAAGTGGTATGTACATACAATAGATTATTACCTAGCCCTAAAAAGGAATGAAATCTTGTCATTTTCAAATACATGCAATACATCCACTTGGATGGATCTAGAGAGTATAACGCTAAGTGGAAGAAAGGCCAATACCATATGATTTCACTCACATGTGGAATTTAAGAAACAAAACAAATGAGCAATGAGAAAAATAAACAGACTCTTAACTATAAAGAACAAAGTAATGGTTACCAGAGAGGAGGTGAATGGAGGGATGAGTGAAATAGGTGAAGGAGATTAAGAGTACTGTTATCATGATGAGCACTGACTAATGAATAGAATTGTTGAATCACTATATTGTACACCTGAAACTAATATAACACTGTATATTAAATATACTAGAATTAAAATAAAAAATAAGAAAAATTTAAAAAAAGATGTTTCTTCTACCCATTCATTTATTCAGTTTTTTATATCTGTGTGAACTCATGGATATTTATTTTAAGGACTATAATCCATTATTATATTTGTTTATATATGTTGCCTAATGTGCTCTATATTTTGCCATTGGGAACCCTTTCCAGTTCATTCTATTGCTGTTTTTAGTATTCCCCATCCTTTTATGAGCATTTCTTTGCTTTATATCAACACATTATGCTCCAAGCTTATTTTGTAATTTCCCTCTCCAGCCTTGGAATTGACCATTCTTCAAAGACCTACAGTTTCTTGAAGAGCAATATTTAGAAATCAAAATCTAAGACAGTAGGTTTTATCATGGCAGCTATGGTGTCAAGACTTATAATGTACTTTTATAGATTGCCACTTTGCCATATATTATAGCTACGTGGCAAACCATCTTCAGTATTGCTTGAAATCAACAATTACATTTTCATTGTTCAGACTATATTTTGTAAGTCAACATTTTTCATTTTAGTTGTTAACAACAGGTATTTGGACAATCTTAATATTATTCAGCTAATGTTGAGAACAGCCATCATTTTTTCCTTCATCTTTAAGGATGATTATATTAAAATATTTACTAATATTTATTAAATATTTTTAATATTTAATATTTATTAAAATAGTTATACGATATGCAAGAGATTTTACTTTGGAAATACAATTTATCATTTTATTCAACAAATACTCATTAAGTGTCTTTCACGTGCCTGGCCCTCTTCTAGGTTTGGGGGATATAACACTAAATTAAACAATGACCCTGCCTTCATGGGCAAGTGTTCAAATTCTACCTATAACCCTGACTTACTGTGTATGCTTGATGAGTTATGTAACCTCCAAAAGCTTCAGTCTTCATTGGTAAAATGGATATAGTAACACCTAAAAATAGTTCCTCCTTTAAAGGGGGGGTTCTAGATGTTAAATTAGATAATACATATAAAGCCATCAGCATTCTGAACAGCACTGAGTAGCAAAATATTAGTTATAAGTGAGTACATTGACACTATTTTGACATAATGCATGCCTTTAAAAAACAGGGCAAACATGAAGATAATAAAGCATCCAACAATTAACTGTAGTATAAGACAGCAAAAATTAATAATAATAAATGAGTTAAAAAGAGAAGTTTCTTCTCTTTTTTAAGGTGTTCAAAGGAAGCTTCATGGGGGAAATAATGGTTAAGCAAGGTCTTAAGATCCAAGTATGATTTTAATAAGAAGACAGCATTCCAGGAGAGGAATATAGCATGAGAAAGACTCAGCACAAGAAAAGGCGATTTTGGAAGTGATGTGATTCAAATAGGAGGGAGCATAAATGGAGAGATTCAATGAAAGGTAGATTTGGGGCAGGTAATAAAGGGCCTTGAATAGCATGCCAAATAATTGGTACTTTATGAGGAAAATAATGGAAAAAGAGATTCTGTTTCCTATTTCAAAGTGATATTTTTACTTCAGTTATTAACAATGAGTAGAATGAGCTGTCATGAAAAAGAAACTTGAGGGCAAAAGCCATTGAAGTGTCCCATGTGAAAGCATTGCCTGGAACCAGATGACCAGGTGAGTAGGGCAGTAAGATCTGGGCAGCTTCCAGGTGTGTGGGAATAAACAGACTCGGCCCCCTTTGCCCTTCCTGCATTCCCACAAGAAGTGAGTGAAAAGCTCCTGTAGTTTCAAAATAATTAGCATTTGATGTTATCAGTGATCTGAACTTGGGTCTTCCTAATAGGTGTGTAATGATATCTTGTTTTAATTTGCATTTTCCTGAGGAGCATCTTTACATATGTTCATTTGCCATCTGTATATCTTCTCTGGTGAGGTGTCTGTGAAGGGCTTTGGCTCATTTTTTTAATGAGGTTGTTTTCTTATTATTACGTTTTAAGGGTTCTTTTTATATTTTGCATAACATCCTTTATGAGATGTATGTTTTGCAAGTATTTTTTCCAGTTTGTGGCTTATCTTCTCATTCTCTTGACATTGTTTTTCACAGAGGAGAAGTTTTTAATTTTAATGTGTCCTAGCTTATCAATTCTTCCTTTCATGGATCATGCCTTTCTTTCATGTTTTATCTAAAAAGTCATTATCCTACCCCAGGTTATCTATAGGCTTTCTTCTATGCTATCTTACAGAAGTTTTATAGTTTTGTGTTTTACATGTAAGTCTGTGATCTGAGCTAATTTTTGTGAGGTGTGTAAGGTCTGTATCTAGGGTTGTGGGTATTTTTTTGTTTGTTTTTTTGCATGTCGACGTTTAGTTTTTCCAGCACCATCTGCTGAAGATACTATTTTTGCTCTATTGTATTACCTTGACACCTATGTCAAAGATCAGTTGACCATATTTATATGGGTGTATTTCTGGGTTCTCAATTCTGTTCCATTGATTTATTTGTTTATTCTTTCACCAACACCATACTATCTTGATTAGAGTAGATTTATAGTAGGTCTTCCAGTAGGGTAGTGGCAGTTCTCCAACTTTGTTCTCCTTCAATATTATATTGGCTATTTTGCATCTTTTGCCTCTCAATATACACTTTATATCAGTTTGCTGATAACCACAAAACAACTTGCTAAGATCTGGACTGGGATTGCATTGAATCTATAGAGCAATGACATCTTAACAGTATTGAGTTTTTCTATCCATGAACATGAAACACTGTTCCACTTACTGAGTTCATTGATATCTTTCATCAGAGTTTCTTAAATTTTGCTCATATAGACTTGTACATATTTTTCTCGATTTATTCCTAAGTATTTCATTTTGGGGGGTGGATGGTAATGTAAATGGTATTGTGCTTTTAATTGCAAATTCACTTATTTATTGCTGGTATGAGACAATAATTGACTTTTGTATATTGGCCTATATTGCAGTGTCCTGCAACCTTGCTATAATTACTTATTAGTTTCAGGAGTTCATTTGTTGATTCTTTTGGATTTTATACTTAGATGATCATACCATCTGTGAACAAAGGTAGTTTTATTCTTCTATTCCCAGTCTATATACCTTTTATTTCCTTACCTTGTCTTATTGCATTAGCTAGGACTTCTGTTATGATTTTATTTTTTTAAAAGATTTTATTTATTTATTTGACAGAGAGAGAGAGAGAGAGATCACAAGTAGGCAGAGAGAAAGGGGGAAGCAGGCTCCCTGCTGAGCAGAGAGCCGGATGTGGGGCTCGATCCCAGGACCCTGAGACCATGCATGACCTGAGTCAAAGGCAGAGGCTTAACCCACTGAGCCATCCAGGTGCCCCTTCTGTTATGATTTTAAAAAGCAGTGGTGAGAAGGGACATTGTTGTCTTGTTCCTAATCTTGATGGGAAAGCTTCAAATTTCTTACCATTAAGTATAATGTCAGCTGTAGGGTTTTTTGTAGATATTCTTTATAAACTTGAAGAAGTTCTCTATTCCTAGTTTATTGAGAGTTTTTGTCATGAATAAGTATAAAATATTGTTGAATTCTTTTTCTGCATTTATTGGTATGATCATGTGATTTTTTTTCTTCTGTAGCTTTTCAATGTAATAGATTACATTAATTGATTTTCAGATGCTGACTGAGCCTTGTATACCTAAATCACATTTGGTTGTGATATAGAATACTTTTTATACATTGTTGGATTCAATCTGCAAATATTTTGAAGATTTTTACATCTATGCTTATGAGAAGTATTCACTCATAGTTCTTTTTCTATGTATTGTCTTTGTCTCATTTTGATAGTAGGGTATAGCTGGCATATAGCATCATAGAATGAGTTAGGGCATATTTCCTCTGCTTGCATCTTCTGGAAGAGAATATAGATAATTTATATAATTTCTTTCTTAAATCTTCAGTAGAACTCACAAGTGAACTCATCTGGTCCTTGTGTTTTTTTGTTTTGGAAGGTTATTAATTCTCAGTTTAATTTACTTAATAGATCTGGGTCTATTCCAATTACCCGTTTCTTCTTGTGTTAGTTTTGGAAGATTGTATCTTTAAGAAATTGGTCCATTTCAACTACATTATCAGATTTGTAGGCATACAGTTATAGTCCTTTATTATCCCTTTAATGTCTATAGGATCTCTCATAACACCCCTTCATTCATTTATATTATTAGTAATTTGTGTCCTCTCTATTTTTGTCTTATTTAGCTGGGCTAGAGGCTTATTGATTCTATTGAACTTTTCAGTGAACTAGCTCATAGCTTTGTTGATTTTCTCTATTGATTTTCTATTTTCAATTACATTGATTTCAGATCTAATTATTATTTCTTTTCTTCTGCTTACTTTGGATTTAATTTGCTCCTCTTTTTCTACTTTCCTAAGGCAGAAGCCTAGTTTATTTATTTTATATCTTTCTTCTTTTCTAACTTATGTATTTGATTATAAAAATTTCCCTCTGGGCACTTTCACTACCTTCCACAAATTCTGTTAAGTTGTGTTTTCATTTTCACTTAATTTAAAATATTGTTTAATTTCTCTTGGGTTTTCTTCTTTGAGCCATGTGTTGTTTAGAAGTATATCATTTAATCTGCTAATACTTTGGGATTTTCCAGTTATCTCTCTGTTGTTGATTTCTAGTTTCATTCCACTGTGGTCTGGGACCAAACATTGTATGACTTCTAGTCTTTTAAATATGTTAGAGTGTGGGGGTGCCTGGGTGGCTCAGTGGGTTAAAGCCTCTGCCTTCAGCTCGGGTCATGGTCCCAGGGTCCTGGGATCGAGCCCTGCATCGAGCCCCACATCGGCTCTCTGCTCAGTGGGGAGCCTGCTTCCTCCTCTCTCTCTTTCTGCCTGCCTCTCAGCCTACTTATGATCTCTGTCAAGTAAATAAATTTAAAAAAAACCTTAAAAAAATTTTTGTTAGAGTGTGTTTCATGGCTCACATTATGGCCTATCTTGGTCAATATTCCATATGGGCTTGAGAAGATTGTGCATTCAGCTCTTCTTAGATGAAGCAGTCTATGGATTTCAGTTATAGCCAGTTGATTGATGATGTTGAGTTCAAGTATGTCCTCATTGATTTTCGCCTGCTGGATCTATTCATTTCTGGTAGAAAGGTGTTGAAGTCCCCAACTGTAATTAATAGTGGATTAATCTATTTCTCTTGCATTTCTATTAGCTTTTGCCTCATATATTTTGGCACTCTGTTATTCAGCACATACGTATTAAGGATCATTATGTCTTCTTGGAGAACTTGCTCCCTTATCATTATGTAATCCCCTTCTTTATTTCTGATAACTTTGCTTAGGCTGGAGTCTTCTATGTCTAAAGTTAGTAATACTCCTACTTTCTTTTGATTACTGTTAACATGGTATCTTTCTCCGTTCACTTTTTATTCTATGTGCATCTTTAAAGTGTGTGTCCTATAAACAACATATAGTTAGGTCTTGTTTTTTGATCCCGTCTGACAATATCTGTATTTTAACTGTTGTATATATACCATTGAAGCTCAAAGTCATTACTGATATAATTAGATTAAGTTCTACTATATTTGTTAGTACCTTTCATTGTTGCCTTTGTTCTTTATTCTTATTTTTGTCTTTCTTTTTCTGCCTTTGTATTTTTAATTGAACATTTTTATGATTCCATTTTTTTCTCCTTACTTAGAATATACTTCTTTTTAACTTTTATTAAGTGGCTGCTTCAGGGTTTGCAATATACTTTTATAACTAATCCAACCCACTGTCAAATAACACTGTAGCACTTCACATGCCTGTGACCTTATAAATAATAAAATAATCCTAATTCTTCCTTTCTATTCCTTGTATCAATGCTGCCATATATTCATATGATACACACACACACCCAGAAACACACTATGTGTAAATAAAATGTACATACGAAGTATAAGTTATATATCTACATAGTCAAATACAGTGTTGCTATTGTTTTGTTTTACGTATTAAATCAATATAGGATAAGAAAAGTAAGATTTTTCTGTTTTACTTTCACTTACTCCTTCTCCACCACTTCATTTCTTTATGTGGATCCAAGTTTCTGACTTACACCATTTCCTCCTCTCTGAAGAACTTCTTTTTAACATATTTTGAAGGTAGTACTAATGTCAATAAATTTCCTCAATTTTTGTTTGCCTGAGAAGGCCTTTGTTTTTTATCCACTTTTGAAGGGTAATTTTGCAGGGTAAAAAAAAAAAAAAAAAAAATCGGGTTTTTTTCTTCTTAAGATTTCAAATATTTTACTTCATTCTTTTCTTCTTTGCATGATTTCCAGAGAAAACTTGGATATAGTGGTACCTTTTTTCTTCTATAATTAAGGTATTTTCCCCCTCTGGCTTCTTCCAGAATTTTTCCCCTATTTTCTTTCTTTTTCTTTTTTTTCTTTCTGTAGTGTGAAAATGATATTCATAGGTGTAATTATTTTGCCACTTACCCTTTTTAGTGTTCTCTGAGCTTCCTGGATCTTTGGTTTGGTACCTGACATTAATTTCAAGAAAATAGTCATCATTATTATTTGAACATTTCTTCTGTTCCTTTTTCTCCTTGTGGTATTCCAATTATGCATACATTACACCTTTTGTAGTCATCCCACAGTCCTTGGGTATTCTGTTCTGTTTTTGTTTTTGTTTTTTTTCCCCCCCAGTCTTCCTTGTCTATGCTTTTCAGTTTGGGAGGTTTCTTTGATATACTCTCTAGCTCAGATATTTTTCCTCTGCTGTGTGCAGGTTACTAATGAGTCCATCAGAGATATTCTTTTCTGTTACAGTGTTTCAGATCTCTATCATTTCTTTTCGGTTCTTAGAATTTCCTCCTTTCTGCTTACCTTGAACATCTGTTCTTGTATGCTGTCTTTTTTATCCATTAGAGCCCTTATCATATCAATCACAGTTGTTTTAAATTCCATGTCTGGTAATTCCAACATCCCTGCCATGTCTGAGTCTGGTTTTAATGCTTGCTCTCTCTCTCTTTCCCCATATATATTTTGCCTTGTAGTTACATCCTGTAACATTATGATAACTGGGCATGATATACTGAATAAAAGGAACTGCTATAAAGAGGCCTTAGCAATGTGGTGGTAGGGGTTGGGGGAGGGGAAGTCTTTTATAATCTTATGAGTAGGTCACCATCTTTTAGGGAGTCTATGCCTGTGGACTGTAAACTTTATACATGCTTCTTAGTCCCACTCTTTTTATGTTGGGCTGGGCGTCAAAAGTGGGCTGGAGTCAGTATTTCTCTCCCCCCAGTCAGTTAGAACTTGGTAGCCATCCAGGAAGTAAAACTCACAAAAGCACACCTTTCCCCACCCCCAGTGACTGGATCCCTGGTGGAGTTTTTAATCCCCAGAGTCATCCACACACAGAGCATCCAGCCATTCATCAACCACCGTTCAGATTTCTGCATCCTTTACTGGTTCCCATGGAGGTTGCTGCCCCAGTAAGTGGTTCACTGTATTTGCCAGTCAGTTTCTCCAGTTTGGAGCCCCAGCTTGCCCTGTGATCTCACTTCTTTTAGGGATCTAAGAAGAGCTATTTGGTTTTGGGGGCTTTGTTTGTTTTTCTTTTTTTTTTTTCTTCAGTTTGTTCAGCTTTTTATGTGTCGTTAAGATGGAGTGGTGACTTCCCAGTGTCTCCTGCACTGGACCAGAAACAGAAGTCTGTCAGTTTCACTTTGAACTAACTCCCTTCTAAACACTCAGTCATAGAAGCTTGCCTCTTTATGAAACCCAAGGCAACAATAAATATGACAGGATATCATTTACACTTGATCTTACTTGTAAAGATATAGTTAATAAAAACTTGATGCCTTGCCATGGTCCCTTTTATGGGTGGGGGGGGGCAGGATGTGGAGGAGTAGGAGGAAGTTCTCCTAGACTTAGAACCTCTGCATTATTTCTGACCTCCCACTGCATGTGCTTTCTATAAGTCATTTTTAATGTATTAATATGTGATTTAAAAGCCATATTTTAGAGCAATTCACTTGAAGCATCCCTTCTGTCTTTGTACACCCTGGACATTTTCCCGGGAGTTCACTTCCCACTTATGAACTCGGTTCATATGTCACTTCCTTAGGAAATCTTCCCTGTTGTCCTTTCTCTAAAAATACTTATCTCAGATTGAAATTACACATTTGCATGATAATTTGATAAATATCTATTTTACCCCACTAGACTGGACATTATATTAGGTGAAGGCAAACGTTGGATTTGGTTTTGCTCACTATGAAATCACTTATGCCCAAAGCAGTGGGTGGCATTGAAGGCACCCAGTAAATATGTGTTGAATAAATGAATGCAAATGAATGAATAAATGAACAAATGAACTAATTTCCTCATAGCCACACATGTTGGCATATAAACTGTTGCTCTCCTCTCCTTTTACCTGGCCACTCTCTTCCAGCTCTGCTTAAATCCAGTAAACTATTTTATTCCTATGCAGAATGAGAATGGAAATGTAAGCAGAGATGACAATGCCCTTTAAAATAAACTGACATCTTCTCCTGGGATCATGGGAAGCTCGATTCAAGTGGTGCACTCATTCTTGACAAGCAGAACTCTTGACCCTAGCTCTGTATTCACTGGACATCTAAATGTCAATTTCTATTCACACTGCTCAACCAGGAGAACCAGTAGCCAGTGTGATGGAACCACCACCAACCTGGACTCAGGCGACCCATAGTCTCACTTCTTCACTCATCATTATCACCTCTGTAGCCCAGACATACCACTTACATCTCCTAATTTTAGCTTCTCAACCCCTTAAGACTGTTGAGAAGACAGTTTGCAAATTAAAGAATTCAACATAGTCAATTGCTGTTATTTCTTAACACGGCCCACCAAATGGAGATGGGAGGGTTCAGAATCTCGCTCTAAGGCAGAGATCCAGGCTCTTTGAGCCAGACCTGAGCCTTAAGGTGATGATTCAGGTAACTTAAGCCTAAAGCCTCCTATAAAAGAAAGGATGAGACATTTGCAAAACAGCTAACATGAACGAAATCCTTGTCAGTACTTCGTCTTTGCAAACGTTGCTCATGTGATGCTCTTCTTTCTATATAGCCATGACTTTGAATTTTCTTACTGACATTTTCCTGTGGTGACATTATTAATAGCTGGTTTCCTAAAAACTACCAACCCTAACAGAAATTCATGAGAGCGTGAGTGGACAACAGAAAGCTCAGAGTCTGGCCAGCCCTTGTGCTAAATTTTGAAGTAGGGGAAGCTCATTAGGGAAATATTCAGCCCTCCTCATCCCCAGCTTCCTTTTCTTTCTGTCCCTGATGACTTCTCTATGCCAGCTGCTCAAATGTGCAGTGGGGAAAAATCCAATATCCTTATTCTTATCGGGACATTAGTGACCTGGGGAAGTAAGTCACACCCAGAAACTCTGATTTGGGGGGTTACATGCCTATGTTTTTAACAAGCCCCTTTGGAGAGATGGCTGATAGACTGTAAATGCCTGAAGGTCAAGGGCTGTATCTGCTTGCCCTCTGCTGAATTTTTGGTACCTGGGACAGGACTTGGCTCATGGTGGGTATTCAGTAAGAAGTCTGAATGAAGGAACCACTGCATAAATGTTCTTCCCTTCCTCTCCTGCTTCCCTTGCAACTTTATAAATGTGTGTTTTTAGTTTATAGGTCTGTTATGGCTGCCATTACAAAGGGCCACACGCTGAGTGTGAGATAGCAATCTATCTCCTCATGGTTCTGGAGGCTAGAAGTCCAAGATCAAGATGTGGGTAGGATTCCTTTCTCTGAGGCCTCTCTCCTTGGCTTTTAGATGGCCATCTTCTCCTTGTGTCTGCACATGGTCTTCCCTTTCAGAGTGCCTGTGCCAGTGCTCTTAGATTAGGGCCCTCCTTAAGACCTCATTTTAACTTAATTACTTCTTTAAAGACCCTGTCTCCAAATACAGTCACTTTCTTAGGTACTGGGGGGTTCGGACTTCAACATATAAACTCCTGAAGAGGGGACACAATTCAGTCCCTAACACTTAACAAACTTATAAAGTCCCACAGGGTTTTAATCCTAGGCTTTTACCTACCAGGCTAGAAGTGGGGCAAGTGTCTCATGAGATACCAAGCCCTTCTGCAGACTGTGAAATCATTCCCTACAGACAGCCATTTATAAATGGGGCTGTTCCTAAAGAAACCTACTTTTGTCCAAGACTTTTAGCAACTGACCGGACAGCACACTTACTGGATGTGTGGCCGCACCAAGGATAAGGTGATACGCCCTTAACTCAGTGACACAGAATGCAACTAGGAAAGCATCAAGCAACAGCAGAGGCAAAAAGGTGATTCTTGCAGCCACAGGATGCCAGTAACGTTTGGAAAACTGTTTTCCTAAGGCGGTGGACTCATCATTTGATATTTCACTCTTATTTTGTGTGGGATTTTTTTTTTTTTAAAAGGAAAATAAACTCTCAGTAAATTAGAATGTTGCAACCTAATACTGCATTCCAACTCATAAATGTTTTTCTTCAGAGTTCATTTGGAAGCATTTCAGACAGATTGTTAGGATTATTACTTTCTGGGATAAAACCATGCATTTTTTTCAGGCATTTCTTCCTCAACTCATAACCTTCCTCTCAGTAATATTTTGCATGTTGCAATAAAAAAGCAAGGAAGAAAGGCGGCCTCTGTCTATTTTTAGATTAACGCATTTGCCAAACTCAAGGAGACTTATCTAAATGCCTGCTTCCCACAGACATGAGCTGTTTCTCTGGTGCCAAATACTTGAGCCAATTTCATAACCTACTTACCAGTCAACATTGCCATATTTACCCATCACCTTTAACCCCATTTTTTTATACATCATCTTTAATCCCACCATCTCTCTGAAGAACAGCCCTGTAGGAAAATGAGAGGAGCCCAGGTGGGTCCAGGTGAAAAATTCTGCTGGACGACCACCATTTGTTTTGAAAACACTTATGTGCTATGGGGAGGCCTGAGCAGAGATGGTGCCTGGTCGTGAGGAGAAGGGCCTGGCGGGTGAAATGTGAGCATCCGTAATGGTAAGACAGGAGCCAGAAGGCTTTGGATCATGAGCTCTGGCAGCTGAGTCCTGGAGGTAAGCAGGTCTGAGGCCCAAGTCTGGGTAAGCCAGGGAGAAAGCCAGAAACTGGCCATCCCGTCATGGGGGCAAGAGGAGAGGCAAACTCTGCAGGAGCAAGGCTGCCTAACAGGCACAGGGGAGTCCTGGACCAGAACAGGGCAGAGAAGGCATAGTCAGGCAGCCCCAAACAATTCTGCAGAGCTCATGGCTTTCTTGAACAACGAGAACCTTGAAGTTTTCGCCAGACAGTTGGCAGAGAAGAGCGACTTGTCCAGAGTCATCAGGAAACCAGCGGCAAAGTGAACTGGAATTTAGAATTCCTGATTTCTTACCCTCCATTCATTTTCCACTTGAAATCAAACACTCCTTTAAAAGAGGGCTTTGGAGATGTTAGAGAGATTCAACAAGAGAAGGTACAAATCAAAATTGGCCTGTAGACACACAAAAAACTGTACACGCATGTTCCTAGTGACTTTCCCAAAATTGGACACAACATCCCCACTAGCCGGGGATGGACTGACTGTGGGCCATCCACACAGTGGAACATTGCTCAGCAAGAAAAAGGAGGGAACTCATGACACACCCAGTGTGGTGGAGGACCCTCAGACGCACTGAGCTGAGTGAAGGACACCAGACCCAAAAGGCTACATACTGGATGCTTCCATTTCTCTGACATTCTGGAAAACAGAATGGAGGATTCCTGGACGGGGAGGGGACAGGTTTGAAGACAGCACAGGTAACATTTGAGGACGACGGACCAGTTCTTGATTGTCATGGTGGTTATACGACTGAATGCTTTTATCAGAGCTCTTAGAACAGGACATAAAAAGGATGCAGTTCACTGTACATAAAATAGAGCTTTATTTTTAAAATGTTTAAAGAGAGGAAAAAATGGCCTGTAGACGTGCTTCTGGGAAGCAGCATGGTAAAATAAGAAAGCGTGTTGGCTCTGCAGCCAAACTGCCTGGGTTTAAACTTGGCCTTGTCCTCCACTCTATTTAGCTTCTCTGTATCTCATTTTCCTCATTTTAAATTGGGAATAATTAAAGTATGTACCTCCTGGGATTATTATAACAAAGGAATTCGTATATTCAAAGGGTTTAGAAAGTTCGCTTTTGCCTGACACATGTCTGCACAATTGTCCAGAAGAGCCTCAGGACAAATTCCTAGAAGTGCAAATGCCAGGGCAAAAGTTTGCATTGTCAGACCCACTGGCAAACTGCCTTCCAAGAAAACTGTGCCCCTTTACCCTCCTTCACACAGAGAGCATGAGTTCTCAGTCATTTGCTCTCCACCCAATACTGCCTGCTATGAATCCTTCATCTCTTCCAATTGAAAGGGAAAAAATGATATCTCATTGTTCCTTCCATTTGGATTTATTTGCTTACTATTTTTTTTTTTAAAGATTTTATTTATTTATTTGACAGAGAGAGATCACAAGCAGGCAGAGAGAGAGAGGAGGAAGCAGGCTCCCCGCCGAGCAGAGAGCCCGATGCGGGGCTCGATCCCAGGACCCTGAGATCATGACCTGAGCCGAAGGCAGCGGCTTAACCCACTGATCCAGCCAGGCGCCCCTATTTGCTTACTATTGAGGCTGAACATCTTTTTAGATATTTATTGGTCATAGTTATTTATTTTTATGTGAATTGCCGCTTTATAGCCTTTTTATTAGGATGTTTATAGTTTTATTATTAATTTGTGCGGGATCAGTATGAATTAGGGTTAATAATAATTAATATTTATTTTTTTTACTATGTGTCAGACATTCTTGTAAGCATTGAAAAATACTCACATTCGATCAAGCATATACTTTATAAACATCGTCCCCTGTTTCTTTCATTTCTCTTTGGACCCTGCTTTGACTTTTTGCAAAAGAACTTATACTTTAAAATTCTTTTGTGATTTCCACATTGTTTTGGTCACATTAAGGAGGCCTTCTGTCTGGAGTAATTGTAATCTTTTTATATAACTATTAGCTGTACGTTCCCATATTTCTTAATTCTTTGGAGGTTCTTTATGGTGATTCTCATTGTCTAGGATTACTCTAAAATAGTAAATGTGTCTTAATTCCAAAATATAAAAGGAGGGCTCTGATGGCATTTTCGGCCACAGACCTATGCATTAGTACATTTCTTAACAAGATGAGAGAGTAGGAAGGAAAGGTAAGAAAGGCTCAGAAAGCTAACATCTTATGAAATGTAGGCACTTGGATGGCAAAAAAGACTTCCCCTAAAGAATTCTGGGTGGTCCTGTAACGCATTACTATCGCTGCTCTTCCATCAGCCCCCCTCCCCCCACCCCTAGGAAATTGCCACTCCTCCTGCCCACTTACAACCACACTCAAAACAAAGCTGATGTTATCACATAGAACTTCTTCCAATTCTAAAATTTCCTTCCTAGATTAACCAAATCAGGCTCTATAGATCAAGTACCACTTTAAAAGTTTGGCTCTTTTCTTTTTACTCATTTAATAATAATAATTTTGGAGAAACAGAATACAGAACAGAGGTGTAATACATCTCCTATGACTTCACATTTTTAGGGATATTTTTTCTTGCCAGCTGATCCTGCATTCATGCTAATGTTCCCCTTTATGAATCCCTAAAAGTACGCGGTTGTTTCATCAAAAGCCAAAAGGGAAATAAACTGTTTCTCAGGCAAAGTGGGGTGATAACAAAGGGCTCCAAGATTTTGGGAGTAATTTTAGATTAAGGGTAAAGAATGGATTTTAATCACCAGTTATTTCTTTAAAAAAAAAAAAAAACTGTGTCTTATGTAAAGAAAGGCAAAATTTTTTGTTTTCAGAATCTGTGTTTAAGAAGTTTCTAGAAGAGGGGCGCCTGAGTGGCTCAGTGAGTTAAAGCCTCTGCCTTCGGCTCAGGGTCATGATCTCAGGGTCCTGGGATTGAGCCCCACATCGGGCTTTCCTGCTCAGCAGGGAGCCTGCTTCCTCCTCTCTCTGCCTGCCTCTCAGCCTACTTGTGATCTTTGTCTGTCAAATAAATAAATAAAACCTTAAAAAAAAAAGAAGTTTCTAGAAGAAAGGAAAATAAACATTAGCTAATGGTATAAGACCTGTTATCTCAAAGCGAGGAAGAAAGTTTGCAGAGTTACAAATCCCAAGTATCAGTACCAAAATTACTTTCTCTTCAGATTATCCTTTAAATTCCTAAGCATGACAGAATTATGTAAGATTTAAAAAAGTGGTGTGTATGTCCATATACCCATACGTATATCTTTATGGATGTATGTATACGTGTATAGACATATACACACAAATATCAATATATATGTATGTATATATAAGGATCATATAACTATATGGAAACCACATAGTATTTATTAAAACAAATCACTTCCTTCAAAAGGGCAAACTGGTTAGGAACACAAATTGGCAGATCAATTCTCCCCCTTTGAGAGATCCTAGAAATTGAAGGTCCTGAGTGTAAATGTTTCTGGCCTTTTCCAGCAGGCACAATACCAAGGTGGTGTCTCCAAAGGCAAACATACTTTCCTGGATAGATAAGTGTTTTCTTGGCCTCTGAGTAACTGTGGCCGCATTCTCATGAAGAAAATTGTGGCCTTTTTTGCCAGTTACTTTATTTTTCCAGAGTAGTAAAATTCCCACCCTGAGGCACAGGAATCAAAGTTCCTAAAGGAAAAGGCCTTTTGCTTATTACTGTCAGGGAGTGTCTCTCAGCCTCTTGTCTACAATGGTGATCTAGTAATGATGCAGCTTCTATACACCTTTCTGGAATTTTCTAGAATCTGGAGCTTGGGTGTGTGTGTATACATGCATGCCTGCACACTCACATATGCAGAAATCCAGCCCTATAGGTTCACTTTCTTAAGCCTCCATTTACCCACTTGCAAAATTGTGCAAAATAATGGAGGCTTCATAGCTTCTTGTTAGGAATAATTAAGGTCAATCCTTCTAAAGAATTCCTGGCCAAGAGTAAGTGTTCAACACGTGCTATTTATTACTATTATTGTTTTTGTTTTTGTTATTCAAGATCATTATAATGACACATCAATTAGTTCATAAACTACAGACCACTTTGCCAAGAGGATACTCACTGTCCACACTATAAAAAGTAAATGGTTGTGTCAAAAGGAGGGAAGGTCAGAATGTCCCACTTTGTAATAAGACCAGCTTCGCAGAATCATTGCTAGAAGGGAAGGGAAAACAAGGTGTGTAACATGCCTGGTACCTACAGGCACTAAAGGACATGGTTCTTCCCTTTCACTTTCCTTAAGATGTAGGCCTTCAGTCTACAACTTCATCTCCAGGATAGGAGAAATGGTATTATGATGTATTTTTAAAGCATTTCTAGAAAGTTGGCATTCCTGAGTCCAGAAGGGATTGAGAGCTACCAGTTTGCCTGTCCTACTGAGTTGCACTGAGGTTCCAACATCCTTTGCAGAATGTCTTAAGGAAGTGCGCAATTTGCTGCTCTTACCAGATGAGCCTCACTCTACAATCAGCATTTCGGGATGCCCTGTATGCTATTTATGAATAAGAGCTTAGATTTTTTTTCTACAAAACGTGTGCATGTGTTTTGAGTTTTTGTCTTTTTTTAGATTTAATTGTAGGTGCATTTGGAACAGGAAAAGTAGCTGTTTACAGGTACGTGGTTTGTGGCATGCAAATGTCCCTCTAATTGTTTCAAGTACATTTTCTTTTTGCCGCTAGTTTCACCTTCAAGAGTATATCCCAGCTATTTACTCTAGAGAACATTTAGATGCTCTTTTTAATGTTTGGAGGAAGTTTTGCTCTCAACTGTTTGCCTTTCTTTCATCTCTCTGTCTTTTTAATCTCATACCTCATGACCAAACTTCCAGCCCCTACTAACATGTTAAATGAAGATATGAATCTTAGCAGAACTTATAAAATGAGGCATTCTTTAGATGTTACTATGTCTGAATTCTCCTCTTTCGAAATGCATTAACATGTGCTTATAGAGAAGGGGTACCAGTGGGAGGAGGTTTCTATAAATCAGGCATGAGACTAAGTTAGGGAATGGAATGTTCCCAAGAATTAATACTCCAAAAGCAAGTACTGAACAACAGTTCACATCTGACAGGTCTAGATCCAAAAGTCTAGCCATTCCACACACTCATGTGTAGGCTTGGGCAAGTCCCTACACCTTTCTGAGCCTCTGATTTTTTTTTGTTTATTGAAGAGTGGTAAAAATACTTGCTTTAGAAGTTAATTTTTGTGAAGAAGATTAAGTGAGAATCTGTAGGTAACATACACAGAATCGTAAGCTGCGAGTAGACAGTTGGTGCTCAAAAGTTATAGATTTTTTTTTCTTCTTAAAAAAAAAGTTTTATAGGAATTCAAAACATTAGATCAGGATATCAAAACAAAAGGCAGAGAGCAGCCCCATGTGTTCTGGGCACATAATGCTAATGTAGCCCAACCCCCAGAATGGTTCTAAAGTTAGGTCTCCTCAAGTAAGTGAGATTTTCCTCCTTCATCAGTCCCAAGACATACTCATAGACTGATGTATACCCATGACTCACCACTTCGGGTTAGAATCAGATGATTGGAAAGCTCGGGTGTTTTAAGTGTCTAAAGGATGGGGCTATGCTTACAGTGTGGCCTTGATGATGCCCCACTCAGGGCTGATGAACTCATGGGCTAGTTGCTAAGGCCTAAATCCACCACCCAGTCCTCATTCCCTCCCTCATTCCTTCACAGACACCAGCCCTACATCACAGTCTGAGGGCTGCTGCCAGCCTCCTCCCTCCCACTTTTTTTTTCCTCATAGATATTTGCCCCAGTGATTATCTTGCACATCTAACTCACTCTTGCCCTCTGCTTTGTCAAGGACTGGAGCTAACACAATATTAAAAACAAAATTATGTAACAAAACACAGATGAATAGTATAAAGGAGTTTAGGAAAATTCCCAGGGGGGCCCACTGTGGTAAGTCATGCCCTAAACAAGCACCATCCCAAAGCGCGGCCCTCCCTCCCCTTAGAGGAAAACTTACCCAATGCAACATCATTTCACATTGTCATTGGGAGACCTGGCTCTTAGCTGTCCTACCTTGGAACAGGGCTTAAAAATTGCCCAGTCCCCTTCCCCAATGAGTTACTTGCTTGTCTCATTATTGTTACCTGAGTGGTGGTGAAAATTGAGTTTGCTGTACATTTAGTTCCTCTTCTCCATCCTGGCTGCACATTAGAAACACCTGGAGGGTTTGGTTCACGTGCCGACACCCAGCCCAGACCCCCGAGGTCTTTTGACCTCTTCGAGAACTCCTTGGGCGCTTCCAACACGCAGTCAGCATTGAGAACCACGGCTCCGTGTGGAGTATGCAAGAATCTTGTCAACTGCCCTTATGTGTTTAGCTCGATTGTCAAAGCTTGGATAGAAAATTATCCATCAAAATAAGAAAACCATCAGCCCATCAGGAAACAAAATTGGCCAAACTCAAGGACTTACAGGTGTGAGTGAGTAGAGAAGGATGTGTTTCCTCAGATATGAATAGAGCAGATCCCAGAGCGCGCCTCCCAGCAATATCACACAAGTCTCCGGAGCGCACTCTGTCCTCCAAGCAGCTCCGTGGATGCAGTTTTGCTTGATGGACCCCCAGCATCCTTGATCTGTATTCATGACGACCCCATGTGTTTTAAGGTAATGAGTTAAGTCTGGAGCCCACCTGTTCAGACAGGGAGACAAATTCTTGGCACAAAGGCTGGGGGCGTTGGCGGCGGCCTCTGAAAGTGGGGTGTCGCTCCCATGGCTCTTAAAATCCTGTGTCTTCTCCCTGCAGAGCAAGGCCGGTTGTGACTGTGGATGCCCAGCTTCTGCTGAACCCAATGATTATCAATCTGGAAAATAAAACATGCCAGGTTCCAGAGTCTCTGTCCCCTGTGGCCTGGTGAGTTCACTCAGTGCTTCTCAAACTCTGATGTGGATGCAAATCACCTGGGCCCCTTCGGGTAATGCCACTTCCAGGGTGGTGTGTGGGACTCGGGAGCTCAGAAAAGCCCCAGTTGGGTGTTAGGCTGAGGGTATGGTATATAAACTTGTCAAATCACTATTGTGCACGTGAAGCTAATGTAACATTTTTTCAACTATGCTCAAAGAATATCTTTAAGATAACAATATTCAGAGAGATTGAAGTATAAGCAGATATGATGAGGAGAATGGCAGGATACTTCTCAGTGTCAGAGAAGAAAGGTACAAACACAGAAAGGAGGAAAGCTAGAATATTTCTTGTACTAATCTGGAATGGGAGGCATGAAGGTACACTCAAGTTTTTCAATCTATATAGATAAAAACAAATACAGATAGAGGAAAAAAAATAGAGTTTTTCTTTCAAAAAGGCTACTTCCCTATTCTACAGGCTCCAAGTGAGAGAAGCATAAAAACATTTGTGGAAATTCCCAATGTAACAAATCTTAGAGATCTCTTTGGGATTCTTGGCATGCTTGAATAAATATCAACCAAACTGAAAATAGAATAAAATACCTTGATTCTTATATTTGCGTATGCTTATGGATACCGCTTTCCAAACTTTTTTTTTTTTAACAAGCTTTGGTTAAACCACTCAGTTTCCTGGGCTGAAAACACACGTCCATTTTGTAATTTAGTGTGCACAGTCAAAAGGCAAACATGATGGGGCGCCTGGGTGGCTCAGTGGGTTAAGGCCTCTGCCTTCGGCTCGGGTCATGGTCCCAGGGTCCTGGGATCGAGCCCCGCATCAGGCTCTCTGCTCAGCAGGGAGCCTGCTTCCTCCCCTCTCTCTCTGCCTGCCTCTCTGCCTACCTGTGATCTCTGTCAAGTAAATAAATAGAATCTTAAAAAAAAAAAAAAAAAGGCACACATGATAAAAATAGCAATTTTTGTGCTCTCACCTCTATTGTTGTGGCCCTGATCTCATTATCATGAATCTTAGTAGCATTGCAGATCCTCTGGTGAGCCATAGGAGAACACCACTTCTTTCACTTCTGAAAGTGTTCCTTCTTCATCTTGCTTGTCATCTGAAGGAACTACAAATGGAATTCAGTTGTAACAGAGCTTGAGAATATGCTACTTTGTTTCTCAATATGTGGGTCCTCAAGATTCAGAAGTCTGTCATATTGGGTAATGCCAATAGGGTATATCCTCTGAAAAAAAATCAAGAAATACTTGGAGTGTTTTGAGATTTGCCCTCATTTTCCAGAAGGTGTGGTCTAACTCAGACAGGATGTTCAGTTTCTGAGAATGTCAGAATGCTGAACAAATCAGGCTTGACCCAGAGAACTTACTTCCACCCAATCTCAGTGTGTTGTTGATGGCCTTTTGACAGGAGTTCATACCAAAGTCAAAGCCTTCCTGGGTAGAGATCGGGGGTGGGGGTAGGGGTGTGAGGAGGACCCTGAAGAAATCTTTGAAAAAAATGTCTTTTGCTGGGCGCTCCCCAATTCCGGGAGGCGTGCCCTCTCCTTCACTGGTTTTTGAAAATAGCTGGGAAATGCCCGAAGCACATTTTTAAATGGTTTAAAACTATAAAGTATTATAATGAAAACCTGATCTGAGAAAATATGTGAAAGAGCCAGTGTCTGTCCTTACCCTGGCATGATTCACTGAAATGAACTGTGGGAGCTCCTTGAGCAAGAGTGCTAAGACTTCAGTATTTCCCCAAAGAGTCTGGTGTTCCCACAGTCACAACTGAATGGACCCTACTTGGGACAGGATGCTTTCAAGGATCTGAGTGTGGCACGCTCTGATATAAAGTGCTGTTTTGAACTAGATCACTTTTTCCAAGGCATTTTAGGTTGTTTTTTTTTTTTAATACAATTTAAGTATTTTTAACAGATATGGGGTTTATTTGGTTTTGTGGAAAGAGTATTACTTTGTTTCAAGAAAATGTTTCTTTTCCTGAGCTGTTTTCGTTCTTGAATTTAAATCATATTATTAAGGTAAGATGGAATTTGTTATGTGGGCAAATGAATAAATACATGTCTTGATAATAACTTATTTCATTCTATCACATGCATTGTCTGAAAAATGTTTCATCTTCACATGCAAAAATTTAGAATTAATGATGGCTCAGGGTACTTGAAGATAAAAATTAACAGCTGGTTCAGTCTAGAAGGTGTTTCTCTGATACTTTTAAAATTTATTTTAGGAATTTAGGTCAGTATTTCCAAAATGATTGACAGGCATTTGTTGATTTGCTTTCCTAGAATTTTTGTCAGTATTTGATATAACCTTGTATTCTACATTTGAAAATCATTTAAGTGAAGCCTTCCTGGGAAATAGTTCTTTGCATCCATCAATGTAGATTTCTGTGTCTTTCAAACGGCTGTGTAGTTTTATAAAGTATCTGCTACTGGCATTTTCAAATTAGAAAAAAAGAATAAAACCAGCACAATAAATATTAATATTGTTATTAATCAATTAAAAAAAAAGTATTTAGTAAAATATTTCATTTGACAAATGTGAAAGACCATCACTATCCACTTTTCAAATGTCAGAGAACCTTTTCCAGTATGTCTACATTTATGCAAAATATTTGCTGTCACTGAAATCAGATTAAAGTGCTTAGACTGAAAAATGAGGGATGCCTGGCTGGCTCAGTCAGAGAAGCATGTGACACTTGATCTTGGGGTCATGAGTTCGAGCCCCACGTTGGATGTAGAGATTACTTAAATTAAATAAACTTTTCTAAAAAATGAATTGCTTTGTACTTTTAAATCCTGTTTCATATCCACCTCATTCTTTCTCCGTCATGCATGGCTATGCACGCCATTAAATAACAGTATCATTATTCCAACCGTGCATTGAGTCAGGACCAGTGTCAGAGGAATTGTCATGTATTGTCCTGACTTCTAATGTATTAGAAGCACTATAGGCAAAGTTTCCTTTAGAATTTGTGTGATGAGGGTTCTGGGTTGATTTAGTGCTTTTGTTCCAATCAGACCTTTCAGACTAAGGTACCATATTGAATGTGATCAAGTTTGCAATTTTAACTCTAATTAATTATAGATCACAGCTTTCCCTGACAACTCAAGGGTACTCCATAATTAGGTATAGACCTGTCAGTGGACCTAGCTCTCTGATATATAAAACATATAGTGAATATATGCATATTTTTATGTACATGTGTTTTGCTAAATTTGGAATGAATATTTCAACAAAAACATTAATTCAAAAAAGATATACACACCCTTATGTTTATTGCAGCCTTATTTACAATAACCAAGATATGGAAGCAACCCAAGTGTCCATTAATAGCTGAATGGATAAGGAAGATGTGGTGTATATATTTACAGTGAAAGAGTACTCAGCCATAAAAAAGAATTAGATTTTGCCATTTGCAACAACATGGATGGACCTAGAAGATATTATGCAAAGTAATTATAAGTCAAACAGAGAAAACAAATATCTTGATTTCACTTATATGTGGAATCTAAAAAGCAAATGAGTAAACAAAAGAAAACCAGAAACAGACTCATACACAGAACAAACAGGTGGTTGGCAGAGAGGAGGGGGTAAGAGAGATAGGCAAAATAGATGAAGGAGATTAAGAGGTCCAGACTTCCAGTTATAAAATAAATAAGTCATAGTCATGAAAAGGACGGCATAGGGAATAGAGTCAATAATTTTGTTTTTAACTTTGTATGGTGATAGAGGGTAGCTACACTTATGGTGAGCAGTGAGTAAGATACAGAGTGGTTGAATCATCTTGTTATTTGCCTGAAACAAATATAACATATATCAACTGTATTTCAGTGATAAAAATTGTATTAATAATATTTTACTTACCAGAACTTCATAACATTGATATCTGATAGGATTATGTCTTTTTGTTTTAAGTAGGGTCCCTGCCCAATGTGGGGCTTGAACTCAGGACACTGAGTTCAAGAGTCATGTGCTCTACAGACTGAGCCAAGCAGGCACCCCAATAATAAAAATTTTCTTGTATGGGCTATGATGAGTGCTGTGAAATGTGTAAGCCTGATGATTCACAGACCTGTACCCTTGGGGTGAATAACACATTCTGTGTTAATAAAAATAATTTAAAAAAATAAAAAATAAAAATTTTCTTAAAAAGTGAATATTTTGGGTTAGTACTATAAGATTTTGAGGTTTTCCTTTTAGATCAGAATAAAGTGCTTGGAATGTTTTGACTTGGCAACTCTTTTCTGTGAAAGACCTTTTTAAACTGGCAAGTGTAGGCTGAGGTACTGTTATTAATAACCCAGTAAGTTGTACCAGGTATTTTAAAGTTGTATGAACAAAGTCACAGTCATCCAGTTACTGTTAGGGAGGTAACAAAGAGGAAGAACTAAGAAAGAAATATAGAACAGCACTGACACGTAATTGATATAATTCATAAATCACCTGCTAACATCATTTGTCCACCAAACACTTTCTCACAAAGAAAAAACAAGGTCCAACTCCAGAGCTTTAATTTACTTCTTTTCCAAAAACTTCATTGCTTTTGAATGGTTCATGTTCAACAAAATACCATACATAAAATTATTTTAATTCACACAGGCTGATGATTTCATTACAAAGAGGAATTTCTCTTGTAAAAGTTAATGAACTTTGTCTCTGATTTTGACAAGTAACCAGGTACTTCCAAAAAAAAGTGGGACACGGAAAAAAAATTTTGATTTTGAAAGCTAGACATGCTACAAAATCTAAAGATAGGGTTAACTTCCATCTTTCTTAAATAATTCTAATTGAAGTAGAAGTAGGCTGGAATTTGTGATTTCTCGGGGGAAGGGATCCAAGCACTTGTAACAGCAGACATCTCAGGAAACTATTGGCTTAATGGCATGTGGCAAATTATTTACCCCGAAGGGAGACATTGACTGAGGTCACGGCAGATAGATGAGTCCCAGATGTGACACATTTTCATTATATTCAATGCAGGAAGCTGACACATAATTAAAGTATGATTAGGGCTTATTTACAGTTTTGGGATGCTGTTGAAATATTCAAATCCCACTCTGGTACGTTATTAGTAAAATCGTTAAGACTGTCTTTGAGTCATATTTAAATATTTTCTTATAGTTTTAATTTCTTCAAAATGTGAAAAAGCCCCATCTCAGATGCTGGCTTGTGAGGGCCTGACATTTTTCAGGAAAGATGTGAGCACATGCTGCAAAGCCAGGTAGAGACCATTGGTCATTTCTCCTTCCCTCTTTGGCACAGAACAGGTCCCAGGGCAGGTCATCCTACAAGCTGTGGCGACATCTCTCTGGATTGAGTTTAGGTCATGTTCTAGGCAAAACCATATAGCGTCTCTTGTGCACATCTGCCCTCTTTTTATTGTGTCTACACACCACATCATTGTGTCTACCTACCTGGAGACAGCCTTCCTCCGCTTCTCATGTTCTTTTTCTCTCCCCCCATCCCACCCCATCCTCCTGTAGGATCTCTGCCTCAAGTTGTACCTACACCCAGCAAGTTAACCACCAAGTTCCCTCCTCCTCCTAAGCCGAGTGGGGATGCGGCTTAATCATCCCATGGTGCTCCACGCTTCTTAGGGTGAAATCCAAACTCTTTAACATGACTTTTCAAAGCCTTGTTCCCTGCAGACTAACCCAACCAGCCTGGCCTCCTTGGGCTTCCCCACCTTGCTCCAACACTCTAACCAAACAGAATTCCTGCGGGTTCCTCAAATGGACTCATGTTCTTGCTCAACCCCAGGCTCTGTACTGCCTAATTCTTCCCTCCCTAACAAAGGGGAAGTATTCATATGTATTTATGGAACAAAAGCAGCAAGTAATTGATTACTTAATCCACTAATTAAATCAGTTACCTTCTAGTAATACTTTAAAGTATTATTTTCCGATATATTAATGTTACCCATCTTAATTCTATGAGTGTTGTGGTCCACTGGTGGGATCGATAGATAGATCTTACAAATATATTTATCTTTAAGTAGTTGTTTTTGTGTATAATGAGAAGTACAGAGGAAAAATGATGTATTCATTTTATCTTGGGTGAGATAAAGTAAGATCTCTACTTCAGATTCAAAACTTTACTAACCAATACATTATTGACTATTATTTTCCATAGCTTCTCTTTAAGAGTATGTGCGTCTGTAACAGGCCAGAGCATTTCAAATACAGTAGGTGAGCATGTTTTCATTTCTACACTCCTCCGTTATGCCAGGCGAAACTAGCAATAAGCATTTCTCGGCACAGACCATGGAAAACTTTGAAAGAGTCTTTTTTTTAATATGAAGATTTCTACTGTATATATGGAAACATCTATTCATAACTATTACTTGAATGATTGGCATTAATATTATCTGCAAAAAGAAATATAATAATGGGGAGGGTGGGAAATGACTGTGTAAAACCATGACAAAACACGTTTCTCAGCTTTGAGAGTGTTTTCTTAAACTTTTTTCAGCTTGTGTATTGTTTTTGATCCAACTATGAAAACAATGTTTTCTGAATAAGCAAGTTGAAATAGAAATTCATTTGAGCGCTGCATTCACGGAATACTTTTCCTTTCCCGATTGTGTTTGCTTTATTTCTGTCCCTAGGTCTGACTGCAGAGGTGCACTTGGATGCCCTGAAACAAAAAGGAGCCATAAAGCGCACACTCTTCCTTGACAATCATCAGTCACATCGCGTCTTTCCACTCCCCATAAAGCGGCAGAAGTCCCTTCAGTGCCAGGATTTTGTCGTTTACCTCCGAGTAAGTGTTCCGGAATCTTCTCTCTGGCCTCTAACATTCAGATTCAAATTCCAACCATTTTTCTCTAGTGACTCATCATACTTGTGGACAGATATCCACGTCTATTTTCCTTTTATAGGAGCAAACTTTATTATAAGGTCCCTTGCCCTGTTCTTGTGCTCCGAGGCAGCTGACCTGATGGCGTGTGGCTGTTTGCTCCTGAGGCTTCTTTCTGTTTTGCACATTATCCTGATACTGGTACTAACTCAGGTGGTTTTCATTTCTCACTGCCTCCCTCCCGTAACACCATAAACGTTAAATGCCATTTATTTGAATTTTTCTCCTACATGAATATGTTTGGCCAGATGTTATCAACATGCATTTCAGAGCCAACTTGGGAAATGTTTAGGCAATTCAACATTTTTATTGAAAGTAATTTATAATTATATTTTTAAAGAAATGTATATTGACAATAACTCCAAAGCCTACCATGAAACAGAAGAGCCAAAATATGTATAATACTATTACTCCAGCTTCTTAGCAGTTGTGGGGTTTATCACACACACTCTGTCTCTCTAGTTTAGTCTCCTCCCTGAGAGGACTTAGTGAGGGGGTGAGAGAACCCAGTGAGGACAAAGTTCACAAACATGCTCTGGAATGTTCTAGAATGAAAAGCTGGGCGCATGACCCTTAAGTCTCATTATGACCGTGACTGTCACACATCTGAAAGTGGCATTTCCTCTGCGTGGTCTGAGGTGGTCCTAAGTGCTCAGGGCCTTTGCTTGTACTACCCTCTTCACCCTAAAGGGAACTGTTTCATTTTCTGAGGGAGTTCAAGGGTGCTAAAGGTGTTTGGAAGTTCACGCAAACTTAAAGAGATGACAAGAAGGGGAGAATGAAGATGTTTTCTCCCCCTGAGCCCAATTCACAAAACTTTTCATGACATTTATTCCATATATAAGTACAGTTGTTTTCCTTTGCAATTTGACTCATCTATGTGGGAACCTGAAGACTGCCTCTTGAAGCATGTACTTCCATGATGCCTTAGGCCTAAACGATTTCATCCCTGAACATGCATTAATTAAGCTGCCTACTGTATCGCACACGAACCTAAGCTGGCTGCCATGATAATCACCTGATCATTCACTTCCACTGGCTCAAGTCAAATGTCGCCTGCCTTTCACAGACTAACATCTTGTAGCTATTTCCCGGAGCCTTCCTTGAGTGTATGATTATTTTCCCTAGGATGAAACTGAATTCCGAGATAAATTATCTCCAATCAACATTAGTTTGAATTACAGTTTGGATGAATCCACCTTTAAAGAAGGCTTGGAAGTGAAACCAATATTGAATTACTACAGGGAAAACACTGTGACCCAACAGGTAGGTCCCTGACAACCCTGGATGGTTGATTCCCAGTCAGGCCCTGGGCAATGCTCCTGTGACCTTAAGACCAAACCCAGACACTTTTGTCTGCATTCCTGCACACCAACTCGTCCCACTGGGGAGATTTTCCTAACGTGTTTCCTGAAACACTGCATCGTCGTGTTTTGAGAAGCCCTTCGCCTTGTGCAACCGAGATTTACTTTATTCAAACTGTGGCTATGAGGGAAGCAATACAGTCTGTGATTCTCCAAACACGGCCAGAGTGGCCTCCTTTAGAGACACCGCAGAATGAATGGGAATCAGGCTATTATGTCAATTCGGCTGTTTTGGGAGATCACTGCCTTGGCTACGGTGTCTAGTGGGGCAGAAGCATGCCGAGCGAAATGAAGGCTATGGTTTAATTTGTGGACTCATTCATACTTTCCCAAAAAAAAAGGATGCGATTCAGGTTTTCCCAGATTATTCCTGACGGCTGTTTGCACAACACAGGCTCACATCCTCGTGGACTGTGGAGAAGACAACGTGTGCATTCCTGACTTGAAGCTGTCAGCTAGACCGTAAGTTTAAATAAATAAACGTGTACACTTTATCTAATGGAATACAGGTGTTTATTTAAAGCTTCTCTGGAGAAAGTATACACTTCCAACTACTAATACTACTACAAAAAAAAAAATACTCTACGTGAAATTCTTGAGCTTGGCTACACTTTGGGTTAGCCTGTGTTTTAGGTCAGTTCCTTGTCACTGGTGTCAACTGACACACCCTAAGATTTTGCCATCTTTCAGCAAAAGTAGGGGGAAAAAGTGCTGTTCAAAGTGAACTGCTCTTGGGGGTTGGAGATTCAGGTTGTCCATACTTGCCTCAGTCCTGGTAGCAGGAAACTCAGGCTGGTTCTACCTACACCTAACCCAAACCAGCTTTTGCAGCACCTCATGATTCAGAATCATCCTTAAAATTGCCAAAATGAAATTGATTTTTTAATTTTCTGGAAAAAAAAATTAATGGCATTCTGTGGAGTAAAGCAGAAGGTGTCCCAAAATCAAATTAAGAATCTAAGTCCTGGGGCACCTGGCTGGCTCAGTGGGTTAAAGCCTCTGCCTTTGGCTCAGGTCATGATCCCGGGGGTTCTGGGATCCAGCCCCACATCGGGCTCTCTGCTCAGCGGGGAGCCTGCTTCCTTTTCTCTCTCTGCCTGCCTCTCTGCCTACTTGTGATCTCTGTCTGTCAAATAAATAAATAAAAATCTTTAAAAAAAAAAAAAAGAATCTAAATCCTTCAGGGCATCTGGGTGGCTCAGTGGGTTAAGCATCTGCCTTTGGCTCAGATCATGATCCCTGGGTCCTGGGACGGAGACCAGTGTCAGGTCTCCTTGCTCAGCAGGGAGTCTGTTTCTCCCTCTCCTTCTGCCCCTCCTCCCTGTTCATGTTCTCTTTCTCTCACCCTCCCTCTCTCTCTGAATAAATAAAAAAAATCTTTACAAAACAAAACCCCCAAAAAAACAAAAAAAAAAAAGGAAAGAATCAAAGGGCTTCCCAGTTGCCTGCAATGGGGAGTCCCCAGTCTAGCACTGGTAACTGGTCTGCATTTTGTTATGGAAAGAAATGAGACCAAGATAAAACATCCTCTGTGGGGAAAAACAGATCCATGCTCCTCACCCCCAACACACACACACCCAAAGGCGATCCCACTGCCAGTGTTTGAAATCTGCTTGGCAACCTGTCAGGGGATTTTTTTCCCTGAACTTCCCAGTTTAGCCAGTATCCAAGGCAGTAGCTTTGATTAAGGGTCAAAAGTGGCAAAGGCATTTCCAAATGTTGGCTCAGTTTGAGGTTTGAAAAGGAATTTCCTCAAAATCCTCAATCAGCTATTTGATATCTTATTTTACCTGCCTCTTTCTTCTCTCTTACGCTCACCTGGCATTCACACCACCCTCCCTTATTCATTTCCAAAAGGTCTCTCCCTTTTCTCCCGTTGTTCATCTTCCTGTTTGGTGTGTTCAGTGATGTCCCAGAGCTGTCTCATCTTGGCTTGTGAGCCAACTGTCACATTTCCTGGAATTTTTGCTGGCAGATTAAGTAGGTCAGTAGCCTGAAATTGACCACAGTGGGAAGATTTACACCACTGGAATCGGCAAACGAAGATTTCAGAAATTGAAATCAGCTACAAATTGGTAAACCCCCCCGCCCTTTTTTGAGAGCTTGTTGTTAAACATTACCAGGATGTTTTCCTGCCCTAGAGATGCCATTCTCTCAGTTCTTCTCACCAGCTCCTCATGAAGAACTATCTTCTTGTCCAAGTCTTATATTCCCACATCTTTCTCCTTTTCTTCCAAGTCTTTAAATAAAGTAACTATGAATCCAGAGAAATATGGTACCTAATATTCCCTTTAAACTGCATTTTAGAGATAAGAATCAGGTCATCATTGGAGATGAAAATCATCTTACGCTCATGATCAATGCAAGAAATGAAGGAGAAGGTGCCTATGAAGCTGAACTCTTTGTGATGATACCAGAAGAGGCAGACTATGTTGGGATTGAACGCAGTAACAAGGTAATGCCTTGCCCATTATTCAGAGTAGAAAAGAGCTAGTTATATATTTGAAGTCAAATCAATGTTAAGTCGAGCCATCTCAGCTGAGACTTTCTTCCCAAATAAAGGAGGACGAAATGGCACCTGACTTTGATCATCATAATAGCAATGAGCCAGGAAGGAGAGCGGTCTTAAGCAGTATTCGAATCTTTCTTGGCCATAGTGCAGAGATAAATTGGCCAAAGATGGAGAGCTGAAGCAAGAAAGAGCATACAACTGGCTGAAGGAGAAACTCACTAATGCGATCTATGGGTTGATTCCCCTGCTAACTCCCACCCTTGCTGGCTATTTTCGGGCCTTTGTTTTTAGTTCCTTTGCGCTTCAAGCAGGTCCCAGGAGGTCTGGTTTTCATTATTGCTTACGGAGGAAGGTCCAACCAGTCCCAGCTGAGCACTGATAACAGCCTAGACAGGCAGTGGAAAGGAAACACATTCATTTTTTTCCCCTTCGTGGCCCATCTTTTTGGGACTGGGACCAAGAAAAGCCAGGTCTTCATCATTTGTCGGTCGGGCAATGCCACCATTTATTAAACTGACAACCGCATTTTTTAATGATCTTTCCTTATCAGACCATGAATCTTCCTACTCAGGCATTCTAAGGTTCTGCTGTGTTTTTAACCACTTGGTCTTAAAAGCCATTATAAATACACTGCAGGATAACGGAGAGTTCCTTGTCTTGAGAAATGTACAAACTGGGGAAGAGACCCAGCCTAACATCCTTTCATGGGAACCAGGCACAATGGGACTCCCCTTCAGGAATTGCTGATGGGTTTGCTCCTTTAACTACGATTTGTTACCTGTCTGCTGGTTGCCAAATACCACAGACTCTGAGGAGTTTGAGCATTCGAATGACTAAATACTCAATGAAGAATAATTCCCCTAAAGAGATGTTAGCAAATTGTTGTGATGTTGATACTTTACAGGCATTTAAAAATGTAAGGAATGTAAAATTCTCTACTTATACCTCTACTCTTGTGGTTTATGTGTTGGTTAAATTATCTTCTTAGTAAAAAAATAAATCCAGGTGAGTAATAATCATGTATCTTTGGCAGTCATAAAAATCACAAGTTTCTGTTGCAGAAATTTGTAAAAAAAATCACCTATAACCACTCACATGCAAATACCATATAAACAAACAAAAAAATTCAAGTATGTTATTTTTTTTTAAATATTCCAGGGCTCTACTCCTATTTTCATTTGATTCCTTCATGGCCCTCCATCCCTGACTTCATGAAACAAAGCATCTATTCTAAAATGTTCTTTTAGCAAAATATCCAGTTTACTGTTCACTTTGTTGCGTGGAAAATACGGGAGAACCTTTATCGCTTCTATCTTTGGCTGTAAACATTACAACAGACATTATCCATAATCTCAAAGAAGTATTTAACTATTTTTCTTCCATCAGTTTCCCTTGGGCAGAGATTTTGCTCAGTCTATGAATTTCACATGACTAAGCCACATTCTAATTTATTTTTTTTTGTTTTGTTTTTAAGCAGTTTGAGGTTTGTGTACTTTTTTATTTAAACGCAGTTCAAGGTTTTTTTCTTTTCTCTTTTTTTAGACATTTTTCTCCAGGGGGAAACATATTAGGATTATCTGATTGTAAGTTTTGTTATTCTTTTGTTGAAAACTTCATCTTTTTGAAAATATAGATGCTGACCATCTTTCTCTGGAAACCTTTGCTGAGCCAGACTTCATACTTCCCTTTGGTGACTTTTTCTAAATTCTTCTAAGAATAAGGGCCTATGTAGTTTATATTATGATTCTTATTGATATTATTACTGTTGTAAAATATATACAATATAAAATTTTACCATTTGGGCCACTTTTTAAATGTGCGGTTCAGTGACATTAAGTACACCCACATTCTGGTGCAACACCCAGCACAGAACTTTTTCATCTTACCAGATGGAGACCCTGTACTCCATCTACACCCAACACTAAGTCCCTCTTCCCCCAGCCCCTGGTAAGCACAATTCTACTTTCTGTCTATGAACTTGGCTGTTTAGGAGACTTCCCATACTGCATTCCTCTGCCTCATTCCCACCTCACAGTCAGCGTGTCCAGAACTAGGCTTGTCATCTTCCCACATCATGCTTCTCCCCCACTCCCATTTCCTGTCCCAGAGGACCAGTAACCACCTTGTTTCTACAGCCCACTCCGTCCCAGACTCTCCAGTTCATCTCCTCTCTCCACCTAACCACCACTCTCACTGTCTTCATCCCGGCTGACATGATGACAACAGTCTCCTAACTCCTCTCCCCCGCCTGCCTGCCTTTGCTCTGCTCCCCAGAGGGGTAGTCTTCCTATCCTATGCAAATCTGACCCTATCTCTTCTTGCTAAAAATCCCCATTGCTTTTAGGATAATAACCAAATCCCTTCAATAACTGCAAGGACCTCAATTCTGTCACTCCTGTTCACCCCTTTAGCCTCATTACCAGGCTTCCAGTCCTTCCCTTACCCCACACCCTAAATTCCAGCAGGACTGACTCTGTCTCCCGTTTCTATAATACCCACGTGCTCTCTTGCCACAGAGACTGTAGCTCCTGTTCCTTCTCTCTGATGCACCAACTCCACTCCCTCCTCCCCCTTATCGAGTTTCCTTCTTTCTCTTTATCCTTCAGACTTCATCTGGGTCATGATTGAAGCTGCAGACATTTATTGAGCAATTGAGATGGGCTGGGCACTGCTCTGAGATCTTATATGGATTTAATTTACTTAATCCTCATAACAGCCTGATAGAGAAACAGCAAGTCTGTCGGTATGCCCTACTTTAGAGACAAGGAGAAATTCAGCAACATGCCCAAGGTTACACAGCTAATATGTAGCACAAGTGAGACTCACACATCCACTGTTAGGTCTGACCCCGGGCTCTGAACCACTGATCTGCACTGCCCAGCTCTGATGTCACTTCTTTCAGGTGGGGCTTTTCTGGTCCTTAAATCTAGGTGCACAACCTCCCCTATCACTATGATGCTCTCCTATCATAAAACTCAAACTATACTGATTATGTTTCCATTCCTTGTTACAATTGCTTGTGATTACTTATTACAATTGTTAGGCTCATTGGAAATTCACTGAGAACAAGAGATCTTTTTATCAATGGCTGGCAAACAGCAGGTACACAGTAAATATTTTTAGTGAATGAATACTATCTTAAGAGCTATAAATGGATTAGAGCAGGAGTGTCCCTGGAATAGCTAAGGAAAATAATCTAGAAATATCTAGAAAAACAATCATTGTTTCACTCTGGGAAAGGAAATAAAGGTTAAAAAAAGAAAAAGGGTGGGAGGTTCTGGGGTAAGAAAAGATCTTTGATTGATGTGAAAAAAAGTTATTTCTAGGAAGTTGAAAAAAATGTACTTATAACTTTTAACCCTTAGATAAGATAAAATATTTACTATAGAAACTAAGTCCTTGAATTATATTAAAAAGACTCATGGACATTTTGAAAAGATTTTGCTGGGTTCTTTTTTCTGTTTTCAGGACTGAGTTAATAATTCGAACACAAAATTCTCTCTGTGCAATTAGGGTTAGTTACGGAACCTTAAGAATTTATAATTTCTAATTCTACCTTCCAGAGAAGAGACTGTTATAACAGGTTTTTTAAACTATGTTTCTTAGCTGCTTAGGATATCATTCAGGTTATTTGGAAAGAGCAGGTATTAAATTGCCTCTAGATACCAGTCATTCACTCTTTCTTATGAGTGGGCATGCCTCCCTGGTTGATTACAGGAGGGAGGATTTTATAGTTACTTGGGTTTCTGTCTGTGTCATTTCAGACTCCTCTTAGGAAGTAGTGTGAACTACTTCTGCTCTGTATCTACCATTTGCTACTTTGTGCCCAGCAATGTCCTAGGCATCGGGAATAGAACAGATACAACCCCCTACCCCTGCACACTGCCCCCGTTCCCCTGAAGTTAATTTTCTCAAAGCATATGATTTACTCAGAAAATTCCTTACCTGGATGTGTTTTCTTGGCACTTCTTTGTTTTGGTGTTGGATCTTAGTTTTTCTGAATTAAGTGGAAAGAATGGAATGGAGGATGGTTTCTGAAACTTATGTGAAAAGTCACATTACTTCCTTAGATGAAATTTCAGTAGAGCTGACAGATGGACCAATGGTCCTCCTATTCAGAACTCTCTTCCTTGGACCTCTCCTGGGGCAGAAATTCCCAAAAGGATGCTCCTTTGTGAAAGTCTTCATATTGCAAGCTTATGTCTGGGAATGGAACGATGGGTCATACATTAGTGGCTCTTAATAAATTAGGGGGAAATAATGGGTGGACATTTGTAGCTATTGCCAAAGGTGAAGCAGGGCCATAGGCACATTAGGGTTTTGACAAATGGAAAGGGGCTCAGGGTGGAAAGCAGGTATAGATTTCAAGGTGGCTGGGGTAGCGTGAAGACAAGAGGTAGAGCTGGAGTGGAGGGAAGGAGTTCAAAGATAAAGCTCCTTTACTTCTCCCTCTTGTCTGGTGTAACCTTGATAACTTGTCCAGCACACAGTTCTAAATACTTCTTCAAACTTGAGTTTTTATACTTTCTAATGAAAATAGGATATAGGGGGAAGAAGGGAGACAGGAAGCCCTGGGTAAACATCAAAGTATTCTCTCTTCCCATCTGAAGTATTTAGAGGATGGAACTAAGATTAATAGTGTGTAATCTCAAACTGGGACCATGGTGTGTAGGAATTTGTGTTCAGAGTGGATCCCTTACAAATGCTCCTTGAGTCATACGATATCCTCTATTAATACCTATCTATATAACCCGTCATTTCATTTATTGTAAGAATAAATTTGTTCAGTGATCTTTACTTATCTGTGATCTTTAAGGCCCAAATTTAACATTAGTAATAGTGTAAATATTTCTAAAATGTTCCTTATTTTATATAGTAGGCATTTTCCTCCTCAGGGAAATACATTAACTATGTTTACCAATCCAATTTCTTCTTATAATAAAATTTTGATTTTTTTTTCTTAAGTTTCTCTTCTGAGTTAATGGTCACACATGAATTCTTGGGCACAGTTGCCCGCACAGGTGTTTGAAATCAAGAGAAGCTTCCCGGCCCACCGCATTGCCTTTGGGACAGGATGTAACTTATTTGGCCCCTGAGCTCTACGCTGGTGTTCTTTCCCATTGCAGGGGCTGCGACCACTGAGCTGTGAGTACAAGATGGAAAATATAACCAGGATGGTGGTGTGTGACCTTGGGAACCCTATGGTGGCTGGAACAAATGTAAGAGAAAACCAGAAGCCCTTACTAAGTTCTAATTGAATTTTAAAGAGAGCTAGTACAAAGCTCCCCAATTAGTACTCAGCAGGTTAGCACCTGGCAACTAAAACAAATTGGGCAGGAAATTACCATGGTGGTGAACTGAGCATTATATCCTATACAGAGAGGGACTCTGAGGTTAAAAACACAAAAAGATGAAGACTTTTATATGCTTTCTCTTTTGACTTTACTCTTACTTGTCTTTTAGATGCTTTATGAAGATATTTTTGCTACACATTTTTTCTTGGGATATTTTTTCTTCGAATGTGACTGCAATTTTTTTCTTTGTATTCAGTAAATGACTTTAAAAATAACATAATTAAAGTTTTTAGCAAAGATGATTAAGCTTCTATTTTTGATATGCCTCCCATATGAATATCATTCATAGTATTTTTATATTAAAGTGTTACTATAGGGACGCCTGGGTGGCTCAGTTGGTTGGGCAGCTGCCTTCGGCTCAGGTCATGGTCCCAGCGTCCTGGGATCGAGTCCCGCATCGGGCTCCTTGCTCAGTGGGGAGCCTGCTTCTCCCTCTGCCTCTGCCTGCCATTCTGTCTGCCTGTGCTCGCTCTTTCTCCCTCTCTCTCTGACAAATAAATAAAATCCTTAAAAAAAAAAAAATAAAGTGTTACTATATCCCAGCTTTTGAGTTAGTTTTGCCAGGTCTATATTTTCCATGCACTTTAATTGAAGAATAATACAGAAAATTGAAGCAAGAGAAACAAAAGAGTTAATAATGATCTATAATGTGCTTTTGATAGAATAAGGACATGTTTTTCTTCTTTTTCTTTGTTTCCAGATTTAGGAAATTTTCATTCAGGATTACTTGTGGACAATAAGTTTATTTTATTCAATAGCCATTTAAATACACATAGTAACTTCTTGTAATAAATATCTCAGTGGGAATACTTATTATGAAGTCATAAATCAGAAAAAAATTCTGAAATCCGCAAATACTGCATAATTAAGTGTTGCATAAACTAAACATCCATAGCCCTGTTTTAAAATAAATAGTTATGATTATCAGTAAAGTGGCCTATTTGAAAAAAAATTTATAAAAATTTCTAATTGCATAGGTTTTTATTAGAATAGCTTCCCAAAGTATATTCCAAAGAGTACTGATCCCTTGAAATAAGGCTTTAAATGAGTTCTGTGGTCACTGCTGAGTATCATATCTGCCTTTGGGGCAATCAGGTGCACTTTTACATTTTAAAGATGCTGAGCAGTCCTTCAATAAATAAACCTTTTAACCCATGATCTCTCACACTTATTTGAGCATTTGAAACTATCAAGAAATATCTATTCTGAATTCATACTTTAGGGTATTGTACTAGAATAATATTTTTGCTTTTCTATACCCTAATAAACTTTATTCCACTGATCCCAGATATTTACAAAGTGTGCCAAGCTATAGTCTAGTAAACTCACTTGCTGGGTCAAAAAAAAAAGTAAATATTTAAATGCAAGATAAAATTTTATAAGTAGATTTTTATTAGCTAACATGAACTGATTGCCCTCTGTGTTACAAACCCATCACTGGATTTTTTTTTCTTTTTATGTTATCTCATTTAAATTTTCAAAGCCAACAATCCCATGAGCTGAGTATTTCACTTTTGTTATAGATGAAGAAACTGAGAAATGTCAAATAAATTTCCCAAAGTCACACAGGTAAAGAATGACAAAACCAAGGCTTAAACCAGGATTGAACACAAAGTCCATGTTCTATCCAGTCTGCAAAATTCGGAAAAGTACTTGGATAAAAACTAATGAATAACAGATGAGTTGAGATTTTTAAATGAAGCCATGAAATATAGAATGGGATTTCTAAGCTAAGAAGTTAGAACATTTTCCATTTGAATCCTTTTATCTAAAAACTCTTAAGTCCTTTTACTAGTTTCCAAGGAAACTCGAACCACCAAGTTTGGTGTGAAAAGAGGTCTCCCCAAGGCCAAAAAGGAGGATATTGACATGGTAACAACAGTATTTGCATCTAGAGGTGACCAGGCACTCATTCCTTTTTCAGTATTAAAAATGTTAAATGTAAACCAGAGATCATCTAAGATTATTAATAACTAAGAATAATCTTGGGAAAAAAATTGCCCACTGGTGACATTCCAAGTGGACGGTAAAAATGGCAGTGTGGTCTTAACCACAAATGTGTTTATGTGACAGGATGTCAATCCATTTTACCAGCAAATAATTTTTGGAAGTCAAGGAAGTAAATTGTTTGTATTCATTTATCTGTGAGGTCTATAGTGGAAGAAACCTAATAGCTTTCTTATCTCACCTTTTAATGCCCTTAAATACATCACATTTTTATTGCATTCTGTTTTGTTATAAAACATTTTGATTTATTTACTTCTTCATTTTGTATTTAAAAAAATAGTCTCAGTGGATTGTAGTAAAATTCCAAATGTAAAAGCAGTCCTAAATATTAAAAAGCATTATAAATCACCAGGTCCATTTATTTCAGTCCCAGTATTTTAAAAAAAAATAGTTTTCAAGTGACTTTTTATTTTAATTTAATAAAACATTCAAGGCAGGGCACCTGGGTGGTTCAGTAGGTTAAGCATCTGCCTTCGGTCCAGTTCATAATCCCCGGCTCCTGGGTCAAGTCCAGCATAGCATGAGGCTCCCTGCTCGTCAAGGAGCGTGCTTATCTCCTTCCCTCGGCCTGTTGCTCCCCCTGCTTGTGCTCTGTCTCTGGCAAATAAATAAATAAAATCTTTAAAAAAAAACTCAAGGTAATATTCAGAAGTATTACTTCTGATTTTTAAGTAGTGATGTCATTTTCGTATAATATCTATAGTGATATAAAATGTGTGCCAATAGGACTAATAAAAACTTGCAAAATCTCTCAATCAGGAAATCTTTCAATCCAAAAAGTAGTGGTTCCACAAAGGCTCTTTAGAATCAATGCCCAGAGATCTAGTGTTTGATTCTAGTTGAAAACACATGGGTCTCTTACTGATATGAAATTGTCACATCATTGTTGTATCTTTGTCCCAGGATGACTTGTTCTATAATAAACACCAACATAGCCAGGCTTCACCACAATACAGTAAGATCCCCATCATTGGAACTGGGCAAACAATAGTACACTCTCTCACATCATTCTTTCAGCCATTTTTATTGTACCCCTTCTGTATGCCTGATGCTAAGCTAGAGTCTCACAATATCAAGATGAAAATATACAATCCCCATTCAAAAAGAAACTCAAAAGTAGCAATATCAGAGGTTGAGTGATAGGAGAGTAACAAAGAAGGAGATAGGGAATAAAGAGAAAATTTCTGCCTGACCTGGCCTGTGGGATCAGACAGTATATTGCAAGAGGATCTCTTGTCCTGATTTTTGAAGCATGAGTAGAACCTCTTCAAGTAGAAAAAGTAGGAAAAGTTTTAAGAGGTTTCCAAAGAAGAGAGAAGTTTATGTGCAAAGTCCCTGGGGTCTGACTGAAAATCACACATTTGTTAATATAAAGGAATTCATCATGGCTTCGGCATAAGGATGCATGGGCTTAAAAATTAGACACACCTGGGCTTAAATCCCAGCTTTGCCATTTAACAGTTGTGAAACCTGGATGAGTCACACCATTTCAATGAGAATCCCCATGTTTAGGACTATTTGGAGCAGTGCAATTATATGACACTACTAGGGAAGTTCCTGGCTTGTAGAACAATCAGTAAGGGCTAGTGAAATAATGATGATTTATGATAAAAAAGAAGGTCTGTTATTTTTTTATTTATTTTTTATTTTTTTATAAACATATAATGTATTATTAGCCCCAGGGGTATAGGTCTGTGAATCGCCAGGTTTACACATGAAGGTCTCTTATTAGTTCATATTATTACTGGTTCGTATTAACATGAGTTTTTAATCACTGATTTGATTTTTACAGCATAGTGGTCAAGAGTACAGGTCCTGGAGTCAGTTTGTAGGAATTTCAATTCCAACTCTACAATTCATTTACTGTGCACCTGGAGGAAGGCACTTGAACACCCTAATCCGCAAATTACTGCTCGATAGTAAAATGTCAGGAATCGCAATACCTACCTGTGGGGTGGTTGTCATGATTATGTAAGACAAGGCATGTAAGGCTTAGCACAGTACGTGGGAGAGTAAGTCATATAATTACCTAGCTCTTATTTTTACTTCCTTATTTATATTATCGTTGGATGTTTCCCATTTTAAAACTTTCCCAAAGTATTAAAAATGTGTCCTCAAGTTAAGAAAATAGTAAGAGCAGGTTCAAAACTTTAGAAAATAAAGGTGGAAAAAACAATTCCTGCACTCATAACCTTAACATAACCATAGAATGTTATCCTGGTATATTTTCTTACCATACACCCTCACTCCTATACAGTAATTTTTCCATCGATAAACTTTTAAAACACTAGGTAAAACACGTTACACATACAACTGTGTAACCTGTTTCTTTATGGGTCATCATTACATTAGAAGCATTTTCCACATATTTGCATAGGCTTTGCAGACATAATTTCAATGACCACCTAAATGTGCATGAAACATAAGCACTAGAGCTTTCCAAGTCAAGCATTGCTCGTATATTTAGGTTGCTTTTAATTTAGCACATAGGAAGGCGGCCAGAGAAGAGTCTGTACAGGGCGAAATGAAGGGAAGGAAAAAAACATATAGGGACTTGAATTGTCTGGGTCCCGCAGTCTTGGCTGCATGACTTCCTCTCAACAATCCAGGTGGAAGCAGAGAAAAGGACAGTAATCTCAGGTGGGGATTTGCAGGGATGACTTAAAAAAGATATTTACGCTGTGTAGGAAGTCCCTCCCTGTCATAAACTTAGTGTCTTCTGTTTTTTTTTTTTCTTCTAGTATTCTCTGGGCCTCCGATTTGCCGTTCCACGTCTTGAGAAAACAAACATGAGCATTAACTTCGATCTCCAAATCAGAAGGTTAGATCTTTAAATGTCTAAAATTATGGTTAGCATTCAAGAGATCCACAGTGAAATGAATGACAACTTTTTAAGCTCCTTAACCTTAAAAGTTCTCCTGAAATTAGAACCCAGACTTTTGCAGATCATTTTTCCTTTGTTTCTGTTATTTCAGTTTTGTTATCTATTTTTTTTAATTTATTCATTCATTATTGATTTTTTTTAAAGAAAAGAGATTCATCTATAAGCCAAGTTATTTCAGTAAAATTTTGTCCTGGGTACCCTCCCACCCCCATTTACCTCCATTTTTCCTCAGTCTGATTTGCTTTCCTTCTCCCACCCTTACCAGCACCCCTTCTACATACCTACCATGCTCTCACCTGGGGATCAGCTAATCCCTGAGGATAAAATTTTTGCAAAAAGCATAGGTTGTACATTTGCAATCTTAAATCTAACTCTTCAAGAGTTAATGAGTCTCTGATAGTTTCATTGTGAGCACCTTCACAGGAAGCAAGTGTAATCATATATTCATTCAGAGCCTTCCTTCCAGGCCTTCTCTGGTAACTCCAAGTCAAAGCATGTAAATAGCTACGTCTTCTCCCTAAGACTGACCTTTTTCAGCTATTCAAGAGCAACTGCTTTTTCACTATCTATTCTGTTTGCTCCTTCATGGCTGAAAATAATATTCAATGAGCAGCAAGACTTGTAGGGAGCAGTGTGCGTGAAAGCCCACTGTGGACTTCAACCCATTAGCCAGGAACGGGATCAATTTAATGACTCCAGGCCAGTATTAAAAGAAAAGGAGATTGAATGAAATGTAATATATCAAAGTCCTGTTCATGAAATAATCCAATTAGATAAATGGAAATATGTATAGTAAGACACCCTGTGAAATGTATATATTTCTTTCGTGGTTTGCAATTTTAAGTGTTTGAACAACATTGATATAAACAGCATATGCTCAGCATGGTGAACACTTATTCTAACTAGAACACAACTCTGAAGTCAGTCTCTATGGTTCTCAAATACTAGTGTACAGTGTGGTTCAATCTCACCTCCTGTCCTCTAAGAAGTGATTGAAGAGTGTTGACTTTGTGTAAAGGATTACTTTTTAATAGCTACGTTGATTGAAGGTTTAGAGTTTTTAAAAAGTATATAAACTCTCTAATTCTTCAAATCTACAACCTGGGTGGTGCAGTTAGTTAAGTAACTGACTCTCAGTTTTGGCTCAGTTCATGATCTCAGGGTCCTGAGATAGCTCCGCATTGGGCTCCATGCTGAGCATGGAGTCAGCTTGTGATTCTCTCTCCTTCTCCCTTTGCTACTCCCACTCATGCTCTCTCTCTCAAATAAATAAATCTTCTTAAAAGTTTTTTAAAAATCTACAACCAATATCACAAACCAAATCCCCTAATTTTTATGATAGATTTCTAAGAAGGAAGGTTTTCTAACTTACCTTAGATCTTTTCTGATTGGGTATTTTTTTAACTTAACTTAATATTTTCTGCTAGAGATTTTTAAAAATTTTACCCATATTAGTGATATGTGATAGTGACTGGTAATACAGAAGAATTAATTCTGTAATAGCATTTTATAAAAGTTTATTAATTCACTTCTGTGTATCGATATAAATGTATATTTTCCAAAAGCTTCAGGTAGTCCTAAATATTTTCATATGGAAAATATCTGTACATTTTCAGAAAAAAAGAGAAAAAAGTAACAGCACTTCATAGTGAGAACCACCACCACTACAGGCGGGAGCCTGAAGTTTCTTTTCCTCGCCATCACTGTCTGTTACATTGGTCCTGCAATGGCATGAAGATAATCTATCATGAAATATAAGGCCCTTATTTAGGAAGAAAATGTGGTGCAAAGATGCAAAGCAAATTCCTCGACACATCCTTCTTACTTTTGATTACACTTAGAGGTAGTAGAATAAACGCAACTAGTAATTCGCTGAAGGAGCGAAGAACACCAAATGATGTTCTAAATGTCTTCCCCAAATCCATCCTGGGATCATCATTCAAATAGTGAATTCAGCAATGAAGTGCTAAATTTGATGGAAAATAGAAATGGTCACATTTTAACATCCCCCTGCATCTAAAAGAATGAGCCATGATTATATTCCATCCTTACATGCTATAGAAACTCATGACTATTTTAACATTATCCTGAAAAAAAAAATACAAATGCAGAAATGAAGAACCAGAGTGGCTATAGGCATATATAAAGTATCAAATTCCCAAAACAGACATTTCAGAGGTAAAAATGTTTGAGGATACCTAACACAGAGGTGAGCGTTTACATGCTTTGTTGGCCGACTCCAAAGACATAAATAAGGATTTAATGGATGATTTGCTTTCAATTTAAATGTGTTCAAACCAAAAATAAATTAAACCAAATGCTCTGAAGTCTAAATTCTCAAGCTTTTGACCACATTGACCACTGTTATCCATATTTAATACGCTTTTCCACAAACAGAACACAAAAGAGAAACGGGGCTTTATATATTAATAAACGTAAAATAGTTTATGTTACCAAATGTTTGCATTAAATGGTCTCTTCACGCTGTGACTCTGTGTGACATGTAAACACTCCCCTCCCTGAGTGCAGCGGGTCTCAGATCGTAATTCCCACATACAAATAGGTCTTCGTGATGTCATTGACATTGCTTCCTTGGCAGTGCTGAAATGAACATTGTATTGTATTTGCTGACATTCCAAAGGCCACAGAAAGCACAGAAGGAATGTTAGAAAATAGGAAAATGTTAGAAAATAGGAAACAGAAAGGAAAAAGAAAATAGCATCGGAACAGTAAGTAAAAAACATGTTTATCCCTGGTACATGACATAGGGTGTAGCCGTGGAGAGGAAATCCATCATTCCTGCTTAGAGCTAGCACCGACAGCATAAATAGCTCAGCGTCCAGGGTGGTGATGGATTGCTTGTTTGAACGCAGCAGTGGTATTAGCAAGGGAGGTTTCCTTCCAGGAAAGAGGTCAAGGAAGCATCTAAGTTGTATATCAAGCCTGGTGCCTTTGTTACCGGGAGATGTTGTTGATACCCCCTGGTTGACTGCAGCACCAAGTGTCACGACAAGGCTGTGTGACAGGATGATTATGATTAGCCAACCAGATCTAGTCTCCATGTCTGCCATTGCTCTCATTAACCTCTGCCAGCTTTGATGAGACTTCTGTCTGGAGACGATTTCCGTGCCTCACACCTATTTACATTTTCAGGGTGTTGTGTGTAGAGACAGTTGTGTCCTTTCAACCACATGGAAACAAAATGCAATGGCATTATGGGACAGCTTAAAAGAAACTTTTTTCCCTTGATTTTTGTATCCGCTGCTGCAAAGCAGTGAGAACTAGAAAATTGAACCAAGTCTGGGTAACATGTGGAATGATGAGACTTAAATTTCTAAACTAGAGTTTCCCGCCATGCATTTGGAACTAACTACACAATGTGCGACAAGGAGAATTACTTAATGACTTCTTGCTGGTTAGCAAGACAGTAAAAATAAATAAATAAATAAAAATTTAAAAACCTCTTTTGGTTTGACTGATTTTCCCCAGATACGATAATAATAAAGTGGCCTGGAAACTGGGGTTCAAACTTTGGTGAACAAGTTTCCCTAGGCTCATCACAAGGTTAGCCGTGATGCCCCATGACAGGAAATGAGCCTGACATTGGCCTGTTTATATCTTTTATGTGTGTTTGTGGTTTAAGTGCCCTTATCAGTATATACAATCAGACAAGACTTTTCAAAAGCATTGTGGGAACGATCCTGTCTCCTCCTCTGAAAGCCGACTCTTATCATCTCCCCTCCAGTCCCCACATTTGGAAAGCTTCAAAAGCTAGTCAGAACATACCCCATTACCACCACTGCAATGTGAAAGCTTATCCATTGAAACTGCGTGAAAAGTCAATGATGAAAAGAGGAGGCTTTCTCTTCTTAATGAGATCTGGATATAAACATGACCTGTCCATGGTGGTGTGGCCACAGCTGTTTGCTGAAGGCTGCACTATCTTTGGGATATGAGGGTGACTCTAAGGAAAGCACAATGGGGTTCTAAAGGCAAATGTCATCTGCATTCAAAGCTCAGCTACTGGTCCAGCCTCTTGTGAGACCAAGTTTCATTTTCTTGACAACACTGGATGCTTAACAAGCATTTTTTAAAGATTAAATTTCATATGTAAGCGTACCTGGGTGGTTTGGTCAGTTAAACTTCCGACTCTTGGTTCTGGCTCAGGTCGTGACCTCAGGGTCATGAGATGAAGCCCTGCCTCAAGCTCTGCACTCAGCATGGAATCAACTTGAGTTTCTTTCTCCCTCTGCTCTTCAATCCTCCCATGCTCTCTTTCTCTAAAATAAATAAATAATTCTTTTTAAAAAATTAAATTTCATAGTAATTATATTTGAGAGAAAAAAACAAGATTTAAAAATAATTTTGTCACTGTTCAAAGAAACATTATTAAAAACGTACCTTTTATTTTGAGATTCTTGATGCACTAGACAATATCTATGTCATCTCCTAATTGTCTTGGCATGAGCTGCCAAAATTCCTGGGGTCTTACTTCTTCCTGCCATTGGCTATGCTTCTAATTCCCTCCCTCCCCCCACCTTAGCCAGCGAACGTGCAGTGAATATACACTTATTTTAATATTACTTCAGAAATAAACCATAAGGAAGATAAATTTGCTGCCAAAACAATGTATGGTATGATGCATTCCAGAACCAAACACAAACGCTTATTCCATTCTGTGCTGCTCTTGGATTATTCGTGCTAGTTCTCTTCTTTATTAGCATGGAGAATTAGGAGTTGACTGTGCCTTACTTTCGCATTTAATGGGCGATGAACGTGATGCACAGAGAAGTTAAGGAATGTGTCCAAGGTAGAAACTAGAAAATGAGCTCAGCTCACTGCTTTTTGGTTTAGCCACTGAAACAAAAAGCGTTAGCTTTTCTAGATGTCTGTTGTATTTTCAGATAAGATGTCTCCTTGTGGAAAGTTATTATATTACTCTTACTCATAGAGAATCTTCGCATTTCCATTTTCAAATGGTGATGATTTTATGTCTCCTTGTGGAAAGTTATTATATTACTCCTACTCATAGAGAATCTTCGCATTTCCATTTTCAAATGGTGATGATTTTATAGAATGGATATGCCATTGTTTTCTGAATGATTGTATTAGTAATGTTTGTTCTTTCGATCTACAGAATGTTTTTTATGATCGCATATTAAAATATGTTTGAAAAAAATATATTTAAATCATATTGTCACTGTGTTTTAGTTCCAATAAGGACAATCCAGACAGCAATTTTGTGAGCCTGCAAATCAACATCACTGCTGTAGCTCAAGTAGAAATAAGAGGGTAAGTAACAATCAAGATATTGTAGTAAGTATACTGTAGTAACAGGTTTAATTATGAAAAAACACTAGTAAAAACAATATGGAATTTTCCTAATGCATTAGCAATCACAATTCACTTTGGTTATAAATTTTCATTCTTTTCTACCTATCATTAGACTTCCTTTGAAAACTACAGTAAACCCTATCTGGTATTTAACTCAAAGAATATCAAAACGAGAGATCACTTTATTCCCCAAACTGACAGTTCAATAATCAGACTAGGAAGTCAGATAAATTTGACAAACTTGTGATTGCATGAAAGTCACACTTATCCAGTAATTATTTTGGCATAATGAAAATTCAGCCTCACCGTACCACATCTTGAGTTGAACAAATGCCTAACTCTTAGATGTGAAGGTTGATGGGATCTACATTTTATGTATTTTTCTTTCTGTCCTATTCTTTGAAGAAGGTACCAATATGCAGTCAGTTGAGAGACAGGAGGACAATGGTCAAGGAAAAGGCTTAGAATGACTACCAGCTTGGGAAATCCATGCCTGGAGGAAGAAAAAAAAATTAGAAATGTACTGTATATAGTTATCTTAGGCAAGTGTGGACTCCATTGATTTTATTGTAATTCTTAATTCTTCAGGACAAGGACTTGGCTAAAAACAGCAACTGGTATTCTGGGCTGAATTGTCATTGGGCTCCAACAACCCCAGTTCCCTTTCCTTTTCCATAATTTTGAGTGGTTCCCACTCCTCTATAATGGCAACTAGAGCCACTGCAGTCAGAGCCATGGTCTCCATGCATTCTCTCACTGCTGCCCCCTGATGCTCTCAATGGGGGAAGCCCTTCCTGAAGTCCTGCGACCAGTGAGGCTCCACCTAGTGGATTAGAGAAGAAGAATAATACCTAGCACGTATTTATCCTTCCATTTGCTACCCCAGCCCATTAGCACATCTTAATATGTACCAGTATCCTCACTGCACAGGTGAGGAAATTTTGGCACAAGGGGCTGAAGGCTACAAGCTAGGAAGTGGGGAGCTAGAATGCAAGTCAGGCAGCCTGTCTCCAGGTGCATCTTTATAAATTATTATGCTATAAGAGAATTCTTTGAACCTTATTTACATAAAATCTTGTTTTGTTTATGCTTCTGTGATTTTTTTCATTCAAATGAACATTTTTGACATTCACCCACTTTAGGGCATGTGCCTATAGTCCATTCATTCTAATTGCAGAAGTTTCATATGGTAAAGCTACACCATACTTACTAATCCATTCTACTCCTAATGAACATGTTGGAATTTTCTTTTTCCTTTTTTACAAAATTCCTTGTACATATCTTCTGGTACATGTGTGGAAGAATGTCAGAAGGGTACCTGCTTAGAGGTAGAATTTCAGGATCAGACAGTGTAAACTTTTTAACTTTATTAAATAGTGCCAAACTATATTTCAAAATAATTATACCTACTTCTTGTTCCACAAGACATGCAGGAAAGTTTTCACTGTTACACATTATTAACTAACTCACAAAACGGTTAAATTTTTCATTTTGAGCCAATCTGATGGATGAGAAATACTATCTGGGACGCCTGGGTGGTTCAGTTGGTTGGGCCGCTGCCTTCAGCTCGGGTCATGATCCCTGGTCCTGGGATAGAGTCCCGTGTCAGGCTCCTTGCTTGGCAGGGAACCTGCTTCTCTCACTGCCTCTGTCTTCCTCTCTGCCTGCTTGTGTGTACTCTCTCTCTCTCTCTGGCAAATAAATAAAATCTTTTTTAAAAAAAGAGAGAAATTCTATCTAACTGAAGGTTCAATTTGCTGTTCCCTTTTTCCTAAACAAGACTGAGTAGGTTTTTCATGTGTTTCTTGTCTCTATTTTTCCCAAATTGTATAATTTCTGCTCATTTCTTAGGACATATTTCTAAGAAGAGACTTAATTTTTTCATATTTATTCATAGGAAGGAACTCTTCCCTATTTTAGAGTTGAGACACTAATCCTTTAACAAGTACACATGTTGCAAGTACCTTTTCATGGTCTGTGGGGTTTGTTGTGTGTGTGTGTGTGTGTGTCTTAAGTCAGGTTTATTGAAGAATAAATTATACATAGTAAAATTCTTTCTTTAGACGTTCGGTTTGAAGGATTAAGACACCACAAGGATGTTCAATGTAAAACAGTTCTGTCACCCCATGTAGCTTCTCATGCACATTTGTAGGTAACCCAGTATCCTTCCCCAGGCTCTGTCAACCTTGATCTATGTTCTGTCACTATATTCTCAGAAAAATCATATAAATACACCCATACAGAATGTAGGCTTTTGAGTCTGGCTTCTTTAACTTGCATTTGAATGCATTTGAAAAAACACCCATGTTCTTCCATATATCAGTGGTCTGTTTCTTTTTATTGCTGAGAAGTATTCCACTCTACGGAAGGCCCCCAAATCATTCATCCATTCACAGGTTGGTGAACCCTTGGGCTGTTTCCAGTTTGGGGCTCTTAATAATAAGCCTACTATCAGCATTCACATAAGGTCTTTGTTGGGATATTTATTTTCACAAATGGAGTTGAGTTGTATGGTAAGGGTATGTTTAACTTTATAAGAAATCGCCAAACCCTGTTTCAAAGTGGCTGTGCCATTTCCATTTTGCATTCTCACCAGCAGAGTGTGAGTTCAGATGTGCCGTGCACTTGCCCACCTGGGCTTCAGGTTGGTTTTTTTTAGTTTTTAGCCATTTAATTAACATTTTCTTTTTTTTTTTTTAGATTTATTTATTTATTCATCTATTTATTTGAGAGAGAGAGAGCCACTAAGGGAGAGGGAGAAGCAGATTCCCTGCTAACCAGGGGGCCCGCCAATGAGGCTCCAGCCCAGGACCCTGGGATCATGAGTTGAGCCGAAGGCAGATGCTTTATGATTGAGCCATCCAGGAGCCCCTGGCTTATTATTTTCTAAATAGTGATGTTCAAAAAGCAAAAGTTTTTAATTTGTATGAAATCCAACTTTTAAATATTTTATAGTTTGTCCTCTCTCTCTTCCTAAAGTAAATAAATAAATTTTTAAAAATAAACAAATAAATAAATAGTTTATAGTTTGTACTCTTTTTGTCCCTTGTAGGAAAAGGTCTTCACTTTGCCCAGAGTCACAAGATTTTTTTTTCCCATGTTTTCTCCTACAAGTTTTGCAGTTTTACATTTTGGTCTATGATTATGTTAATATTTGTATCTGGTGTGAGGTAAGATCCAAGGTTCACTGTTGAATAAGAATATCCAGTTGCTACTATGCTATTGACTGAAAGACCATCCTTTCTCCACCGACTTACTTGACACCTCTAGCCATCTGTGAGGCTCTGCTTCAAGACCTTCCATTCTGTTCCATTGATCTGCATGTACAGTAAGTCTTGAAAGGCAAGCAGTATGCTGAGATCTTGGTAAACTTGCTTACAAATTCTAGTAGCTTTATTGTTTGTTGATTTCCTAAATTTTCTATAGCATTGCCATGGCATCTATGAATAAAAAGTTTGATTTTTCCCTGATTAATCCAATCTGTACGTGCAAAAGTTTAGCCAACCACAGAGTTAGAGGGAATAGTACCCACAGGAGATTACCCTTACTTCTGATACCAATTGCAGATTTGTGTGCTTCCCAAAACTGCCCCCAGCTTTGATAATTCACGTAGAAGGACTCACAGAGCTCCCTGAAAGCTATTATACCCATCAGTATAATAAAAATTAAAATTATCCAAGGGAAGAATTGCATAGTCAGAGATAAGGCAGAACCAAGCACAAGACTTCTGTTCTTATCCGGGTCATGTTTCTTTCCTTGTATGGATGTGTAACAGGATGCATGGAGTATCCCCAGCTGAGGAAACTCCCCAAGGCTCAATGTTCACAGTTTTTATTAGGGATCCTCTACATAGACATGATCAATTGAATAACTGACTAACCACTTAATTGATCTGTCTCCAGGTTGTCTAATACGATGTGATGAGGCTCCCACCCTGACTCACACTGTTGGTCTTCCTGATGTGGGCGACCCCCACGATAACTCATATGGTTAAAATATTCAGTGTGACCCCAAGCCCCCAGAAAAACAAAGATACATCTTTCAGGCATAAAATTTCTAGAGCTTAGACTTCACCTCCCAGAAGCTGAGGGCAAAGGCTACACCACTTTTGGGGAAAAGTTAAGTTGTTTACTATATGGTTAAGCTTTTTCTTTCTTTTCTTTCTTTTTTTCTTTATTTTCTTTTTCGTGTGTGTGTGTGTGTGTTGTGGGGTTTTTTTTTGGTTTGTTTGTTTGTTTTTAGATTTATTTATTTATTTGTTTGACAGACAGAGATCACAAGTAGGCAGAGAGAGGGGCAGAGAGAGAGGAGGAAGCAGGCTCCCTGCTGAGGAGAAAGCCCAATGAGGGGCTCGATCCCAGGACCGTGGGATCATGACCTGAGCCGAAGGCAGAGGCTTTAACCCACTGAGCCCCCCAGGCGCCCCTATTTTCTTTTTCTTCTCTTACTGCACAGATGGGGACTGTCAGGGCAAGAGTGAGTAGACTTGGTGCAAGAAGACATTTTTGCCTTGTATTTATTTTTTTTAATTGTTTTTATTAACATATAATGTATTATTTGCCTCAGGGGTCCAGGTCTGTGAATCATCAGGCTTACACATTTCACAGCACTCACCATACATAGCACATGCCATTCCCAATGTTTTGTCTTGTATTTAGATCCTATCTTGGTCTTATGGAGGAAACATTCGGTTTGTCTTTCAAGGAATTTATCTGCTTCATCCCAGTTGTTACATGTATGGCATAAAGTTGCTCATGATAGTCTCTCATTTTCCTTTTAATGTATGTGGGACCTCATCATTCCCTGCACTGTGATTTTTATCTTTTACTCCCTTCTATGTTTCCCTTGATCACTCTGGCTAGAGTTCAGTGAACTTTTCAGAGAACCAGTTTTTTTATTGCATTGACTTTTCTTTTTTTCTCTTTATCTTTTTAAGATTTACTTATTTATTTATTTGGGGAGAGAGAGAGAAAAAAAAAAGAGAGCACAGGGTGGGGATAGGGGCAGAGGGAGCGACAGAATTTCCAGCAGATTCCCTACTGAGCACGGTGCCATCCTGGGGCTTGATCTCATTACCTGAGTTGAAATCGAGAGCCACCCTTGGGGTACCTGGGAGGCTCAGTCAGTTAGGCGACTGCCTTCAGCTCAGGTCATGATCCCAGGGTCCTGGGATCAAGTCTGGCATCAGGCTCCCTGCCAGCGAAGAGCCTGCTTCTCCCTCTCCCTCTGCCTGCTGTTCTGCCTACTTGTGCTCTTTCTGTTAAATAAATAAATAACTTTCTTTAAAAAAAAAAAAAAAGAAGAGTTAGACACTCAACTGACCAGAGCCACTCAGGTGCCTCTTTTTTTTCTCTCTTTTTATTTGCTTTGTTTTCTGTTCCATTAGCTCCTGCTTTATGTTATTATTATTTCCTTCCTTCTGTTCACTTTGGGTTGGATTTTTCCTGTTTCTCCTTCCTCTAGGTAGAAATTAGATCATTGATTGGAGACCTCTCTTCTTACATAAGCATTTAGTGCTATAAATTTCCCTCTAATTGCTTGAGCACATACCAAAATGTTGATATGCTGGGTTTCAGTCACAATGTTTTCTAATTTCCTTCGTGATTTCTTCTTTAACTCATGACTCATGAGAAATGACCTGTTTGATTTGTAGATCTTTGCAGCTAATCCAGATGTTTCATTTTTGTGCATTTCTTTTTTTAATTCCCTCCTCTTTCACATTGAGAAAAACACTAAAGGAAATCAGAGAAGAAATAAGCATTTTTTTTGCTATCTTATTTTTATATCTTTTAACATTTACAACTAGTGTATATGAAGTTTTGTCTCCTTCTTTAAGCTTTGTTAACCTTTGTTTTGCTAACCAAAAATAAACTGAAACTGTCTTTTAATCTCAAAGCGAATTTTAAATTGGGAATTGTTTTTATTCCATAAAACATAACTCAGTCCAAGGCAGCAGAGAGTGTAATGTAGCTGTATTTATTCTTATATATCCATTTTATAAGATAAATATTTATAAATATATTTCTGCCATCATTTATGACACCAGTATTTCTCTGTTAAAAAGGAAGGAAATTTTCTATTCATTTTACCAATAATCAAAACAGGTAATTAAAATTGGGTTTCGGGGCGCCTGGGTGGCTCAGTGGGTTAAGCCGCTGCCTTCGGCTCAGGTCATGATCCCAGGTCCTGGGTTCAAGCCCCGCATCGGGCTTTCTGCTCAGCAGTGAGCCTGCTTCCTCCTCTCTCTCTGCCTGCCTCTCTGCCTGCTTGTGATTTCTCTCTGTCAAATAAATAAATAAAATCTTTAAAAATGATAATAATAATAATAATAATAAAATAAAATTGGGTTTCTTGTATGGGTGTAATTTTTTAAATTGCTGGATTAATGTCTGACAATTAACCACAGTTTATTCTCTAAAACAGGGTTAGAGTTCTTTTTAGCCATTTTGCAAAGTAAAACTCTTTATTCCAGATACTCAGCAAAAATATTGGTTTCAATGTTTAATTCTTCAAGGAACAAACAGCTACTGTGTTGAAAATCTTCCATGTTCAGTCTTCAGAAAAATCTCATTTTATTTGCCAGTTGTGTTTATTCCAATGTATTTTATCACGCACAGTCTCTAGCAGTTCTTTTTCAGTTCAGTGTTGTTTTTATCATTTTAAAAATAAACTCAAATGGATTTATTTCTTCGATGGGAAAGAAAATACTGAGAATTAGTCCACTTCTCTCCGAGCCAGATGGTGTCAACACTGTCTTTCAGTAGACTCACATGTCATTTGTTGGTACAAAGGATTAATTTAGCATTAAGTCTGCAAGAGAATTTGGCCATGAGAGGCAGCACCACATGCATTGAGCTCATGAAGGGTAATAAACTTGTGTCCTTTGTCATATAATCAGGATTGAGTGGGTTTGATCATGGGACACTACAATCATAAATAATGGTGGTCTGTATAGACACTGGCTAGAATGGGTAGAGCCAACATTGTTCCACACAATAATTAGTAGTCTGCTATTTGGGGCTTACAGTGTTTGAAAACATGATAATGAATGAATAATTCAGACTGTACTACCACAGCATCAGATTTGAACTTCTGATAGCATACAGACTTTAACAGACTTTAACTTACAGACCTAATTCCTTGCTTCCCTGATCCTTTCCTCTGGTGTTAACTGGTACCCCAATCTTCTTATCCCTGGGGGGGGTCTCAGGTAGAATAATGTTCTATCCTCCATCTTAGAATGTGAGCACTATTCAGTAAGAGCTGTGAGGGCTGTTTATCCTTGGCTAATAGTTGATTATATTCTTCCTTCCTTCCTTCCTTCTAAAAAAAAAATGGTAATTTTGAAAACAGTGGACAGTGTTTCATTTATTCATTTGGAATCTTCAGAGAGCCATTTTTTGTCATGATTTCACCAGATCTGAAAAAGTCTTAGACAGTAGATAACTGAATTTGGAATCTTCAGAGAGCCATTTTTTGTCATGATTTCACCAGATCTGAAAAAGTCTTAGACAGTAGATAACTGAATTTTGGTAGCCATAGCTTTTGAATGATTTTGCCATGATTTGTCATGGCCTATCGTAGATTATCTGTTTCCGTACAGATTTCTATTAGATTTTGTTACAGAAATGGGGCAGGAAGTTTCTTTAAGTGTCTTTACTAAAATCACTGGGACTTCATGGCCCCTGTGGTGCATTATACCATTAGCTTCTGAACAATGCAGACATTAGGGGTGCCAACCCCCTGCACATGTAACTTTGACTCCCCCAAAACTTAACTACTAGTAGCCTACTATTGACAGTAAGCCTTCCAGATAACATAAGCAGTTCATTAACACATATTTTGCATATGTGTTACATACTGTATTCTTACAATAAAGTAAACTAAAGAAAATGTTATGAAGAAAATCATAAGGAAGAGAAAAAATCACTTACCGTACTGTATCTTATATGAAAATTCACATAGAAATTTAAAAATCTGCATAAATGAACCAGCACGGTCCAAACCCATGTTTTTCAAGAGTCATCTGTACATTGGAAATAGAAAAGTCCTGAGTACACCTGAGTAAGTTGAAGTCTTCACCTGCAACTAACCCCTACTTTTCTGAACATCAGTTTTCCTTTCATGTATAAAACGAGGGATTGTGAACACACTATCTCCATAGTACCTGTCAAGTTCTAAATATTTATAATTCTGTGGTACTGGAACATTTATGACCAGTCCCCCAGGATAGATGACTATAAGAACAAAACTTTCCAGAGAAAATGTGCTCAGCTTCTGCTCTGTATGTGTTCTTTATGCAAATAAGTAAATAAATAAGGATTTTCCCTAGAGCCTCACATTGGATATGGAGCCTGGAGTCAACTTTCTGTTGAGCAAAGTAAAGTAAAGCAAAGTAAAGTTCTGGGTGGTTAGGTCATGAAGACTCCACGGAGATGGAAGCCCAAACTCTCTGGGCTTTGCTCAAATAAAAGTAACCATCTGTGTTCTGTACTCTTCTCCTCACCAAGTCCCCAGTGCTTAATCTGAACATGATTTAATCAAATCAAGTAGGAAAGGGCAGCATGACATAACAACAAACCGACATAAGGGTAGGGAATATTGAAGTACCAGCTCAGCTAGCCTGTGCCCTGCACTTGTAATTTAATAGTTGCCCATTAGGGATGAAAGCGAAAGGTTTTATAATTTAGTAGCATTTCTGTGGGTTGTCAGTTTAAAAATTATACTTCTTCCACCCACCTCTAGAAGACAATGCAGCCAAAGTGACTTCAACAAAGAGCATTTGAGATGTTTTCCAATCAATTGTAGTATACAACCCAGAGTTTATCATAATTCTCCAGATGAGGAAATAAGGACACACAGAAATTAATTACTTGCCCTTGGGTCAGTCGTTAGCCCAATAAATTTTGCTTTCTGCTTTAGAAAGAGATTACTGGGGAAGGGGGGTAGAATAAAGATAGCATTTGAAGTTGCTGGGGGCTGCGTTAATTACTGATGCCCTTAAAAGGGCACTTAAAACTTCCAATTGCCAAAAGAGGGATTTTTTGTTGAAGTTACTTTTAGCTGGAGGTCTAGGAATTCTTTCAAAGATCCTTCACCTAAAAATTGCTAGGAAGCATTGTTCTTTTGAGAAGTATCCTTTTTAAGATAATATAAAATTAACAATTTGGTTTGGAACCAGCTTTTAATGTAGAATAATGCCTTGTACTGCATTGCATTCAGCCAGTGCTCATGTTCTAGGTGTAAACTGCAGGCAAAGAATATATCTGTGTCAAGTGAATATCCTACTTACGTGATTACATCATTTAACTGTCTCTCTGTCTCTCACCCTTGAGTTATCTAGAGGACAACTCTAGAACTCGATCAAGCTTTATTTTGGCTCTGGACCTGGCTTTGGGGGAGGTATGGCTGCATTAATGAAAAGTCAAAGAAATCTAAGAAGTAGGAATATACAAGTGGTTTTTCTATTTTCAAGTATCTAATTCAAAACTACATTTCTTCACAAGTCAACATTTAACACAACACAGAATTCTAGATTTTTATCCACCAAAAAAGTCCCATTTCTTGATATGGTGAAGCAGGGATTATATACCCTGTATACACACACACACACACACACACACACACACACACACTTACACTTACAAAGGACCTATAGATAGATGTATGCATTTATATGTCCATATGTTAAATTATCTATCTCAACTCAGGGATGCTCTCTGTCCCAAGAGAGCTCCCTAGTGCTCAAGAGAGGAGACAGGATAAAAGAGTCTATCTCTGAGCTAGAGACCAGGAATTAAAAGCGTCCCTGTAGATGTTTCAGATCCTTTACTATTCCTTTAGTTATTTTGCTGAACATCACTTTCAATACCTTTTTCCGTATAGGCAATATCTGCTCAAGTATATTGCGTGTGTGTATATATATATATGTATATATACATATATATATATATATATATATATAACCCATTGCTGTTAGTGTACCATACACTAGTGAAGCATTTTTCACCTGTTTCATCACCAGCAATTAACAAAACATTCCATGTTTCAGAGTATCCCACCCTCCGCAGATTGTTCTGCCCATTCATAACTGGGAACCAGAAGAGGAGCCCCACAAAGAGGAAGGAGTTGGACCACTGGTGGAACATATTTATGAGGTAGGTTTTACCTGTCTTAAAGTTGTGTTAGGAATTTAATCTTATGCTCTTTACCAATTAACTCTTCATAGCATTTTAAAAGACACCAACCTGAGATCTGAGCTTTATATACCACTTGGATTTGTGCAGTGTGGGGAAGGGGTACAGTATGAGTCACTTGCTTTTTAGTGAGAGCCATTATAGAGCAAGAATATTTTATCTTGTTACTGTTCTCTTTCAGATGTTCCTTACATCTCCTTTTTTTAACGTTTGGACAGCTTAAGCATAAAAATGATTAGCTCTCTGGACTTTATTTTGCTTCTTCCTACATTTTCAAATATCCTTAAAATCTACCCACCTCTTTAAACTGAAGGTCACCAACCAGAAGGTACCAGAGAGAGAAAATTTTATGAATTATTTGCTATTGTACCAAACACACACATAACACACACACATGAATAACTTATTCTGAGATTTGAAATAGTCAGTTGATTAGTAAAATATTTTCCAGAAGCAAACCAGCAGCTTATGAAAAAGCCATCTTCTGTTTGAGATCCCTCCTTATTTACTGCTCTCTATCCCCTTCCTGCATAACTCATTCCACTGACCTAGTAATCCTGACTGTGACTTTCATCTTAAGCTACAAGGGACGTGAATAGCATTCTCTACAGTTAACAATGAAGTCATTTTAAAACTGATGAGCTGTGTACATATGTGGGAAAGAAGTGTGAACTCCTGCATAGCGTCAACATGAAAACCTCTGTCATCTGCCCAACCTGTGGTTCAGAACCAGAAGTCCCATCCCCACCTGGATCAAAGCTTTGCCCTAAGCTCTCTTGATAGCAAAAGGATAACATAGTCCCCAAGTCTACTAGGATTAAGAACCTTGCTAGAAAAAAAATGCTGTCAAATAATTCATTAGGCCTTGCGTGCACCGGTTTCTGCTTAAGAATGGTGAAACTTTAATGTTTGCAAACATATTCAAACTCAATCATTCTCAGAGAAGCCCTGCTTCTAATCTTAGCATAAACGAATCATAAAATTTTAGGGTAATAATCAGTGGTGACAAAAACAATCATCACGTGTTTCCTACATGCTATTGTCCTGTCCCAAAATATACTGTTATCAGTGCATGCCGTGTTGCTTTGATAAAGTGAATTAAATGAGCCACCTAATAAGCAAAACCAAATTATAAGTTGTTTTCTTGGTCATTATAATTTTCAGAACTGGGGGAAAAAAAAGTTCCCTGTTAACTTTGGAGTGAATTTTCAAACCCACAATAAATTTAAATACATTTCGTGACTTTCCCAAGCTGCTTTTTTGTCCTGTGAGTACAGGCTTCATGAGTTTAAAACACTCATCCCTTTATGAGAGGTGGCCTCTCTCTCTTTGAGAGTCACTGATTAAAACAGAAGGAGCTCAGCTTTGAAATGTGCACTTGAAGTGAACTGTGGTGAGCCTGGACCATCTCTGGCATTTGATGGATAACCATTTTTCCAGAGGGTGAAAGAGAGTGCATTGCATATGGTTGCAATTGACAAGTCAGTAGTCAGGAAAAAGGCAGATTTCAATGCAAAGAAAAAATAAGTAGGTTTTGAAAGCATAGCATTAAAATTGCATTTCTAGCCCTGTGATTAAATGAATATAAATTTTAGGTAAACATCACAATGATCAGACATAGTGAATGTGGTCTTTGCTAAGGAAATCTGCCCTCAGAGCTTCACAGAAGGAAGTTTTTTCTCTGAGCACCAGCGCCTCTTGCTTTCAGAGCTCCTCTTGCTTATATAGATGGTATTTTCCTATTGCCACCATCATAGCCCAGATGCGTTAAAACCCAAAATACTTTTTAGAATGGGTAGGAAGTACATGGAGCTTGATTTCCTCTTCCTGACTTGTGCTGTACCATTACTCGTTCCTTTCTTGTAGCTGCACAATATTGGACCGAGTATCATCAGTGACACCCTTCTGGAGGTGGGTTGGCCATTTTCTGCCCGGGACGAATTTCTCCTCTACATTTTTCATATCCAAACTCTGGGACCTCTGCAGTGTCAAACAAATCCTGACATCAACCCACAGGATATAAAGGTAGGAGGAACTTAGTCTAACTGTTTTTTCTAACTAGCCTACTTTTCTATGGTAAGGAAAAAAAAAACAAACCCATGGCTTATATTTTTTAAAGCAAAGTAATTATAAGAATGAGTTATTTTGGTGATTATCTATATGGCCTTTTCTTTTAGTTTTACGGTTAAAATGCCAGGCCTTGGGGCACGTGGGTGGCTCAATCAGCTAAGTGTCTGCCTTCAGCTCAGGTCCATTCTGGGATGGAGCCCTGTGTCAGGCTCCCTGCTCAGGGCCACAAGGAGTCTGCTTCTCCCTCTACCCCTCCCCCTGCTCATGTGCTATCTCTTAAATAAATAAATAAATAAAATCTTCATAAAAAAAATGCCAGACCTAACTTAAAGTGTCACTCCTAGAAAATTTAAATTTCTCTTGGTTTTATTGTTCATGGTAACCTGTCATTTATTTAGCCTATTTTAATAGATACCTTTTGCATATGGTTTGACTAGCAGTACAACCAAACCAAAGTCATTAATAGACATGTCATGTTTTGGAGAATTTGCACAAAATGCTATTTCTAGAATCTTTTTGGTACACTGCCAAAAGATATAAGGATCTTTGTCAAGTAGGCTTTTCCAAATGTTGCCAATAGCAAGTGGTGAAATGCGATAATTTGCCAAAGGCCATCCCAGTGCCCCAAGAACCCCCAGACTGGAAATTTCTGGACCCCATTCTTTAGTGCAGCTTATAGAGAAGCTGAGAGCAGTGCTTCTCAGATTCTTAAGCTTATCCAGTCACCTGGGGGTCTAGTAAGAGGCAGGGTCTGGAGTCCTAAAACTCTGCCATTCTACAGTCCTCACCTGACATCCACGCTGCTTTGCTGGTCACAGACTAGTCAGGAGCTCAAGTGTCCAAGCAGCTGATCTCATTCAGATTAAGATCCAAATCTGGCTTTAAGTTTCTTCTGGGAAGAAAAGAACATAATTAGCATAAACCCTTGAAAACATTACACCTGAATGAGGGAAAATAACCTGTTTAACCAGATGTTATCCTCAAAAGAGAACTTTAAGAATCAAGAACTTTAAGAATCATTGTCTAGTAGCTCAGGGAGACAGGGTCTCTATTAGAAATGGAGCAAAGGGCAGACTTCATGAAACACTAACTCAGCCATTCAGAATGCAGGTCTGCCTCTACTCTAACCGGTGGCCCTGTTATGAAAGGCTTTTTTCTTCAACCCAGTAAGCCTTCTATTCCAAGAGAGGAAGACAAAGGGATTCAGTATAAAAGGATTTATAGGACAGGTCTTCTTCTTTATGGAGAAATTATAAATAAGGTCACTATTCCACAAAATTATTTAAAATACTTCCTCCTTGGAAATTTTTTTGTCCATTTCCTCTCTCTTGGCTCTTCATTGAGATGATTTTAATATCTTTCAAGGATAGTAGCTTATTATAAAATAACATCTTCTGGGGCTCCTGGGTGGCTTAGGCAGGTAGACATCTGACTTTGGCTCAGGGTCTTGATCTCAGGGTCTTGGCATGGAGCCCCAGGTCCAGCTCCACCCAACTCAGAGGGAATCTGCTTCTCTCTCTCTCCCTCAGCCCCTCCCCCCACTCATGTTCCTTCTGTCTTTCAAATAAATAAATAAAATCTTTAAAAAATAAAATAACATCTTCAAATGGAATGTATAACATTGAAGAAATTAAATCTTTCACATGTCCCATACGGATTCTCTACTTCAGTGGTAGATTCTTGAAGCACAGAAACCTGGGGAAGGTCTCTAAACTCCAGAGTGTAATGTTTGCTTTATATCTGACATTATTTATATATGTTCATATATATTATGTAACTTATGTGATATGGGCCATATTGGTTGTAAATTCTTTTTCTGTGTTGCAGTTTAACAATCATTTACAGTGACTGGAATGATACTAACAGATAACTTGCCTTAAATGTTGACAGATTCATGCAAATGGGGTGGTGACAGCCACCCAGATATTCTTTGAAGTATAGACTTTGATTAAAAATCTAAGGCTAGTAATTGTTTTTAAGATTTTATTTGAGAGAGAGAGAGCATGAGCAGGGGGGAGGAGCAGAGGGAGAGAGAGAAGCGGACTCCCTGCTGAGCAGGGAGCCTGACGCAGGACTCCATCCCAGGACCCTGAGCTGAAGGCAGATGCTTAACTGACTGAGCCACCCAGGCACCCCTAAGGCTAGTAATTTTTAAAATGCAACTTAATTATGCTTCTTCTATAAAACTGTCAGTTTGTGGAAATTGATTATAAGATGATTTGATTACAATATGAAGGAATAGCTCCCAAAATGACAAATGGTAAGAATGCTTGAAATTCAGAATAATGAAAAACTTGAAATGTTTTTACTTTCAGGTCCTCTGAGTACTTTCACTTGTATTTAGTGTGTATAACCCAGAGATTCTAAAAAAGCTTTTTTATCAATAAATAGATTTTTTAATTAATTATCAGTATATTTTATATAATCAGCTACCAACAAATTGAGAGTACTTGAACATTATTTTCTTCTTAAGATAATAAGTAATTTATTGGTGAAGTCCCTATAAACCTACCTAGCAAATTTATTTATTCCTAGATAATACAAAAGCTAAACAGTCTATTCTCTGTCTTAAATATGAATTGGAAATTAGTAAAGAACAAATTATTTATTACATCTAGTTATCTTCAATGGAATAGGTCTGGGAATTTTTTTTAAAAGATTTTATTTATTTGACAGAGAGAGATCACAAGTAGGCAGAGAGGGAGGCAGAGAGAGAGGGGGAAGCAGGCTCCCTGCTGAGCAGAGAGCCTCATGCGGGGCTTGGTCCCAAGACCCTGAGATCACAACCCGAGCCAGAGGCAGAGGCTTAACCCACTGAGCCACCCAGGTGCCCCAGGGAAATTTTTTTTAACCTAGGTATCAATTTCAGATTCTTGCATCAAAGCTAATTACTGTTTTTTTAACTATAGATATTTAAAGATAAATATAGTTTTTAAAAATATAGCTATTTGAAGATAAACATCTGTAGTTTTTTTTTTTTAACTTAGTTCTTTAAGAAGCAGAGAAAGGGTAGGTTTAATAAAAGGAATAAGGAGGCAAAACACATTCATATAAGTAAAAATTAAATCCTAGTCAGGTACCAGGTGACTCAGTTGGTTGAGTGTCTGTCTTCAGCTTGGGTCATAATCTCAGGGTCCTGGCATCAAGTCCTTCATTAGGCTCCCTGCTCAGTGGGGAGTCTGCTTCTTCTTCTCCCTCTACCCCTCCCCACCGTTCATTCTCTCTCTCTCTCTCTAATAAATAAGTAAACTCTTGAAAAAAAAAAAAAAAAAGTAAATCCTCTCATTCAGTTTAACTTACCCACTAAGAAAAAATTACTTATGATTTGGTTCTACAATTTCTTTAAAAAGAACAATTAGTGAGTGCCTCTTGAAACATCTGCATCTGTGAGAAGGTCTACAAGCCCTTCCTGAGGATGCTCTAGTGCCCACTGGACAAGCCACCAGAATATCCCAAGCCAGCTGTGGGCCTGTCCGAGAGAAAACTCCCACCTCAGCTTTCCCAAGTATCCTCTGGAGGATTTTCAAGTTCCCTACCACATTTGCCTCTCCAGCCATTCAACTCATTTTCCCTCAGCAAAATTCTTTCTCGTCAGGTCACATACACCTTTTTGTCCACTTCGCCTCCTGTATATATTCTCATTTTTTTCCCCACTTAACCACTGAAAGTAGCTCCCTCCTTCACTGCTTCTTTGCAGCTCCCAAAATGTCTAAGCAAATGTGCTGATGAAAAAGCAACAATCCAGATTTCCTCAGAAGCGTTTTCTAGACCATCTGCTCCAAGGAACCAGTGCCACCAACTTTAAAACCTTTGAAATACCCTGGACCCCTTCCCCCACTGCAGGGTCTCCACAACATCTCAAAATAATTTCTCATGTCTGCTAATTAAACATATTAGCATTTAATAGAACTAATGTATTTAACACAATGTGGATTTTTTCCCTATTTTTTAAAAAAATTACTCAGATAGCAACCTCTTGGCCTTACTTTTTATTATAAATACATAGTTTTACTCATCAAAGCCATATTGTAGATAAAGTAGGGTTTTTGTGGGCTGGCCTGAAAACTGAGCCACCATTTAAAAAAGATTGTCTCTAAAGAGAAATGCATTCTGAGTGCCAAACATCTAGCCTCAAACCTTCTGAAATACAACCCATGTATAAATTGAACATGCATTCCAAACAGGACTCTCCTCACAGAAGCCTCCAAGTCTGATAAGGCCTGAACGGGATGCACTTTTTCTTGTACAACACTGACTGGTACAGCTGAGTTACACCACCAAGTGACCCTCATGCCCCCAAGGTTTGAAGAGCAGACTCCCTTTGAAAGCTACCACTGTGATCATAGGAGGCCATGGGCAAAAGTTCTCACCCACACGCACCTCACTTGCTGCCCAAATACAAAACATCAGTGACTAAACTGGGGACACACTCAGATGCCACTAGAAGTCTGTCAGTTTTGAGTTTTTTTAGTACTTGCTTCATACCAGGCTTCGTGGGGATTCACTTAGCCTGCTTTGTTACCCAAGTATGAAGGCAAACAGGAGCACACATGGGTGACAGGGTTCAGGAAAAGTGAGTGAGATGCGTGGCCCCTCGTGGTGCCCAGAGGGTGGGACACTGCCTTGGGACATTCCCTTATGCTTCCCAGTAAAACAGCTGCTGTCTTCGGTTTTCTGTTCCTCCCATGATGATTTCACTTCATCAAGTTCATTCCTCTGCCTTCTCTGAACACAGGGACATAAGTAGAGGGCCATGAGGGTTCCGCCTCCGGGCTTCAGAGATAGAGGATTTTAATGTGGCAATTTCAGCACATCCTGCCATCTAAAACATTGTGAAATAGTCAACTGTCTGCAGCATTCGGGCCAATCCATTAAATCTAATTCATTCCAGATCCTTCTTGAAATAAAATTTTAGAGTTGAATAAAGTATTTCTTAAACCATTCTCAAGGCAGTAAAATAATGACTTCCAACTATCCATTATCTTATTTGGGTGGACTTTATCCTGGGGTTTGGAGAGTCCTCCAGACAGGCTGTGATCTCTAGATAAGATGTAGTTGAAAAAGCCGACGCTATTGAGGAACCCAAGCTACATAAAGTGTAAAGGACTTTTTTAAGCTGGCAAGGTTTCATTATGAACAGCCAAGGGTGAGAAAAAGAGGGTGAAAGGCTGTGGGATGTCACACTGTAGCCAGAAGGGTAGGACAAGCGAGGTCTTGGCTTCAACCTGCGCTAGGATCACAGGACCACGTTCTGGGCCCCCCACTCAAGAAAGGAGCCCGAGGTCCACATGATGTGGCAGAGGTTAGATGAGGGCAACGGTAACAAGGGGAAAAGCCAGTGTTGCATAAAGAACGGGCTCTGGAGCCATGGAAGGCTGGAACAAGACCATTCTCACAGAAATCCCAAATTACAACCAGATAGCACAAACATGGAAGCAGAAACACAGCGATCATCCGCCAAGCCCTGCAACTAGTCTTTGGGGTTTTTTGTTTTTGTTTTGTTTTGTTTTGTTTTAATCGGTGAGCACACAGACTGTGGCTTGGCTTGGCAAATTTGCATCATTTTGTCTTACTCTCGAGAGAATTTTTTTCCTTCCTAACTGCCTCCATTTACTTATTGCTCCTTATTAATTCCGAATACAGAAACTTGTTACAGCTCCCAATCCACTTACGTTCTCTCTGTGTCTCCGTCTCTCTGTCTCTTTCATGCGCCCCCGATAGAGGACCTTCATTCATCTTTTATTTTTAACAGTACCTATTGGTCCAATTTTTAGCCACCAAAGGGAATACACTCTCCAGGGTCCATTTCTCTTTGCCTTAACTTCTCCTTAAGAGGGTCTTCAGGTTCTCCTGTAAATTTTAGAATATAAAAACACATGTCCAACAACTAAGAAAAGCTTCAAAATCACCAATGGGATGAACTATTCTTTTTTCAGAACGTTAAGAAAAAAACCTATTTTTTTTCTCTCCTGACAAATCCGTAACATTTATGCCTTAAAGAAAATTACATGGTAGACTGAGCTCCTGGGTTTGTCTCTACTTCAGTTTAATTATAGACAAAGGATTACATGAGGGAAAGTCCACCATCTTTTGTGTATTAGGCATACCTGAAACCCAAAGAGAAATCACAAATAAGAAGAAGATAGTATGTGTTGTGTTTGTTTGGATTCAAAAAGCCCTTAATCTGATTGCACCCAACTATTTTCTTCCAAAGTTGCGTTTCCAACAGTATTGCACATTCCAGCTAGATAGTATCCCTTTAGCTCATAAATTTAAACCTATCCCAGAGTGAAGAGTTTTGTGAAGAGTTCATGCAAATAGAAAACTCCTGTTGAAGTCAAAATCTGAGTAGCAGCTGGGGAAAGAACCATATTTACTAATAATTTCTTCCTTATTGCAGAAAAGAGCAATTTTCGTATTTGTTCTAAAGAAGATAGTTGAGTGTTTACCACCAGCTTCTCAGAGCCCTTAGCAAACTGTTTTCTGAACTGAACGCCTGTGTGGTGCTAAGAGGTGCTAAGAGGCCCTCACCTCTAAGGTTTCAGATTCAGGAAAAATATGACCTGCGGGTTCACAATCAATTGTGAAACAGGCTCCCAGAGTTCATCTAAAAAACAGGCTGTAACTGTTGTTTACATTTCTTGGATAACTTCTTCCTTGTTTTTAGTTTTTTGTTCATTTTTGCTTTGGGGGTTTTATTTTGTCTTGTTTTGCTCTATATTTTGAAATAATTTCTGGAATGCCACTTTCAAAAACTAGTTGGTAAGCCATTTGAAGACTTTCTCAGTGTGGTGTTTGGGAGGGACGTTCCTCTATCTGCAAAACAATATTACTAAAAGAGAGAAGCATGTTTTATCAACCCCTGCTGTGTAATATGTTCATTCTATGGCTCAGAATAAGTCCTATATGTTACTGAGAGGCTGCCCATAAGTATTTGTAAATGATGATATACCAGGGGCCCCCACAAACTTGGTCTTCACCCATCCTCAAGCTGCATCTGATGTCACCACATAGGAAGCTGCAGAGCTGTCTTCTCTTTGGGCTATTATTTTACTATTACTGCTACCACTACAGGAATAAAGGAACATTCCGAAGGTCCTTCCAGCACCTTTTCCCTGCAGTTTGGTTACATGCAGAGTTAACTCTGTAACACATCTCCCAGTGAACAATAAAAAAGAAAGGAAACATGAAAATCTCAAAGCAAAAACCACACACACACACACACACACACACACTCATGAATACATGATAGAAAATACATAAGGGAATCTTAGAGATGGTCACAATTTTCTATCTAAACTCAAATTTCAGTCTTAGGCTTTAAGGGCTTTTCTAGCAGATTCTCCACCTTGAGTACCCTTGAGCAACCCTTCGGCAGGCACTCCTTCCCTACCAGGGTCTTAGACTATTCCAGCGTCCATGGGGCTGGCCTGTAACTCGGAGTCTATGTACTTCATCAGCCCAGTGCTGTGAACATCGCTTCTAATTACCCTGTCCCTAAAATATTTAAGTCCACATCTAAGCCCCTACTTCAGTCTCCTGTTTTCATAACTTTCTCACTTCCTCTGTCCACAAGACATTCTCTTCCTTGATATGAAAACTTTCTCTGAATCAACTAATTCACCTGACTCTCAAGGCTACCTTTGGCCATACTTTCTTTCCCGCCAAGCCAGGAATCCATGATGAGTTGGTTGAAACATTCTTTTACAGGTCTCCTTACTTAACCTCCCTTTTCCTCTATCCTTCCAAGGCCTTGCCCTGAAAATCTCCATCAGACACAGTCCCACAGTTTGGTTTCTCTGCTCCTTTGCCTGGGGGCACCAGAACACACTGATGGAAGTGTTCACTGGACAGTCAGCATCTGGAGAAGCCACCTCTCTCATCTCTTCATTGGTTTCTCCAAACCTTCACTACTGTTCTCGTACTTCCCATTCAGCCTCCTTAGCATCACTGTTAGCAGGTGACCTTACAGCAAGAGAATCTTCAAAGGATCCTTTTTGCCATTCCAAATCCCAATCCCCACCACACACGCATGCGTGTGCACACACGCACACACACATCTTTAATTGTCTCTTTCTCATCCTCAAGTCCTGTCCAATACTTTCAGAGGAAGAAGAGCTCTTCCTCCTGTTCCAAATTTAACTTGATAAATTTAACTTGATAAATCACGTATCCCCTGCTTCCAATATTTTCAACCTCTTCCTCTCTACTGATTCCCTCCTTGGATCCCAGAAACGTACTTAAATTTCCATCTTCAAAACAAACAATAAGCAAATAACTTGGGTCTGCATCTTCTTCCAAGAATGGACCCCTTTTCCCTTCCATTTTTAGCCGAGCTCTATTTGTTATACCTGCTTTCTTATTTCTCTTTTGCTCTTATTATAGTTGTTAAATGTTTTTTAAAATTTTCATAATAAAAAGTACTAAATGTCCATCAAAACAATATATCAGGCAATATATAAAAACATAAAAAAGAAAAATTTTAATTTCTAATAATGTCACTACCCATTTACTGTTACATTTCCCATTTTTTGTGCATTAATTTATTTTTCCACTTTACTGTATATGTTGACAGTAATTAAGGATCTCTTTAAAAATCTGTAATACCATTATCATACCTGAAAAGAAGTTAGCAAAACTTCTTAATATTATCAAATCTCTACAACTGGTAATGTTTACATGACAACTCTTCCAGATTTTTTTCCTACTGCTAGATATATAAGGTAAATATAGATCCATTTTTATTAAAAAATGCAATCTTATTATATATGCTATTTTATAATCTGCCTCTTCCCCTAAGATCTTGCATTTTTTTCTAAATTACTACATAGCTCTACATCATTTTTAAAAAGTGTCCAGTGGTTGGGCTGCCTGGGTGGCTCAGTGGGTTAAGCCGCTGCCTTTGGCTCAGGTCATGATCTCAGGGTCCTGGGATCGAGTCCCGCATCGGGCTCTCTACTCAGCGGGGAGCCTGCTTCCCTCTCTCTCTCTCTCTCTCTGCCTGCCTCTCTGTCTACTTGTGATCTCTCTCTGTCAAATAAATAAATAAAATCTTTTTTAAAAAAAAGTGTCCAGTGGTCTCTTGCATAAATGTCATAATTTATTTAACAAGTAATCTATGTATGACCACAAAATTTTACATTACTATCCTGTTTCCATTATAAATAGCAACTAAGAATGTCCATGTTTTATTTTGCTTTCTTTTGGTGTTTTCTTATTTGGAGGATGTGGTAGCATCTCATCTCTGAGCCATGGGGAATTTCTTCAATATGAGAATAAGATAAAGATTTAATTTTATACTTTTTCAAATAATTATCCATTTGTCTGAATGCCTTCACCCTTTAGATTCTGCAGATCAATTTCTACCCATACCCATCCCCTGCTCAGCAAAGGGCATCTATACATTCTTTTTTCTTTTTTTACATTGAGATATAATTGACATATCACATATTAGTTTCAGGTATACAACATGATTGGGTGTTTGTATATATTGTGAAATGACCACCATAGTAACTCTAGTTCATATCCATCACCACACAGATTACAATTTTTTTTTCCTGGCGACGAGAACTTTTAAAATCTATTCTCTTAGCAACTTCCAAATATACAACATGGTATTATTAATTATAGTTACTATGCTGTATTTTATTTCCATCCCTAGGACTTATTTATTTTATAACTGGAAGTTTATAATTTTTTTTACCACTTTCACTCATTTCACCCACTCCCCAGCCCCATCCCCCACACTCCCAATCACCAATCTGTTCTCTTTATCGATGAGTTAAGGGTTTTATTTTGGTTTGGGGTTTGGGTGGCCTTGTTTTTTCAGATTGCATGTGGAATTTGTCTTTGTCTTAGTTCACTTAACATAATGCCCACAAGGTCATTGATTTCCTTCTTTTTTGTGTTTGAATAATATTTGGGGGGGGTGTGCATGCATGCGTGTATTCACCACATCTATTCATCCTTCAGTGGACACCTCAGCTGCTTCCATATCTTGGCTACTGTAAATAATATTACAGCGAAGTGGAGATGCATATATCTTTTCAAGCTAGTGTTTTTGTTTTCTTCCAATGAATACCCAGAGTAGAACTGCTGGATCCTATGTCCATAATTTCTTACATGACAAAATGACTACTTTTAGTATGACTACTAAATGACTACTTTAGTCCTAATGCTTTACTCCTCTGCAGGATTTGACATTTTTTGTCACTCCTGTATTTTTACAACTTTCTTCTCTTTAGACTTCCCTAGATTCCCACTTTCCTGCTCTCCTGGACTGTCTCTTTACAAAGGAAAGTCTCCTAGACTTTCTCCCATCTCACGTTTCCTCACTGGATCTTCTTCCTCTCCCTGTTTCCTGAGATTACCTTGGACATCATATGTGACTTTATGCTTATCATTTTCCATGTTCTCACTGGGCAACTCAGGTTGGTCCTCAGGCAGGTACCACACAGCTTGGTGGATGCTGATGGGGGAATCGAGCTATCACGTGGAACGTCTCACGGGGGCTCGGGAATCATTCTGCTGCACCTCAGGAGTGGAAAGTCATTCTGCACATTGCAGAGCAGGGTGCGGAGGGCTCTTGGTTAGAAATGAGGCTGGAGCAGCAGGCTGAGGCCAGTACACAGGGGGCTGTGCACAGCATGCTAAGGAGTCTGGGCTCTATCTTTCTGTTTATCTGGTAGATTTTTCTAGGGTCTTAGGACATGCTGAGCACAATCATTTCATTTTTGTGGTGCCTTCTGCATCTACAATATAGGGATATCTTTCCTCACCCCACAGAAATGAGCATACCGTCACTGCTCCTGGGGCTACAAAGAGAAACCATTTAAAAGAACGTGTGTGGGGGGGACTTGGGACAGGGACAGGAAATAAAGATTCTATATTCAGTCAGTCTTAAATGAAGAATTTTAATGAAATATTATATGTGATTTATTGGCACTTTCAAAATATTTATTCAGCTCTCAGATGTACCAAGCATGGAGCCTGAGATAAAATCATAAGTTCTAGAACACTCACAAAACAAACTCCAGGCTCTAAACAAGCTCCCTTACAGCATAATGTTCACGTGGCATGCTTCGGAAAACTCATTTTTATTAGAACACGATCCACTCCTGAGGGAGCATTTCTTAGAATTTCAGGAGTGTGGGGCTCAGACATGCTGATGTCGGGTCCTTGACTACGTCTCTTTCCCTATGGCCAGCACCTCACTTTCCTGCCACCTGAGGATCTGTCCCACCACACAGAATGTTCCTGCGTTTCACCAGCACTGATATATGATGAGAGAAAAGTAACAGGAAAATAACGACTCATGCTTGAAAAGTCACTTCCTTCTGAGGGAATCACTTCCGCTTAAAATCTCATGCTTACAAGATAAACTTTCCAGGAATGCATTCCCCATCCTTCAGGAGCTCCTATGATTAGAGAATGGGAAGGCTTATTCCTTGCCCATCTATTTCATTTTGTGGTTGAACACACTTCTGGTAAATCAGGATGGTCCAGCTTCTCTTGTGACTCCTAGTCCTCTGAGGGGAAAAAAAATGCCTGGAGTTCAAGGCTAATGAAAGGGTGACAAGCTATCTCTTGCTTTCTCTTTGCAGCCCGCTGCCTCCCCAGAGGACACCCCCGAGCTGAGCGCCTTTCTGCGAAATTCAACCATCCCTCATCTTGTCAGAAAGAGAGATGTGCGGATGCCAGAGCCCCACAGACAGAGCCCTGCAAAAATCCTGGTGAGTTATCCCAGAGTGTGCAAATCAGAGAGGAAAGACTGGATTGGACAGAAATCCCAAACACAGAAGACTTGAACTTCAACTATTGTTTCTCCATCTCATTCAATGCTCAGATCTGCCTGCCATGTTTTGACAATAGGAGATGTGAGCCCTGAAAGCAAGGGACTCTTCCCTGTGGACAAAGGTGTATTTGCATTATAGTGTTTTCACTCTTCTAAATCTGCCACACAGGCCACATTAGAAAAATAATGCTAAAAACCTAAAACATGGCATGCAATGCATTTGCAGAACACAGAGCTCCTGCTGTGAGCCCATTCCCAAACACTGAGCACTGAGAGTATGGAAGGAGCTGGGCCAGGAGGTGGTCCCACGTGTCCTTGCATCTCAAAGTCCTCCGCTGATTCAGAAAAGATGAGAATGGGGTCTTCTGATTTCCTGGGCCCAAACTCTGCATAGTCTTAGCACAGGCAACTGTGGTAGATCTATCCTGAGCTTAGTCAACCCTTTGCAAAACTGTGGAGAGTACTTAAGAGTCAGTATTTTCAGTTTGATTCTCTTACTCATCCCAAGGTGAATGTTAATACCACCAAACTCCACACTTAAAAGAGGCTAAAATTTAAAAAGAAAGAAAGAAAGAAAGAGGCTAAAATGTTTTATTTTAATGTGTCTTGAATATGTTCTAACATTCTTAAGAAGTTTCAAACAAGGAAATGGACAGAAACGTACATTGAGCAAGTCTAACTTATTCAATTAAACTTACATCAAGAGAGGAATGTTTATTATAATAGAAGTACCTAAAGTTACCTGGCAAAAAGCTATGGCAGGGGGCAAATTTTGGTTCAAGTCCCTATAAATTTTTATGGCATGGTAATGTTTTTCAAAACCTAAGAGTACTCTTAGTTTAGGATGAATTAATTTAGGATAATTTATTCAGTTTAGGATAAATTAATAAAATCCCACATATTATTATTTAAAGAAAGTTTCCAAGAGAAACAATAGAATGGAAAACAATGATTTAAGTCCTGGGGATGTGGCCTACAGAATGGTACTACACTTAACAATCCTATATTGTGTATTCAATGGGTGTTAAGAAAGCAGATCTTAAAAGCTCTTCAAGATCATAAAAAAAAACTATAACTTTGTGGTGTTGGATAGTAACTAGACTTACTATAGCAATCATCTCACAATATATACAAATACCAAATCATTATGTCATACAACTGAAACTAATGTAATGTTATGTGTCAATTATACTTCAACAAAAAAATTTAATAAATTTTGAAAAAAGAAAACAATGATAGGCATCTATAGAATTCTAATATGCAGTATCAATGTGAAAGCCCTCTGGAGAACCAGTGTGCAAACCTATAGGAACCAACAATTTAGAAAATCAGGGTTTACTTATGTTTTTCGATTTCCGCTTTAGTCTAAGTCTCATGAGTACACTGAGGCAGGAGAGATGATCAGTAGCTAAAATTCTTTTGAAAATTATATGTACTTCTGGGGCACCTGAGTGGCTCAGTGGGTTAAAGCCTCTGCCTTCAGCTCAGGTCATGATCCCATGGTCCTGGGATGGAGCCCTGCATCAGGCTCTCTGCTCAGCAGGGAGCCTGCTTCCTGCCTGCCCACCATCCCCCCGCCTGCCTCTCTGTCTACTTGTGATCTCTGTCAAATAAATAAATAAAATCTTAAAAAAAAAAAAAAAAAGAAAGAAAATTATATGCACTTCAGTTGTAGGGTCAGATTTTTTTCCATCCCATTCTTTCTCATTAAAGATTTTTAATGCAAAATTATTTTTAATTCCTGAGTATCATAGAAACTTATTACTTGCAGATGAGAGCAAAGCAATTCTGGATTTCCATTTCTGACTTTGTTAATTCGTGCTTTATTCTCTTTTGTCTTTTATTGGTTCAAAAATTGCAAATCATATGCCTCCCTATGTCCTCAAGTCAAAACAGTTCTGGATAGAAAGTGATTATACAAAGTTTACTCTAAAATCAAAAGTTCAATAAGACCTCCTACGGTTTTTGTTTAGTTAAAAACAACTTACTGAATCCCATTTCTGATTAGGAATTTGAAAGTGCAAAGTGCCAACATCCTGTGCTGGGATCATAATTTCCAATTTGCATAAGAAAAATTCGTATCTGCCGCACTGAAATACATTTCTCCTCCACCCAAGGACGTCCTTGTCTTTCTCATCTCAGGCCCCTGCTGCTCTTACAATGACCATACCATCTCCTCTTGCCAGGCTTTCTTCTTGTCCCTTCCCTCCTCAGCTTACAGAAACCTTATCTTTCAAACCTTCTTCAGCCTATGATACTATTAACCGCTTCCTGAAACTGTCCTGTCCCTTGGCCTCCCACAAAACACTCTCCCCTGGTTCTCTTCCAGTCTGCTGGCCTGTGCCGTCTTAGAATTGTTTGTGGGCTTCTACTCTGCCGAGCCTCAGATATCCCTGTACCTCAGGATACCAACCTCGGGTCTCTCCTCTCTCCCACCGACTTAGCTCCTTCAGGGAAATGTTTTCTGCATGGTCATGAACTACAGCCATGCCTACAGGCCTCCTGCCATCTTAGCCATCCCTACTGCACTCTAGACTTGAGGGGCTCAGCGTCTATGTTCATCTGGATGCCTCATAGCCACCCGAGCCCCAACATGTCCAGAACTCTGTCTCCATGACCCCCAGAATGTGCTTTTCCTCTAGAATTCCCGATCTCAGTAATGTCAGTGCCCATCCACTCAGTTCCCCAAGCCAAAAGGGCTCCCTCCAGTCCTCCCTCTCCTTCATCCCAATTTCCAATTTGTCACCAACTCCCATTCTACTTCCTGAACTTCCCCAAACTTCATCTTCCCCTACCCTGTTCCCATACCTAGTTCAAGGCCTCCTCCCCTCTCCCTTGAACTCTTGTAACAAGTCCTTGTCACCCTCCTTGCTTCCCACTCTCCTCTCCCTATTATTGCCTCCCATAACACCTGCCTGTAAAATCCAAACCGCATCATAGCCCTTGCTTAAACGGGACCTTCTGAATAGAATCTAAACTCCTTGACTCCAATAGGAACATACTTTACCACCTAGACTTTCTCTCATTCCTCTCTCATTTCCATCTGTCCACCCTGGCCCCGAGTACCCTTTTCTCCGCTTTTCTGAACATGCACTGGTCTTGTCCCTGTCTGCCTAGACTGCTAGGTCACTCTTTCTCACCCTTCAAGATTCATTTTTCCCCAGAATCCTCCAACAGAGCCAGCTCACCAGGACCAACGCTCCAGGGGGCTTCTAAGAATCACCTCCTTCTCACTTGCCTCCTTTGCCTGCAGAGGGTGGGCATGGAGATACACAGCATGTCAGTAATGACATGTAGGTAAACATGAGGGTCCTCACAGGGGACACGGACTGCAGTGCTTCCAGGATTCTTGCTCCTGCTGGAGGCACAAAACCCCAAACACCTCAGTGCCCCAACCCTAGTAGAACAAGAACAGCCCTGCCACCTGAATTTGGAAGCAGTATGTCAAAGTCTGACCTCCTTGGAATTTATCAGATATGCCTTCCTGAGTGCTTTGCTTTTAGAGAACTTGGAGGTTCTTGGAAAAGATTTTCATGGCAATATGTCCCTCAAGTTACTCTGTGGTTTAGCAATTTCATTAAAGTGAAATGCCTCCATTAAATCCTCCTCATACTATTCAATAAACTAACATTTATTGAGCATTGATAGGCCAGAGCCCAGTGCTGGAGATGTGAGAAATAAATAAAGCATAGCCCACTCGAGAAATTCAAATCAGTGACAGAGTACAATTCAAGAAGTACCATCCTGTACCTAGGTACACAGAAAATGGATGAGAAGTGTCCACTGAAATAAATAAATTGAAATAATTTGGATCCAAATACTGGATCTAATCAGAAAATACGATTTGACAGGTAGAATGTCATCATAACAAATACATCCCTGGAACATGCATTTCATAGAGTATAAGTTACCCACTGTAAGTTGGCAGAACTAGGAACTAGGTTAAAAACAGCTTAATGGATGGAACTTGAAGAAGATTCTGCTTTATCACCAAGAAGTAATTGAGAGAGAAGAATGTTTTAGAACAAATGGGTTGAGAACACTGGGCCTTTGAGATAATATAGATACAGGGAGCTTCCTCTGAAGCCTTTTCAGGACTTGCTTAGTCCAGCAAGTCTATAAGAAATGTAAGTGTAATGTAAGTGTCTATAAGAAATGTCTCCCCACGTTCTGAGTAATGAAATTGAAACAGAACAATCTAATCACTGTTGTAGGAGGGTTGTTTCAAGTCCTTAGGAAAGAAAAGAAGCTTAAATCTTGTATCGTATTACACGTTCCCTTTTATCTCTACACCACCAGTAAAACTGATCCATCATGACTACCAAACTGTGTTTTCTCTTGGTTGTTTCTGTGTAATTGTTTGTCATTTAAATGAATGATTTATGAATGAGGTGCTGACTTCTGAGAAAAATGCAGTGCCGATAAAATGAATGTTGATTTTCCACTACAATTTAAAGACACTGATTAGCCACCACTGCTGTTGTTTGGTTTTATTTTGTTTTGCTTTGTTGCAGAACTGTACAAATATCGAGTGCTTACGGATCTCCTGTGCAGTGGGGAGGCTAGAAGGAGGAGAAAGCGCCGTCCTAAAAGTCAGATCACGGTTATGGGCCAAGACCTTCCTCCAGGTAATAACACATACTTGCAAGGGAACCTCTCCTTAAAAGCTTGGCAGGAAGTTTTCCAAAAAGGGATTTTTAAATGTTTTAATTTTTAAATTTAAAACATTCTGAATTTTTTCATTTAAAAATTTTAGATTTAATTTTAATTTTTAACTTAACATTTTTATTAATTTTTTAAACATATTTTAATGTTTTTAATTTTTAAAATTGTTAAGACACGTCTATGGAGACATTCAGCCAAGATTAGCTGGTCATCTTTCCCATCAGGTGAAGACATTTTCTTTCCAGCTTTATTGAGACATTGTTGACATATAACATATGGAAGTTTAAGGCTATAGCATGATGATTGGACACATGGATATGTTTTGGAATGGTGACTGCACTGAAGTCAGTTCACACCTCCATTGCCTCATGTAATTACCTGTGGGTGTGTGTGTGTGTGTGTGAGTGTGTGGAGGGAAGGTGATAACTTTAAAGATCTACTCTCTTAACAGCTCTCAAGAATCCAATATGGTATTTTTAATTATATATTAGATACCCAGAACTCACTCATCTTGTATATGGAAGTTTGTACCCTTTGACCAGCATCTCCCCAATCCCCCCCCCACCAGCCTCTGGCAACCAATAACCTGATCTACTCTATTCCTGAGTTCTGTTTCTTTAGATTCCACATGTTAAGTGATGTCATACAGTATTTGTCTTTTTCTGACTTATTTTACTTACTGTAATGCCCTTCTCATCCATCTGTGTTGTCACAAAAGGCAGGACTTCCTTCTTCTTTATGGCTGAGTAGTAATCCTTCATCTTTTAGGTGAAGACAATGTAAATATCCTGAGTCCCTGAGACCTTTAGACACCAACTTAGCTTCAAATAAATCTATTTAGCTCACCACTGTCTACCCAGCGCCCAGTACATAGTAGTTCTTTAGTAAATATTAGCAGAATGATGGTGAGTACAAGTGCATAGTGAAAGCTGTATGCCCAAAAGGGTCAAAATAGAAATCAATGAAGAAGGAAAAAGGGATGTTCCACAGCCTGGGCTCCAGCCAGGACACATCTCAGTGACATTCCACATAAGTGTGATAAGTAAATGCTTGGCTGCTTCAGGGTATCTGTACTGTGGCATCTCATGCTGCCACAGATAATTCTGTGGACTGTGTGCATTTTAAAGTTTTAAGATTTTTTATACTAAACAAATTAATTTTTCCATTTGGGAAGAGCTATTTATTTAAGTGATATTATTATGTTGTGATCTTGTTGTTTAGAAAGGATTTAGAGAGGGGACAATAAGCTAAATTAAAAACCCTACCAAATCTATGCATTCTTGCTCATATTTTAACTACTAAAAAATTCATCTGGCTCACTGCACTGTAGAAAATCAAATGGTAAAATGCTTTTGAGTCTAATTAATAAATACAGAATTTAATAGCTCTGGGTTTTCATGTTTTCTGGGATTCAAAATACTTCTGTAGTCTCACAAATCTTAGTTTTGTTTCTAAAATAAATAGAGAGAAAGTTAAAGGTATTTTTGAAATGGTAGTTGTGAAGCTTTTTTTTCTTTAACCAAAAGTGGGGTTTCTTAATCTCAGCATACTATTTCAAATCAGATCATTCTTTATTGTGGGGGACCTATCATTATAGGATTATAAAATGCTTTATAGGAAGTGCTTTATAGGATGTTTAGCAGTATCCCTGGCCCCCCCACCCACTAGATGCAACCCACACCCCAGCAGGGACTATCAAAACTGTCTCCAGACATCGACAATGTCCCCTGGGAGGCAAAATAACCCCCAGTTTTAAATGCCTGTACCAGAGATAAGTGCAGTACACAATTTATTTGATTTGGGTTTTTTTTTTTTTTTTTAGTTAAACCACTATTTATTCATTCGCTAAACAAATACCATGGAGTACCAACTATGCACCAGGCACCTATTCAAGTAACACTTCCTTTCCATCAATTTGCTCATGGTTACTCTGCTTTTGGGTTGTTACTTCCTATCTCAGAGTTGAGGAGTTGAGGAGAGCAGTCTCACTGAATTCCCAAGCCCATACAGACTTCAATGATAACCATACATTCCTTCTATTACTTTAGGCGTCACATCCTACTGAAATAAGGGAGAATAACTTTTTGGTGAAGAACTAAAATCATTATGACCCCACAGTCAAGGGAAACGTGATTATTTTCTTTAAAGATGATTAACTTCTTAGAGAGAGAGCAGGGAGAGGGGCAGAAGGAGAAAGAGAATCTCCAGCAGACTCCCTGCTGAGCACAGAGCCTGACGTGGGGTTCAATGACCCCAGATCCCTGAGATCATGACCTGAGCCAAAACCAAGATGAGAAAGAATGGCTCAAGTCACCAGCATTTATGCACAGCCATAGCCCACATTTCCACATGCCCAGTTTCTGCTTATTCCAGTCTTGGAATCTGAATGCCAAAGAAGAGTGCCTTCCTTACTGCAATCTCTTTCCCTCACTCCCTCTCTGACTCTCCTGCTCTAAGAATATACTACATACTGGAGGTCTTTAATGGTTTTGTCATGCAATCCAGAAGGAGGTAAACATTTTCTGCCTTCCTAATCCAAACTAGAAAGTTTACAATTCTTGCATGACATGATTTGCTGCATTATGTTTGTTTCTCTCCACTTGGTGAACATGCAAACTGGTCAGAAACAGATTTTGTTTAGATTAGTCCTAAATGATACCCTGTCCTGTGATTGTTGCTGGAAACAATCCTTCACAGTGTAAGATTTTACCAGTAATTGCTTGGGTTTTGTCATCATACAAGGCTTTGTTTCTGGCAAATGTTGAGTACTTAAACATGGGCTATGTGGTCAAAAAGAATTCTTGAGAAGGAATTAAGCAGTGGGAAGGTCGGAGTGGAAGGGCTCAAGATGTTACCAGCCACACCATGTATTTAACCAATTCAAAAGCCTCACTCTCCACTTGTTACCAGCTAAAGGATTTTTATTAGTATCAAGATCATAAGCAAATCATTATGCAGAAGTGCAGAATAGAAGCAGCTAGTGAGCTGCAAACCATGGTCGAAATGATGCAGCAGTGACAGAGGAGCAGGTCATTTTCTGAGGATTGATAGCTAGCTGGGGCTGGCCGAAGGTCCAAGATATTGTCAAGGGATATTAACGCCAGCTGCTTTCTCAAACCTAAATTGCCTGTAGTATGGCAGTGATTGCTATTACATGAGTAGATTGCTATATGGAAGAGGAGATTTCTTTTAAACCTAAGAAAAATGCAGTTGTTATGTGAAGACCCTGGCTGAAAGCATTCAACTTTGAAAGTGGAATCAATATTACTGTGCTCATAACTGTTGTTCATGAATTAAATACTTACCTGTGCCATGCCTTTGACCTGCAGTCACAAGACTAGCGTATCTTTGGGGCCGCCCCAGCTGATCGTAGCCTAACTGCTTACATTCCCCGTTCTTTGGAGCACCAGAGCATCTAGAAAATGAAAAAAATAAATGCATTTTCCTACTGAAGAGGATGAAAGAAACCTTGGTTTTAGAGAATAATTTAAAATAAAGAGTAGTTCCATCTATGAGATGTATTGTTTGCAGGCTCTTTGCCTAACACCTTAATTTGTTCAGGCACCAGACTGTGTCAGTTTGCATCACTGAATCAAATAGTGGAGGGGCAGGTCAACAGCCCATATTCATGAACCACAGCTGCCATTTTATGTCACTACCTCTCTTACAACTTCTGGAACTTTCTAATATAGTTGATAGCGGAGGGAGTCCAATTCAACCACTGAAAGAACTAAACCTTCTATAAGGTGCTATCAAACGGATGTTATGTGGGGTGGGAAGGTTCATTCACTGTCCATTTACATGATTAGTCGGCCAGGGTTGATGCTGTTCAAGGTGCTGTGGAAGATATAAACACTATATTCCATGGTTTATACCCTCCATTTCTATATAACCTTGTTAGGAGAAAAGTAGTAGAGACAAATAATAAGTTAAACAAGAAGATCAAAATTGCAAACAATGTAGGACAAATATAGTTTCTTCCTCATCTTTCTGAATCAGAATCCCTGACCCTGATCCCAGCTGTTTCTGAAGCTCAGCAAAACCCAAGAGGTTGTGAACCACTGGAAAGGATACTAAGGATTGGTGATAAAGTAAAACATAAGGAAAAATCAAACTGTGGCCAAGAGCAGAGGGGGTAAAGGAAGGAGGTGAATAGAAATCCCCTCAGAGAAACATGTTTCTCCATGTTCTACATTCTAGAGTTAAAATTCCACATTTTACTCATTAAGAAACTTTCATATTCATAAATGCAGAATCAGGCAGGACAAAACTTCCCATCTAGAGTTGAGACAGAGACGGAGGTCTCTGCTGATTTGTTTCTCAAAGATACAACCTCGAGAGCAAGACAATTATTTTCTATCAATTTTTTTAATTGAACCTGGAGACTAGTGAAAACTTGTTCATTGGAGTTTGGGGAGCATGGACATACATGTGAGTATATAATTGTGATGCAGAATCACATGACCAGAATTTGGTCATGTTCCTTCTGTGCCTACCAGCCAGGATGGTAGAGAAAATTGGTTTAAATCACCAAATACATGCCAGATATTATGAGCAAAGTTTTTCCACGTTTTAAAAAACATTTCAGGGGTGCCTGGATGGCTCTGTGGGTTAAAGCCTTTTGCCTTCGACTCTGGTCGTGATCCCAGGGTCCTGGGATCGAGCCCCACATCGGGCTCTGTGCTCAGCGAGGAGCCTGCTTCCTCCTTTCTCTATGCCTACCTCTCTGCCTACTTGTGATCTCTGTCTGTCAAATAAATAAATAAAATCTTTTAAAAGTAAAATTTTTAAAAAATAAATAAATAAAAAATAAAAAAATAAAAAACACTTCAACTTTCAGTTAAAAATGGAAAAGCCAGGAGACAAGAGAACATCCAAAGAATAATAACCAAAAAATAATTTTTCCAAATGAATAAAATTACTTATCTTAGAATGTTAGGGTAGAAAGGAGGAGAAAGCCAAAGATACAGTGACTTGAAGTATTTAAAAGTTTTGCATACTCTGGCCTGTCCTTATCATCTAGAGGAAATGGGATTTATTGGTGGGAGAAAAAAATTCAGTCACAGGAAAAAGAAAAACTTTGTAAAAAAATGCAAACAAAATTATACAGTCCAACTTGATGGATTGGCCTCAGGAAACCAACATTGGATTATAAATGGTGAAGTGCTGGTGAATGTTTAATAAACTGCTCTGTGGGAGGAAGGAAAGCTCCAGTGTGTAGCATTTGCTGATTCCCATGGTGTAAATATTCCCACCATGGCCGATTTCAAGCTGCCAGCATGACATCACCAAATCTGGAGTTGGGAAGAGAGGCACTACCACACCATTTATATAGTATTTCCCCTTTCAGATACAACAGACTATGAAGAGCATAGGTACTAGTAAAATACAACAAAATAGTTAATAAATACTGAGTTTTGAGTGTGTATTACCTTTTTAAAAATATAATTTTCTGAAAGTTACATATATAGAAGTTTAAAAACGGCTCTGTTTGACAATCGATACTCAAAATTCCTGAAATTTTAAGTCTGCTCTTAAGAGCCATTATGAACCAGCTACAGCCCAAGACTGGATAGCTCTAATCACTGTCTTAAGTTAAATGGTGGGGAACCACAGAAATTTATGTTCTCAAAACAGCCTTCCTTGACTGAGTCTTAAATATTTTCCTTTGACTTTAATCAACAGTTTATATAAGAACCAATTAAACAAAAAAAAATTTTTTTTGCTGCAAAGTTTTATCAAAAACTCTATGGCTTTAAGTCAGTGGTTCTTAACCAAGGGGATTTTGCTCCATGGGGGACACTGACAATAATTAGAGACATTTTTGGTTGTCACAACTGGGGTGGAGTTGTGGGTAGAAGTATGGGGTAGAGGTGGGGTAGAGCTGACATCTAGTGGGTACAGACTAGAGATACTACTACACATCCTACAATGCTCAGGACAGTCCCCCATCCAACCCTAAAATCCTAACAGTGCTAAGACTAAGCCTTCTCTGGGTCTTCTGTATAAGAGGAAATGTGATAAATTTCTTTATAATTTAGTATCAGTCTCTCTCCTAAAATATTTCCCTTTATCAAATACTAAGAATTTTATAACCCATTCTATCTCCCCTTCATTCTTCACTAGCAGCAACTATATTAATCCTTGTGCTTGCCCCTCTCTAGGACTCTGACTTTCTGTTTTTATTCTAACATTCATTGTACCAAGTCTTTTGTTAATAAGACAAATTCTTTTTAGAACTGAGAAGAGGATGAATAACTGGGTGGGCAGTTGGATGGACAGTGGGATGGATGCCTCAAAGGGTATCTGGATGTATGATAGATGTTTGGATAGGGAAAATTTTTTTAAAAGAGAAAAAAGAAGAAAGAAGGAAAATGACATTTTGCTTTGGAAATGGAAAACACTGAAAACCACTGTATGGCTTCCTATAACTTCCTGTGTACACAGGTTCCTTCCTGTGTAACTTTTAAAATATTTGCATGGAATACATTGAAATAAATATTTCTAATTTCAGAGAAAAAATGATCCCTATTCTCTTGCATCCCTGGTGTCCTTCAAAGTTAAGAAGATGCCTTATAAAGATCAACCAGCAAAACTCCCAGAGGGAAGCATAGCAGTGAGTATCTGAAAAATATAGAGGCACAATAATTTCATTAAATACTTATTTTTTAAATCACCATTCATCTTGTGCTATGTTTAAGTGCTTATTATATTGACTTGAAGAAAGTTACCTTCTCCAGATCACTATTTTCTTATCTACATCTGGAAATGACTTAGTATTGTTGATCAAATTTTAAAACTGATAGTTTTATTTATTTATTTACTTCTATTTATTTATTTAATTTATTTATTAATTTCTACTCAAAAAAATCACAGGACAGGACCAATACTACTTTTTAAGCAAGCGATTTTATTTCAAAGGAGTCCAGATAGCATGATTATAATGCAATTGTCCTGATTGTTTAATTTTAAAGACAGCATGATGAGTGAGGTGGCGTCAGGGGGAGGAATCTCCTCCTTAGGGACAACTGGATGACCCTAGTCATCTTTCCTTTCCATGCAAAGAACTAGAATTTTCAGCTGGGAAAAAAAAAAGAGTACACTATGTGCTTCATTTGAATGAAATGTTATTTTTAAATTGGGGCTATTAAACTTTACTGATGGGGGTCTCTATCACAATACAACTGCTGTCATCCTCAGCAGATGGCAGGGCCACAGAGAGGGGATGCAGACACAGGGGACAGAGGATGAGCAGGCACAGTCACCCAAACCCAGAGTTTACAATGAAGATGATTACAGCCAGAGTTCTGGGGAAAATAGTAAGATTTAAATCTTCACCTCTGGGTCCTTCCCTGGATACAACCTCCACTTGAACCCTGGTTACTTGCAGTACAATTTGCAGACAACAGCCTCTGCATCACCTAGGAAATCACCAGAAATTCAGAAACAAGCCTCACTCTAGACCTGCTGAATCAGGACCTGCATTTTATCACAATCATCAGGGCATCAGGTCCACAGTACAGTCTGAGAAGCACTGCTTGGTGTGGTTAAGTTGATACTGTCATGACATCTTATCAGCCTAGGTCTTAAAATGTAGTTATAAAATTTAATCGTTCTAGCCTAATCTAATTCTAGCAATTTAAATTAGATGAATCCTTTGATTAGTGATTTTCAACCCTGAGTATCCAAAGCATCATCACTCACGCGACTTTAAATACATATATGCTAAGACCTCACCGCAAATATCAGGATTGAGGATGTCTGTAGGGTACAACCCTGGCACTGTGCTTTATAAACACTGAGAGGCTAGGACTTCTAGTATTATGTTGAATAGCAGTGGTGGTAGTGGACAGCGCTGCCATGTTCCTGACCTTAGAGGAAAAGCTCTTAGTTTTTCCCCATTGAGAATGATATTCGTGGTGGGTTTTTCATAGATGGCTTTGATGATATTGAGGTATGTACCCTCTATCCCTACACTTTGAAGAGTTTTGATCAAGAAAGGATGCTGCACTTTGTCAAATGCTTTTTCAGCATCTATTGAGAGTATAAAATGCAAATAAATAAATAAAATAAAAGTACTAAGAGGGCGCCTGGGTGCCTCAGTTGGTTAAGCATCAGACCCTTGATCTCAGCTCAGGTCTTGATCTCAGGGTTGAGTTCAAGCCCTGTGTTGGGCTCCACCCCAGGTGTGGAACTTACTTAAAAAATTAAAAAATTAAGGGGCGCCTGGGTGACTCAGTGGGTTAAAGCCTCTGCCTTCGGCTCAGCTCATGATCTCAGGGTCCTGGGATTGAGCCCCGCATCGGGCTCTCTGCTCAGCAGGGAGCCTGCTTCCTCCCTCTCTCTCTGCCTGCCTCTCTGCCTACTTGTGATCTCTGTCTGTCAAATAAATAAAATCTTTTTTAAAAAATTAAAAATTAAATAAAAGCACTAGGACTCTCTAGCACGGGGCCAGGCAACACAGAGCAAAACCCATATTTCAAACGTGTTTCAGAAACAAACTGAGGGTTGCTGGAGGGAAGAGGGGCAGGGGATGAGATAAGTGGGTGATGGGCATGAAGGAGGCACTAGGTGTTAGAATGAGCACTAGGTGTTACAGACAACTAATGAGTCACTAAACTCTACCTCTGAAACTAAGAATATACTATATGGGTAAATTAAGAAAATTTTTAAAAATCAAATTTGAAAAATAAAAAACAACAAAAATGGGATTATATTACTAAACACACACACACACACACACACACACACATTCTCTTGGGCTTCATCCTGGCTCCACCCACTCTGATTAGGAAATCTTCAGGAAATCACTGTACCTCCCTCAGGCTGTTATATTCACCTGAAAGCATTGTTGAGAAGGTTAGTAAAATGATGTCTCTGAAGCCCTGCATTATACCTGGAACAAGGTACACCTCAAGTCTCAGTAATAGTAACCCTCCCAAAATGTCTCACCCTCCCTGGTTAAGTCAAAGAAGCCCAGCTTGGAAATGTCAAAATATTTTCATAAATTTTTGGTGGCATTTTAAAGTAAGCACAGCCACATCTTTCTTCATTTATTTCAACTTTCTTTCCCTCACAAGATGTCTGCTGTAGTTTGGATTTACGTTCAACCTAGAAGACAGAGGCTTTGCATTTTAATATAGAATGTTCATCCAAAGAGGTTCAAAGGCTTGTCTCTCTCAGGGAGATAAATCTGGATCCCTTTGTTTTCTCAGAGCATGTGTTCCATACCAGAAACATATGTTACAGCCAATCCCGTCAACAGTGTTGGGTCTTTCTACTGGCCACAGGTGACAGCCTGCTGCTCACAACTCATCTCAAAAGATCCACAAAATCATCTGATACATGTTCTTCCCCCATTCCCACCACCCTTGTCACTGTATTTTTTAAAAGCCCTATTATCTGAGGTGGATGATTTACCACATCATTTATGGTAAGGTTATTGGAAAAACATTTAGGAATGAAGGTGCTGTCAGGTCTCCCAATACCTGACAGAGTGGAGATCTGGCTGGTGGAAAGTTTGCTCTGTGCTGCAGGGAAATGATTTTCCTGTGGCTTGGTTTGAGAGGACTGTGCTCTGAGCTGGCTGATTTTTTTTTTTTTTAAGTGAGTTCTTCTCAAAGGTCATTTTCATCTGGAAAAGAATGCAGCAAAAGGGAATTGCTTTCAGTTGCTCTATCAGTTGGACTAGGTTGAGAACCATAACAGCTCCAATCCATACTCTACCAATGGGGAAACCCTCTCAGATACTTCTTTTGTAAGGAGACTTGTTTTCCTATGCCCTTGCATGGGATAATTAGTTTGTATTCCCTTGTCAACATGGTCATGATTCAACCATTTCTGGAGCCCCATGTGAGCTTCACACATTGAAGGAAAGAGTGCCCCCTATCACTACCTGCAGCATGTCTGTGTTTTAAAGGAAGTCTTGAAACATGACCCTTGCTGTGTTCAGAGATAAGGGAAAGTGGCCTGATGCAAAGGGCTATGATTGAATGCTCAATCATTACAGCACAGCAGTAAAAACAGGATTCAGTTACTTGAACACTTTCTTTGTTTAGCAACAAACATTGGCATTTATATGTTGTCCCACTAAATCTGAATTCCATAATTGACACCTAGGAGGGAATATTATAGTCTAGTAAAACTCCAACAATAGTTATTATAGAAGAGTACATGAGAATCCTTATTGAAAACCTCATACAAAAACTGTGAATCCATTTCATTTGTTAGCACAACTTCAGAACCTTAAAAAGGAATTACTATATTAAACAACTGTTTGGAGTTCAAACTGCTTATCTCATAGGGGTTATTTAAATGTTGTTAAAATGTGCGTCCAGCTGGTCCACCTTACGATATTATTTTGTTCTAAATGGCACTGTAGGTTGGGTATCTTGGTACATTCATTTAAAACATTCCTGTGACCCCTATGAAGTATGTTTATACAAGATTTTGTCAGATGTCAACATTAATTACAGTTGCAAATACAAGGGAGCTTTCTCCTTCTACCTTGGTATTTTGTCAAAATATACAAAAACATATCGTAAATGTCAATGATAAAATGTAGGCATATTAAAAATTTATTTATAGTCTTTCAACCATAATAAAGAAAAACAAGATTTATGACATGATGAAGGTAAGATTAAATGTTCCCTACTTAGCATCACTTTAAGAAAATCTAAACCACTTAAAATTTATGAATCTCACTTCCTAAAGTTGCAGATAATTATAAGTGAATTGTTAAAATTCTATGCCATTTCTTTAAATAGCTGTAGGTTCTTGATACATGAAAATAAACTGGAATAGTTTATTGATTAGTTGGCACACACTTGAGTTTTTCTCCCTAAATTTTAAGTATTTACTTCAGTTAGTCAACATTTCCCTTCTTTCTTAAAACAGTGGATATATGTAATGGCTTGCCCACATTCTCAAGGAAACTTTAGTTCTCAGTATACCCCACCTTCTGCCTTGGGACCACCTTCTTAAGGAATGACTCTTATAAGGAGGGACTTAGGTAAATGGGCGAATACAACGTTGTGTGAGATTATACAAAATGTTCTAGAGCTGTGCAGTCCAGTGTGGTGGCAATCAGCCACATGCGGTTAGCGAGTACCTGAGAGGTGGCCATGCTGAGCATGAACTAGTAGTTTTACTTTAACTCATTTAAATGTAAACCTAAAAACTGTTGCTATGTAAGGTGTTTGTCCATTAAATGCAGCTGTGTTTTTTCTGTGAGACTACATTTCCCCTTAACCACTGAAAATCTAGTTTGTTGTTATGTGCTGCACATATAAAATACACACTGAATTTTGGAGACTTCATTTTAAAAATAGGCAGAGTTTAAAATGTTTAGGGAATATTTTGGTATCAATTGCATATTGAAATAATAGTTTTGATATTTAGGGCTAAACAAATTATTAAAATTAACCTCTCCTCTTTTTTAACGTGGCTACTGAAAATTCTTAAATTACACATGTGGGTTACATTATATTTCTATTGGCTTGCACTGATCTAGAGCAGGGTTACAGAATGTTTCAGCTTAGAGCTGATGATCATATCTACAGAGCTTCAGAGAACATGGGGTATTTAATAAATCTTATTTAAAATGAATGAAAAATTATTACACTAAAATCAGTGTTTTATCATAAGAAACTGAAAATTAAGACCTATTTTTCTCCCTATTAGTTATCCATCCAGTGGATAACGAAGTTTCTTGTGGGCTTATCAAAATGAGCTGCAAGACAAACATAAATACTAACAAAGTTTTAGCATTTTCCAACATTTTATTACTTGGCAAGCGTTCCCAAAAACCATTCTGTAATTTCCACAGCTCTAATACAAATTTAAATAAGCTTTGGTCCTATAAAAGTGATCCAGTATCTTTCCCTAGTAAGCTCGCCTTTGCAGTTTAAGTTTCTAATTTATACAGAGCATTGACTTTCAGGAAAAGTTGGTCTTTACCTGTTTCTACCCATAAAGGAAATGCCCCACTGGCATTTATACACATGAATAAGTCATATGACTCCCTGATCAATGTGTCCTCAGAAAGACCTGCCTTTCCAAGACACGTACGCCTCCTCCAATGATGCGTCACCCTTGACTCTTTATCCACCTCTTCCTAGCAACAACCAATTAGCTCCCCTGCAGTGGAAATCTGGAGAAATGCTCTGGGGCACTGTTGTTGATTTTCTGTATTTCCACTGTCCTCAACGTAGTGACTTCTTGACTATGCTGTGCAAAGCCTAGATACGTTTAGGAAAACACCAGGGGCCAAGGAAGGTCTTTGCAGCTGCTTGCATTTTAGATTGAGAAGTTTGGGCAGCTTAAGTGCCAAGTGGATGTCCTAAAGGCAGCAGGCAAGAAAAGCAGAAAGCAGACTCAGGGGGGAAGTTTTCCAGTTTGCTTTCTTTTAAAACTCTTTGTCCTTTCCTCCTGGTTAATTACATATGATGACCTACAGGAAATGTACATGACATGTGTAATCTTCACTTGTAAAATACTCAAGAGAAAGGGAATAACGTGGTATTTTTTAAGTGAACATAATGTTACTGGGAGCAGACTGATGACCATTTGGGTGATGAGATTTTCAGAATTTTGGAACTGAAAGGACAGGAGGGATCATCTACTCCCAAATGTTTTTAAGTCACTGCTGTCAGGAACTTTGGAGGTGACTGCAAATGAAAAGCCAATAGATTTTGTAATTATACCTAAAAAGCTGTTTTCTGCTTCAGGAGACCCTAATAAGCATTTCCTGTTCAATTAAATATTTTATTTATATTTTTCCATCATTGCTGGAAAAAAAAGCCTTCACATATCATTATTAACTCTTTGTAAGTGACCTTCCCTACTTGTTTCTACAAAATGACCAGTTTTTTAGATAATAACATCAAAACCTATACTAGTCGAGAGGCAAAGGAACCCAGCAAAGTCACTGGTAGCTCTATTGCTTTTTACTAACCTAACAAATTGAACAGAACAGCGTGTGGCCCTCTGGCCCTTCTTTCTCCATAAAACTGGGATGGTTTCCTATGCTTAACATGACACCATGAGAGGCAAATTAAGGTATTAATAAGGTAAATCAGGAACATGGTTCCTTGTGTTACTGTAAATTACCTATTGATAAATTTTGGGATCTCTAGTCCATGTACCAATATAGTCGGAAACTATGTTGTTTCCTCAGTGCACTTAGAGGTATACTCAGGGGGAAGAAACAGTTATAAGAAACTTCAGAATTGGGGCACCTGGGCGGCTCAGTTGGTTAAGACTCTGCCTTCCACCCAGGTCATGATCCCAGGGTTCTCAGTGGGGAGTCTGCTGCTTCCCCTGCCTGCTGCTCTGCCTGCATGCATACACATTCTCTCTCTGTCAAATAAATAAATAAAATCTTAAAAAAAAAAAAAAAAAAGGCAAAGAAAAGAAACCTCAGAATTTTCCATGGCTCCATATTTCCTCTCTCCTGGCTCACTGTACCTGGCTGGTAAGTACATGATCACTACTATCCCTTGGGGTTCTAAAATTCTGAAATTCTCATTACTGAAACTGTAAGAGTCTGCTTACAGCAATATTAGGATCATTTTGAAAGACCACTTCATGTCCTTTCTCTGAGCACCTTACGATGAGGATTGAGCACTGCTTTCATAGGTGGTACTAGATGTATTTCACCAAGGGAAAGGAATATAAAGAGAGGTGATTCGGAAGTCATCAGTCCCTGTCTTGCTCATGCAGCCATGTACACGTAAAGGATCAGTGTAGAATAAGTTACGTGGCTAAAGAATCCAGGGGCATCATGACTGCTTTGAGTTCTTGCGGTGCATTGCTTCATGCACCAGGTGTCCTGTCTTTAGACTGCGGCAAGCGGGGTGAGGCTAATCGCAGCATGGTCTTGGACTGCTGCATTTCCCGCTGATGTGCCGGATGAAATAGGGACTGCTCAGCAACGGGAGTTAGCAGGCGAAGGAGGAAGGGATAAGGTGAGCAGGTTAAGGCCAGCCTCTTTCTCACTGAGAGCAGGGATTCAAGTCCCTGGCACCATTGTGCATGTGGAATGACTAGCAGTCTCTCTACTCCTGGTGCCTTTGTTTAGTCTGGATGTAAATGATATCTGGGGCTGGAGAATTGAGTGAATTAAGTCATCAGGATGTCCGCCGCATAGAGGAAATGGACCAAGATGAAGGAGCAATGAAAAGCCAGACAAGCTGAGAAGCACAGAGGCAGGATGCTCCAATTTAAGAATGCAGAGGAAAGAGCTGAGCATGGTCAGGACCCCATGCTTGGGTGTAGGCTACGAAAACACCATATGTGTCCAGCCAGGACTCATCACAGAGCCATCGACCTTGGCCATGCCTCTGTTATCTCCTGATTGGAGGTTAGAGAACTGTGGCCTAGAGCTCCTGAGCAGGTGTCGGGACCCAACCCATGATCCTTCCAACCAGCACACTTAAAGCGAGGAGAACTTGGGACTAGTTTAACTGAGCAGTGCTTACTTCTCTTTAAAACCAGATAGGCTTGCCTTGGTGGAGGATATTTTAGATCCAAGAATATTTTTACTTCTCTCTTCTTTGGCAGAGGGTGTTAGCATCATGACTGGGCCTCTTCTTGGTTTTGTCTGGGGGTCTACAGCTTCTTTTGCTGACTGGCTATCCAAGGGCACGTGGGCAGGAGAGCTGCTCTGCCCGTGTGGGGAGGGAGAGGTGACGCATGCGGGTCTGCTGAGAGGTTCTTCTTTTCCTCCAAATTCCCTAGCAACAGTGGGAACTAAAATGAGTTCTAGTAGCAACTGAAACCTGGACTTGGGATTGAAGACAGCCCCAATGCATCTGGACAATTAGCATTCACTTTGCTCACTGAGCCTGTCTGGGACTCAATTATCTCATCTGGAAAATGGGGGGTTAGATTAGGCGATTTCTAATCATTTTTTCATATTCAGCAGTCTGATGGATCCAATTCAACTCACCTCTCAATGAGGTTACCTCAGTTCTGTGGAGAAATGTGTGTGGACAAACTTGGCCTTGTGGAGGGTCTACGTTTAGTCATTACTGCCATAAAAGGTCCAGCCCAATTTAAGGTCATTCCTTTCCACCTCGTTGGTTCTAAGTCTCGGTCTACCTCAATTCCATGTCAGGGTTTCTGGGCTTATCTAAGCCAAACACACACCAGGTGTCTGTAATTAGATCTTCCATCCAACCTGGGGGACCTGAGAATGTGCTGGTTTTTAAGATTCTATGTTTGAGTGCTTTAGACATTCATATCTCCCCTGAGATGATTTCAACTATTACATGGAACTTTTCAGAATGAAACCACCCCCCCCCAGTATTATAGTGATAATTACTGCCTTATTTCACCCAAGAGTTCGAGCTCATTTGCTTTATTTTCCATTTCAGATTAAGACATCCGTTATTTGGGCAACTCCAAATGTTTCCTTCTCAATCCCATTATGGGTAATAATACTAGCAATACTTCTTGGATTATTGGTTCTGGCCATCTTAACCTTAGCTTTATGGAAGGTAAGTTTATTTCTTTTATTTTTCTTGTTGATTAGAGAAGCCACTGAGAGGATTTACAAGGATACACCTAGAGATTTAGAAAGACAATGCCAGAGTAATGATTTGGGAATTTTTAACAGTCCAAAAGGCATAACAGGAAAATTGCATCATGTTTGTTTTGGCAAACTTACTATGCGTGTATAGCTGACATGTAAGAAGACCAAGAGTGTTTAACGCCGCTTTTATCTTGAGTTTTCTTATAAATAAATACAGAGAGAGTTAGACTTTCTTAGCTGAGACCTGTGATCCTCTTTCCAGTATGCTTGGATCAAGATCTCAAGCTTTTTTACTGACATGGTCCTATCAGCAATCCTCTGAGATGTTTCTCTATAAGCACTATGCAGATGCGATTAATATAGTAATTAACTGATACTTGCACTATCAGGCCAGATCATGCATGTTATATTCTCGAACTTGTTTTTTTGTATCTTGCCAATTAGTCCAACTCCATTAGGAAGATTTAATGTACTCTTTCATGTGTTTTACTGAAGTTTATTGTAAAAATCTGCAATAGGCATTAATTTCTGGCTCAAAACCAATACGACTACCCAGTTTCACAGAGCTTTCCATTCCAAAATAGGAACAGTGTCACAATTATATAACTATAAGAGTAATTAATCTGGTCACATCTGAGTTAACTACTTTTGTTGTGGTTCCCCAAAATCATAGTGTATTTTAATTTTAAAACAGTTATGTGGCTTACTTAGTAAACTGAGAAAACCTTGCCATGTGAATGAAATATGGCTTTCTTGATCATTATTGTAAGCTGTTTCGTGCCATCCTGAGCCTACAGCGTCTACTGCATAGTTTGCCTTTAGAAATAGACTCTTACATTATTCTTTTATTTCTAGTATCTTTGTTTCCATAAATGATACTATGACATATGGCAATTGACAGAATATGGTACTATCCTGGAAAAAAAAAAAAAAAGACAACTCAATAGTTCTCAATGAAACCCAGTGAATTTGGCTGCAGTGTAAGAAATAGTAAGAACTGATGTTCCAGGTTTCTAAACCAAATACTAATAGAAATTCAGGAGGATGAAGATTCTAGAATCACTTCTTCCTCAAGCTGCTGGTTGATCTTTGGAAAGTCACGAAGATGTTCTGAGATTGAAAGAAATGATCAATCTACTTTTCCTCTGTATGTTATGTGTTCCACAAGTACAGAGAGATATGCAAACATCTCCTCTCTTTTTCCTAAATTCCATTCCAAGGTAGCCTACAGTACACTTCAGCAGTTAGTGCTTCTGCAGGCTCCAGAAAGCATCCAGAAAAGCAGACAGGAAGTCTTTGGGCCTTGTAGCTATAATATCAGGAAAAAAACGCCAGGTCCACAAGTGGATTATACAAAACAGGGACATTACCCCACTACCACGACATGATAGGAGGAAGGACCCAAACACTCTGCACTACTCAATGAATTCTTCTCTGCAGGTAAAGAATACTCTGCTTTCCCCTCCTAATTTGGAGAATCAGACAGATAATATCCACAGAGCTCTGATTTCCTTAGAAAACACAGAAAGTGAAAATCCTTAGAATAAGGAGTTTCGGCCCATTCCCAGAGCGATGTGATTTTATAGCCCTCTTTTCTCTGGTTTATAGTGCGGATTCTTTGACAGAGCAAAACCCCCCCAAGATGATATGAATGACAGGGAGCAATTGACTGATGAGAAAGCAGCGGAGGCATGAAAAGGAAAAACCCAAACTCAAAGCACGCGAACACTGGTCCTGTTCAAGGAAAAGAAGGAACACAAGGGTTCAATAAAGATTTCCCTGTACCTGCCAGTGACCTAGGAAATGGAAGCACCCCAGAAATATCACCTCCTCTATGCTGCACTTTGGAGAAGCTGCCACAGAGCCCAGAGACCCTTCTGGGCGATGTAACGTCTGTCCTCAACACTGTGGAAACCATTAGCAATCATGGAAGTTGTCTTTTGCTTTAGTCGTTCTGTCTTTGGCAGATGTCTGAAATGGGCATGGGAACTCAAGTTGCTTTCCAGGTAAATCCAACTCAAGCCACAGAGATGAACTGTCTGAATCACAATTGACTTCAGAAGGTGAACTAGGACCGAACCTTCCAACACTACTGCATCCAACGGAATATTTGACACCTCCCCATGGAAAAGAAATGTTTCTAATGAAGTTATGGCTCAGGGAGACAAGCATATGTTGTTGGTACTGTGAAAGTACTTTTGAAACGACAAAGATGATCTTGTAACTGAGGATAACAATTTATTTATTTATTTTCCATGTCTGTAGGCGGATAGTCTGGTCATCTAGGAGATTTGGACATTACAATTTGGTTAGCTGGTTTTCAAAGTCACTCACTAAATTCCCTTCTAAGATAACCATCTTGTGCAGATAAATTAATAGAGCTTCTTCAGGATTTAGACAGTGTTAAAGAAAAGCAGACAGTTTCACTTAAGACTACATCACCTGCTAATTGAAATCACTTTTATTCACAATTTCCAGGGACTCACGTCTGCTTCATTTAGCTTTGCAAATGTTGTATTTATAGTTCCTTTTATAGAAACAAAAATCTTCCTGTTGACTTAATTAGCAATACATAAATTTCAAGGTATTTGTGAACCTGTCTAGTAATTAAAAGTAATGGTAAAATTTCTAGAGTCCATTAATAAAAAAGCAATTTTACAATATGCGTAAACATTATTCTTAATATCTATAAGAAGCAATGCCAATATTTAGCTTGGGATTAAATACCTATTTTTCCACTATACCTCAAATTTAGATACACAGGGAGGACATATGAAGCATACATGGGAAAGAAATATAAAGTTATGCAGATGTGAGATGAACCCAGAAAAGGAATTCCTAAGAATTTTATCTACCATTGCCTATTCTAACTTTACTACTCATTTCTACTGCTAATCTTTATAGTACATACACCTTTGGAAACTAATTGTTATTTAGGCTATTCTCCCATCATCTAAAATTTAACCATCACGAAAAGTTGATGTTTAAAACTCTTGTAAATAATCCATAACCGTGCGTCATGTCATTTTTTAAGTAAACTTGACCAGCCAAATTCATGTAACCTCCTCAATTTTGTATCCTTTTTATGATAATGAAAAATTACTATGAAGAAATGCTGAACAAATTTTATATTTATGTGCAATATTTTATAGACCTATGTATCTAAAGCATGTTTACACTGGCATTAGTTATTTTTAAATTAATATCCTGAATATTACATATAATAGAGCAAGCAGACCAAAATCCTTCAGTTTACAATGCAGTTGGAAAATTTGTATTCTCAATGTCAACAATCACACTTTATTTGAAACATGAGCCAAACTCACAGACACTAAATTTTCTGTCATGCCTTAACCTGGAGGCAAGCCATTTGGCTACAGCTGCAGAGCTTCACTGGAAACCAAATGCAAGGCACATGGAAGAATACTCTGATGCAGTTCATATTTTTCCCACTTGTGAATTAAATCCTGTCATGGTAGCGGTTTCAAGTGTGTGAGGACTGAAGTCTGGCTCCCGGCGTGTATGGCTGACTGTGGGTGAAAACCGCAGGTGCCTCAGAGAGTTTGAGGGTCCCACACTAGCCTCTGGGGGTCTTCCATGTTAATCCTCTAGGTAGAATTGGTTTTACAGGGAGCTGGCTGTCTGTTCATAATTGGAAAAGTGCCCAATAGCTTTCTCTGCCCCCAAGAAATGCCCTAACTCTTGTCATCATGCCTGACTTTGGGCCAATAGGGATTAGCTCCTCAGGATTTGGGGTCAAAATGTCCCTTAGAAAACATACCCATTGCCTTTTAAGCTAACATAGGTGAAAAAACTCAGAACTCCTAGGGCTACATAAGTGTAGGACCCCATGAACCGGGTTGCACAGACAGCTGGAGGAAAGTAGAGATGCTAGGAACAAGACTGGGACCCAGAAGGAGCAAGATCCTCACAGTCCCAGCCAAGAATGGTCCACTCTAGAGGGATGAGCACTGCTACCTACAGGTACTTGACAGAGGATCATCATGCACACAGTGGTCCCCTCTGACACCTCAGATATGGAAGCAAATGGAGGAAGGGGGACACCTGAAATCAGGTGAACTCACCAGTCAGCAGTTCCTGAGCATCCTTTCCACTTGAGGAACACTCTACCAGTGCACTGAGAGTATTTCCTTCCCATAGAGCATTGCCAATCACTTTCATAATTCATGTTGTACCATGCCTCTGTTAGAGTCTATGTGTATTTTAGATATCCCTGCTGAAATTCTTGCAGCTGGTTTGAAGGCGTGGAAAAAATGGGCAAATCAAGTTTCATACTCTTGGAGATTTTTATACAATAAACAGGAACTAGTTGCCACTGAAACCCCACTCTTTCAACTCAACTCCTTTCTTTTTCTTCTCTTATTTAAATACATGTGTAGATATCTGTGAAGATTGTCACATACCTATTTACCTTGTCACTAATAAAATGAAAAAATAAAGACACGATGATGTACTTGTGGTTTGTTTTGCACACAATGAAAAGCGTTCCCACAATGGCAGAGATCAAAAGTTTCTGTCTTTATGCTTTGATTTTCTATTATTATAAAAACATTTAACAGAAGAAATTTGAAAGAGAAAATACAACATTTCTTTGGGATGAGGAGAATGTTCTAAACTTAGATTGTGGTGGTGCTTGCATACTCCATGAACACAGCAAGAAAATATTGAATTGTACACTTTAAATGGGTGAGTTTTGTAATATGTGGATCAAATCTCAATAAGGATATTTTTAAAAATATAAGTTACTTCAAATATCTCCACCCTTATACAACTGATTGTTTTTCTCTACAGTGCCTTTCAAATTTTGTCCATAAAAAATCTTATCTCTTTTATGAAGCTTTCCAGTGTCTTCAGCCAACTTGAAGGCCCCTCCTGCCCTCCAATGGCATTTTGTGAATAACTACACTTTTCCATTTGTTTGCATGACTATCTTTCAGCTGGACTAACCCTTAATGAAAGCAGGAAATATACCTTTTTACCTTGTGTCTACAGCACTTAGCACCAATATCTGCTATCAGTGCTCTAAAACATTTCTAGAATAAATGAATGAATATACCTATGTCCACAGTAATCATGGGGAACATGAACTTTTGTAATCTGCTTTCATTACAAAGTCCCAGGGTCTTTGTAATGAATTTTTGTATCCTCCTATTGAATACTGTCCATGCAATGTTACTATAATAGTGACCCAAAGTTTTATTCAGTTAGTGGACCATCTCCCAATGTTTAACCATCTCCCCTCCCATCAGGAATACTTATTCACAGATTCCCATATTAAGAATAACATTAAATTGAATACTTCCATACATGAGGTTTCTTTTGGTTACTTCAATGACTGAATTTAACATGTCTTTGCGTGGTCAAAGCATATAAAGATTTTTTAGTTCTTAAAAACATATTGTTTCTTCTGAACACTAGATCAATTTGCATTAACCTAAATATACTATTTCCTTCCTAATTCTGTCAGTATTTTAAGATATTTTGGTAATTGCTTTCAAGCAATATTTTAATTTGTATTTCATTAGAACTCATTTATTTGTTGTACACATTTAATTTTGAGTTCTGATATTTATCAAAATTCAATATAGAGCAATTTACTGGTTATACCCTATAAGATATTTAAATACCTGTCACTTCTAGGGCACCTGGGTGGCTCCGTTGGTGAAGCATCTGCCTTCAGCTCAGGTCATGATCTTGGGGTCCCGGGATCAGGGCCTGCATTGGGCTCCCTGCTCAGTGGGAGGGTCTGCTTCTGTCCCCACCCCCACCCCCAACTCATGTTCATGCACACTCGCTCTCTCTCAAATAAGTAAATAAAATCTTTTAAATAAATAAATAAATACCTGCTGTTTCTCTGGCCAGTAATCATGAATCCCAATAAGAAGAACCCCATATTTCCATACTTTCTTTATAGCCTAAAGCAAGCAGTAGGATGAATCCTTCACTTCACGTTGTATATCACTCATGCTTCAAAGCCTCGATATAGCTAAAGGCTTATGATAGTTGAAGGGTACCTGCGTATCCCAGATAAAAAAAAAAAATGCAAAACCCAATCTGGGATGCAGTCATATCATGTAGCTGACCATCAAAGCATCATCCCAGCACAAACTCGTCTGAGAGGGGCAAGACCACCAAAACACACACAGAAGGATCTATTCCAGGCCAGCCCCACTGGAACCCTGCACATGTTCACAATGAGGGAGAAAAACATCTTAGCATGCCTTTTATAGGAGTAAAAGGCTTTGTAGTTGTGTGTAAATGTGTGCAGTGAAATCTCGATCTTCTCAACAAATTCTGTTGATATCTTTGTAACTTCCAGCCATTTTATATGTAGACACTCAACTGCATCAGTACTTTCTAAACTCTGGGCAGAATTCTGTGACAAGGCGGAATTCCCTTAGGAGTCGCACAAGTTTGTGCCATACTCATGGGTTACCCCTAGAGGATAAGGCACTCTGGCGCCTGAAATACGAAAACCTTGACCTGATATCCATAAGGTCTGATGCTCTTTGCCCCAAATATAGAAGATTTTCTCCTTCAGAACTCTATTGACATGAAAAGGTTGATTTCTTTAGCATGAGATGTTTAAAGTATTGCAACTTTAGACTCCATTGGAAGCTGAGTAAAACCATAAGCCCCCAGGGATGCTGAAGTCAACAGCAAGTGTAGAATGGCCAGTGTGTGTAAAGTACAACTCTGCTTGGCCATGTTAAACTCTCCCTGACCCCACCCCCAAAATACCATCTGCCTGACACACTGCCTTTCGGAATTGTTTATGAGCAAGTTCTCTGTTATTTATGACTGTTGGCCAAAATCCACACGGAAATGTAGCTTGGTACTAGTGCCTCTTGACAATAAAAAGTCTTGAATTTAGCTTCTATTGGCACCATGATATGACACAGTGTGGATGTTCTTAATATCTCTGTTGCTTATTTTGATTATGCACTGCGTTGTAGGAACAATCAAGTTATCAGCAAACTGCTGTGCTCTCCAACATGTAGGTGGATTTTTTTTTTAAGCAGTAACAGTGGACCTCCTGGTTTTAAATTTTTTTACTTAACTTTTATTCACTTAATTCGTTGTAGGGTCAGAGCATATTTAATAATTTTTAATTCTATAAGAATTTTTAATTATTAAAAACTCCATGTTTCTTTTTTTTTTTTTTAAGATTTTATTTATTTGACAGACAGAGATCACAAGTAGGCAGAGGCAGGCAGAGAGAGAGAGAGGAAGGGAAGCAGGCTCCCAGCTGAGTAGAAAGCCCGATGCGGGGCTCAATCCCAGGACCCCAGGATCATGACCTGAGCCGAAGGCAGAGGCTTTAACCCACTGAGCCACTCAGGTGCCCCACCATGTTTCTTTTCTACATTAGCTTCCCAGGGTTGCCATAACAAAGTTGCACAAAGTGGGTAGCTTAAAACAGCAGAAATTTACTGTCACATATTTCTTTAGGCCAGAAGTCTTTAGAGTCCATCCCAATGACCTCATTTTAAAGACCCTATCTCCAAATCCAGGCACATCTCAGATAAAGGGAAGTTAGGACTCCAACAAGGCTTTTTGGGAGGACAAAATTAAAATCATAATATCCTCTTTCAAAAATATCTACCATGGAGGACAGTTTGACAAGGTGATGAAGCACATATTAGTTAGAGACAGCCTCAAGCGTTTAAAGAGGGTGTCTTTGTATCAGTCTTTTGATTTCTACCCACACAGGTAATATGCTAGTGTTATCAAGTACTTAATAAATGCATACATATTTATGTTCCCCCTCACTGACTGACTTCATGCACTATTAGAAATTAAAACGGTTGTACCTGTCATATAATTTACTAGTATGCTCTGTTTTGCAATTTTCTACCACCATCACCAACACACACATTCTCATCCCCCACTTTCCTCCTCTCTTGAAATAACCATCTTATTCTCAAGATTAAGTGGATAGCTGTGGGCTTTGATATGAGAGACTTAGATTCCCTGTTGGTTAGAAACAAAGAGTGCTGCTACTGAGTTAGGGAAGTTCCAGGTAAGCCTCTACCAGGGGATATAGGGTTTGATCCCTAACCATGCTGGTCCACATAGTTCTTAAATCTGCAGTGACTCAGAGCTGAGAAAAAGAGCTACCACCATGGATGACAGAACTGAGAAAATAAAGCAAAGATAACCAGGATTCACTGGGTGCGTGCTGCGTGTGTCACTGAGCCACATATTTGGTGGTAGGAGGAAATTTACCCCCAAAAAAGAGAAGGAAGGAAGAAAGGGAGGGAGGAAGGGAGGGAATAAAAGAAGAAAGAAGGTGGATCCCTCAGTGCCTGACAATGGACATAAGTCTGCTCTCACAGTTTGGCCAATGGGCTAAAATCAGAGCCCACTGAGCAGAGCCAGTCTCTTCCTTCTGCTGCACCTGTCTGCTCTTCTCACCATCTTCCTTCCCAGTGCTTATCAGGGAATCTCCATCAGTGTAAATGTGGGGTACTGGAGATTCTCCTTTGCCCACTACCCACGCTCACCCCACACTCAGCTTTGGGAGTCTGTCCAAGCTGGCAAGCTGCAGGCATCAGCTGACCTGATGGGATTTCATCATTGAGAAAAGCTGCAAGGATAGGACAAGGCTCAAACATGCAACATGAAGAGGATGGCTACTCTGGAGAAAAGAACATCTGGGGGACATTATCTGACTGGAAGTCCCTGAAGGACTATTATGAGGAGGACTAAGTGGAAGTAGGAAGGATTTGGGATGGAATACTAAAGGTAATAACAATGGAAGGGCACCTGGGTGACTCAGCCAGTTAAGCATCTGCCTTTGGCTCAGGTCATGATCTCTGGGTCCTGGGACTGAGCCCCACACTGGGCTCCATGCTCAGCAGGGCATCTGCTTCTCCCTCTCCTTCCCCTTCTGCTTCTCCCCCTGCTTGTGCTCTCTCTCTGCCTCTCTCTCAAATAAATAAATAAAATCTTTTTTTAAAGTAATAACAATGGAAATGCATTAATCTTACCCTCTGCTAAGTGCCTTCTACACATTTTTCATTCAATTCCCACAACTACCATATGAGGAAGATATGAGGATTATTCCTGTTTTCTGGATAAGTTGAGGTCTAGATGCAGTGAGTAGTTTGATGGTCTATACCATAGCTGGTGGCAGAACTAAGATTCAAACCCAGGTTTGCCTAACTCTAAAAGTCAGGGCCAAATTAAGAAAACCTACTCTATTCTATGCAGAGAATAGAGAAGGAAATATTTAAGTAACAGTTAAATGGTTTTTCATGCCTCCATGATCCCTTTTAAATTCTCCCAGAATGGGGCGCCCAGTTGGTTAAACATCTGACTTTAGATTGGGTCCTGATCTCAGGATCCTGGGATGGAGCCCTGTGATGGGCTCCCTGCTCACAGGGAGTCTACTTCACCCTCTCCTTCTGCCCATCCCTACTCACGCTTTCTCTCTCACTCTCTCAAATAAATAAATAAATAATCTTTTAAAAGATGGAGTTAAAAAGAACAAATTCTCCCAGAACTTATTTTAAATTCTAAATTTCATTTTAATTTTAAATTCTCCCAGAATTTACTATTATTAAAAATAATAAGGGCTTCCGGGTATGGAAGTGTGGAGCTGAGCCCTCCACCTAGTTACAGAGTCCAGATGAGAACCACAGAACTCCTGTCCTCTTCTGCTGTGCAAACTCTCTTTAGATTCATGCAAATGAGGAGACATTCTCAACATCCTTCAACACCAAAAAAGTTAGATAGAACTTTTATTTATATGGATAGAGAAACTCATTCTTTAGAACATTCACAAAGATTGAAGCTGACTCCCAAAGCCACAGGGACTTCAGAGTTTGAGAACAGTGTGCTTTAAATAGTTCTCCTCACACTAAAAAGCTACTGGTTAGAAGCCACACGGAGGAATAAACTTAGTTTGTCATATCAAAATATCTAGACATTTCCAGTTTCATTTTAGGGAACTGCAATCTCATATAATGTCCTGCCAAGGCCACAAACCATCGCTGTCTAGTGACCTCATTGCGTAGAAGACAAATCTGATGTTTTGTTTCCATCTTTTGGGAACCAGAGGTAATGAAGGATTAACCCCTGGTGAATAGAACTCCAGTTTAATCCTCAACCTAGGAGGTCTGTTAACTACATCAGCATCAACGTCTGTTCCTATGTAATTCAGGTTCTGTGATGTTGAAATGTTATACTTTATTTTTAAATCAAGATGTTATGTGTACACTTGGAAGAACGAATGTCTCATAACTCACTCCCCTGTTGGACAAACAGCAAGGAAGACTGGGGTCCTTTTGATTTGAACCATGGGTCAAGGAAAGGTAATGATGTGAATTTACCCAGTGCTGTGATGTGAAGCCATCGTGGGGCCAGCGGGCATTTCCTTTGGGCTGGGTAGAAGATAGGGGTATACAGAAGACATTATATTTTCCCTTTAAGTGTTTGGATCACACTCTGTTCAAGAATTAGTTTTTATCCATAGGTGCTGGAAGGTATGTATGTGACATATGAGTGTGTGTGTCTGTGTAGGAGAGACAGAGAGAATATGTGTGTGTAGAGAGGAGAATCTGTAATGCACACTGGTGGGAAAATCCTTGAAGGGAGCTGCATTGGGAGAGCAGAACGTGCTGTAAAGTCTCCTAAGGAACATTCTGCAAGCCTGGATGCTCAGACATGCAGACACGTCGTGTTATGGGCAGGGATGGGCACCACATGGAGCTCTGGTGAGGGAAAAGTGGTGTTTCCTTCAAGACAGACTGAGACCTGCAGCATGGGGATTAGAAAAGGGAAGCTTTGTGACAAAGTTTTGTGAGTGACAAAACTGAGGACAGGGGAGCAAGGAGAAACAGGAGTCCCCTACAAAGAACGTCATCTCCTTGGTGCTCTGCCCAAGGACAATGGGAAAGTAAAGTTTAGCATGAAGTTTCTAACTTCTTTCCCTCCTACGTTGCAGTGCCATTCGGGAATCCCATTTCAGTGGAATTTGACCCATCCTTCGATAGCAGACTGCATGAATGGCCCTAATTCTTCACTCTTCCCCACATCAATGCCCTTTGCCAGGTTGGCTTTGCGGTCCCTCCCATCAAAAGGCTGCCTATCCTTCTCTACCATGATTCTGAGTTTGGCCACATGATATGCTCCAGCCAGGGGAATGTTAGCCAATGGGAAGCTTGCAGGGGCGTGAAAAGATGCAGGTATAATAAAGCTTGCTGTCCAGTAGCTGCTTCATCATCAGGAAGGGGACATGCCAGGGTTAACCTCTTTGTCCCAGGAGGAAGATGACAGACACCTGGAGCAGCACCACCTGCCCCCAAGCCCAGTGTAGATTACCTGACTCTTGTCAACCCATAGACTCAAGAGAGATGATATATATAATAAGTAGTTCGTCTGAAAGAAAGACAAGCTTGCAGGGACCCGAATCCAAAGCCCACTCTTAAACACTATGCTGTGCAGTTTCCGTAGAGGATAAAGGTGCAGGGCAAATAAAAGGAAGTGTGACATGCCCTGACACCTTATCGCCACATTAGCTTGTATGCAGGGAGTAGTATCCACTGAGGGAGCCATGTCCAGGAGTTCCCTGCAGTAAGTGGGGCCTGTGGTGGTCTGGGAGCAGGGAAGATCTTCCACCTTAACCTGCTCCACCACCCTACCCCCTGGCCAGTCACATGCCAGGTCTTGAGATAACCAAAGGATGATTCTCCCTCACATATACAAGAGGAAGGTTCCCAGGCAGAAAAGGGAACAATACCTCTTGGGCTACATGTCATGATTTAAGAATAATAAACTCTTAGGTATGTGATCATATATACATATACACATATATAATGTATGTATACACATATATGCACTGAGCATTTTAAAATGTATACAGGCAAGTGTCATAGGTGTATATGGATGGGACTGTAACAAGGTAACTAGGATGTTAACAACTCTGCAATTCTTTGAAGTGTTGTCATCTCCAGACTTCATTATAGTCTGCTTTTATAATGACAGTGTTATTATAAAGCTGAAATTGCACGTGAATTATTAAAAATTCCTGCTTTGAACTTCATACCCTCTTCCAGTCAAGTAAACATATATACATAAATACCACAAGCAGACACATGACATTTTTGCATTTTGTTTTTACCTCTTCAAGCTAAGAACTTGTCAGTTAATTAAAATAATATTCTCTTGATCATACACAGATATGCTATTGGATTCCTCACCCTAGGCTTGGAATATGGGCATCCAGCCTTTTGGATTGTGCCCACAAATAGCTTTCCATATAAAATTTGGGCCCATTTTGTGCTTGGTAATTTGTAAGTCCTAAGTTTTTGGGTTTGGTTTTGTTTTTCCAAAGATTTTATTCATTTATTTGAGAGGGATGTTTCCTGAAGTCATCCTGTTACCACCACCTGCAGAGTCAGGGAAGATGGCGGAGTAGAAGGATCCTGAGCTCACTTGGTCACAGACCAAGACAATAGCTGTATTCATACAACTAACTCTGAAAACAACATGAAGGCTATTAACACAGCCAGAATGAGCCATTACATAGAGTATTGCCTTAGCTGCTTAACCAGGGTCTCTCTCTCTCTCTCACTCACACACACACACTTCTTCATCCTTAAACTACTGTCTGTAAAAGAGTCGTCACTGATAAGTTGCCCTTTTTAGTTTAGAACCGAGATTTTCCTTTGATACACAGAACTGTATTTTTTTTTAAAAAATCTAGTCCTTTTTATCCCACTCTAAGTACCCTTTTGAAATCATAATGCCATCACCCTTATATGTATATCCAAGGGGCAGGAGAAAAACCATATTCCACCAAGTATTTATCACTGAAGTTGCAATTTCTTGTCTCCTGTTTTTGAGTTCACATGAGGAAAAAAAAAACTCACTTAGTTGTGTTTTACTCAAGACAAAAATTATGAGGAGGGGGAAGGAGTGAAGGGTTACATCTGGAGAGAATTAAGTTCTGTGGCTCATGAAGCAGCTGCGACGATGTAATGTGGCCCCTCCCTCCCACAGCCATTCTGCTTTGGCTGGAAAATGCGTGGGTTTTTGAATGGTTCAGGTTTTATCTGGATAGAAGGAATAGAGCGTTTTCAGAGAGGAAATTTAACAGTTTATTCATGTTCTTAAATCATTTTTTGCCCTAAATTTATTGACCAAGCTGATACTATTAACTAAAATTGGGAGGTCTTGGAGAAACTCTAAATCTCATATAGCCACTAATTCCTGGGCACTATGAGAACTTTGGACAAGATGTTGTGGAGTTCCTCTTTTAAACTGTTCAAAAAGGTAAAGTCTTTTTTTTTTTTAATCTGTTCCTTTTTAAAACCCACACTGCTCTTGCTTTCCGTACTAAGCAGCCTGATAATCCAAGCTTGTCTTCAAGGGATGGTGACCAATGGCCTTGAGTACACCAGCAAGAGTGTTCATCAAATATCTGCACCTTTTTTTCCCAAAGATTGTATTTATTTATTTGAGAGAGAGAGCACGTGTGCAATTGAGAGAGAGAGAGAGAGAGAGATCGACAAAGCATGAGTAGGGAGAGGAGCAGAGGGAGAGTAGACTTCCCACTGAGCAGGGAGCCCAACTTCGGGCTCAATCCCAGGACCCCAGGATCATGACCTGAGCTGAAGGCAGATACTTAACTGATTGAGCCACCCAGGCTCCCCTCAAATATCTGTGCCTTTGTTGGAATCACCTGAGAAGCTATCATCCCCTCTCTTCCTTTCTTATCTGTCTACCTGCACCATTTAATTAACAATAAAGAATAATTCTGCCACATAAAACTGTTTTGAAATGGAGAAGTTTCCACCTGAGCATGAAACAGCATTTTATCTACACTAAAATATTATCTACACTAAAATATGACCTACTACACAAATGGCTGCTACAAGTTGATCAGAGGGAAAAAAACTGCCAAAATATTTTAAACTTCTTCAGGTTTAATAACAGAGAAGTGTTTAGAAATGCTGTTTTATTTACAAGTATGTTAGGTTTCAAGGATGGTTCATAAGTGGATTTGTTAATAAGTTCAAAGGTGGCAATTCCTGAGGCGTCGCCTCAAAGCAGAGAGTGAACAGGCAGGCTCTTGGAATCTTGAAAGAGGGGCATGGACTTCTCCCACTTAATGAGAACTTCTCTCTCAGGAAGCATCTTTTATTCCATGACTTCCTTTACAGCATGACCTCTTGCAGGAGTTGTGCAGGGTTGACATCTCCACTTGCCTCACACCCCTGGGGTCACCTGGTCCCCAGTGTTCTCCATAAGGCCAAATCCAATGGCCACCTCCTGCTCATCTCCAGTTCTCAGCCACCTGTGCTCAGCTGACCACCCTGCCCTTTTGGAGACAGTCTCTTCTCCAGGCTTTTCAATCACCGCACCCACCTATCTTCCTTCTCACTGACCACTCTTCCCTTGCTTTTTTTTTTGAGCTCTCCTCCATTCACTGCTCAACTTTTAAATCTTAGAGTTCTATAGTGCTCTGTGCTAGGCTCCCAGTTTGATATATTTACACTCTCTCTAACTCAACTCTGCCAGTCCATGGATTTAGATGCCATCTGTATCTATAACAATGACTCTGATTCTTTACCTTCAGTTATGTCATGTGGGCCCACTCACCACCCAACTCCTCCTATTCAACACCTTCTCTTGGACATCTAATGGGAATCTCAAATTTAGTATATTCCATTTTTTTTTTTTCAAGTAGGCTCCATACCCAGAGTAGAGCCCAACTTGGGGCTTAAACTCATGATCCTGAGCTCAAGATCTGAGCTGAGATTAAGAGTCACGAAGCTCAACCGATTGAGCCACACAGGCACCTCTCAAATTTAGTACAAATTCTATGATGAAACTATCCTGTTTGTTTTATGTCTATTGCTTTACTGTCTCTCTCCTGCCATTCACTTAAATAGCAAGGACCAGTTATGTTGTTACCACTATCACATCCTCACATGTAAATCAAAGTTTAGCACACACTAGGGATTCAACAAATATTTAACTGAATGAATATATCTTTTTGTAAAAAAGAACAGCTTCAAAAGGACAAAAAAATGTGTGATTCCACTTATATGAGGTACCCAGAACAGTCAGATTCATACATACAGAAAGCAGAATGGTGGTGGCCAGGGGCTGTGGGAGGGGAATGGAGAGTTAGTGTTTAATGGGTGCAGAGTTTCTGTTGGATATGATGAGAATTTTCTGGCGATAGATGGTAGTAATGGTCACAAAACAATGTGAATGTACTGAACAGTACACTTAAAAATGGTTAAAGTGGTAAATTGTTTATCATATATATTTTAACACAATTTTTTAAAAAAAGAACATCTCCATCAATAATGAAAATCAGTTGAGGCAAATAAATCTTTTCACTGAGGATACCCACAAATGTCATAGCAAACTCCATAATGGCTAAAACATTCATACTTTTGCTACTTCCTTACCCAAACAGGACTTGATCCATGGACATATCAACAGCTCACCACAAAAATAGCCACGGGACTTCCACCGTGTATAATCCTTAAGGTCAACACATCGTTAGCCTTCTCTGAGAAAGTGTTAGGTTGATAAGCATCTATTTTATTGTTAAGTCCTGCAACCAGCACTCACCATGCTTCCCATTTTGTCAATCACTTTTCTCCTCTTCTTGCTAGTTTTGAAGATCACATGGACGTGGATTTTTCACAGGTTAAAAGATTCTCTCATTCTTTTTTAAGATTTTTTTTTTATTATTTGACAGACAGAGATCCCAAGTAAGCAGAGAGGCAGGCAGAGGGAGAGAAAGGAGAAAGCAGGCTCCCTGCTGAGCAGAGAGCCCGATGCGGGGCTCGATCCCAGGACTCTGGGATCATGACCTGCGCTGAAGGCAGAGGCTTTAACCCACTGAGCCACCTAGGCGCCCCTCTCATTCTTTTTTAGAACCATGCCTACCCCCTGAAGAATTCACCCACTAGGTGTGCGTAACTTCTGTCTTTTTCTGACCATTTTCTCGTATTGTGTTTCCTCTAGTATCTTCCCATCATGGCTGTGGGTTTCCCTCGCTAGTGTTTTCAACAGTGTCACAGATTTTGCATGTATTGGCCGTGTCAAGACTAATAACACCCTGAAACACATGACGATGAAGACCCAGCACAGTGAACACAACTAGACTAATGATCAAAGTGAGGCCTATGCCATCTGTTGAAGCAGGGGATGAATCCGTGTATTCTAGAAGGACAAACACAATGCAGCCTGCGGACATGACTTTTATTGTTTGTTTGGATTTATTCGGCCCATATAGTACTATTAAAAAAATTGTTTCCTAGATGTTAAAACTTTGGAGCTGCACATAAATATACAGATTTATGGCCATGTTTGAAAAACTAGAAGATGAGCAATGGAGTCTCCATTCTGCAGCAGGAAGCAGCTGGCCCTGAAGAGCAGGGCCACTTCTGGCCAATGTGGGCTCTCTTGTTAACCGCGGTCCCTACCCAGTCCACTGTGCCCGTGACCCACCAGGCCCTGGCAAGCCCTTGAACTGGCAAGTCCCCCCATGTGAACAGAAGGCAGGCTTGCCTCCAAGATGAAGCCTCCTAAGAGGCATCCACACAAAGAAAATTTTGCTCTTTGATGTGGAATAACCCAGTGACAAATAGGCCTCAACTAATAAAACCGCCAATGTGTGTAAAATCAAGTTGGTGAGTTTTTAAGAAACAGATTAATTAAATATGGATAAACCACAAAAAAACAAATTTTTTTAGTGAAGACAAATCATTAAAAAAAATTTACTGTGCTTTAAAAATGACCTCCTGGTAATATTTAGAACTCTTACTAGCTAATGTTTTCAAATGATGAAGAGAGGAATTTCATTATGCTCAGCAGTATTCTAATGTGGAGAACACAAAGACAGAAGTGAGATTTGTGACAGCAAAATTCCATCACAGGGTACTGTCTTGCTGATACAACCTTGACACTAATGGTTAGATAGATTCAAACTGACCACATGTCTACACAGAGTTTTAACTGGCTGTGTTGGGAATAGGCCTGCTTTAATACCGATCTTTTCAAAGATGAAAAAGTATTAGGCATGCTGAACCCACACTCTATGACGAAAACATATGAAAGGAGTTTATTGGCTTCAAGAGAAGCTTGATCCCGGGATCCAATCTGTCTCCCTCTGTTGGCTCCGAGCTCCTCACATGGCCTTCAGTTTTTGGCTCTCCATGGTGGTTAGATGGCTCCCCACATCTCCAGGGCTCAAGCCCATAAGCCTCTCTTCCAAGGGTCCCAGGAAAAGTCTTTTACCTTAATTGACTTACATTTGTCCGCATCTTAAGTAGCAACTATGACCAGGCAAATGCAATGTTCCAGTTGGCCAGGTCTGAAATCACACACTCACCTCTGATAGGAAGGAGAAAAGCTTCCAGTTCTGCAGGTCAGAAGTCTAAAATGGGTCTCACTGGGCTAAAATCAGTTTTAGGAGGATGATGTTCCATCTAAAAGCTCCCCAGGAGAACCCATTATCTTGCCTTCTCCAGCTTCCAGAGGTTGTTCATTCCTGGGCTTGTGGCCCCTTCTTTCATCTTCAAAACCAGCAGCTCAGTATGCCAATCTCCAATTATGACCTCCTCTTCCACCTCTTCTGTTGCTTTAATGGACCCTTGTGACTACTCTGGGCTCATTTGGATAATCCAGAATAATATTACTTTAAGATCACCTGATTAGCATCCTTAGTTCCATCTGCACCCTTAATTTCCCCTCAACATGGAACACAGCACATTCACATGTTTCATGGATTCGAACATGGGCGTGAGCGGGATGGATTGGGGACTATGATTTATCTGCCACAAAGTCCAAATGGAATTATCTTCTGTAATCTCAGCGTGATCCAACTCTATACTCTCTGCTCAGGACTTCTTCATTTTTCACGGCCCCTTCTGCTAAGCCTTTGCTTATGAATTCATTCGTTTATGCATTTAATAGATAAGCACTAGTGGCTCCTGTTAAGTTAATTAAACAAGGAGGCTATTGGACTATGGTGGCTCTGATGCTGTTTTGGCCTGTGTAGGCAGACCCCAGTGTAAGCGTGTAAATGCTTCAAGCTCACAAGATTCAAATCTGAGGGGCACCTGGGTGGCTCAGTTGGCTGAATGTCTGACTCCTGGTTTCAGCTCAGGAAATGATCTCAGGGTCATGAGATTGAGCCCCACATGGGGCTCCGTGCTCAGCAGGGAGTTTCCTCGATATTCTTTCTCTCATTCACCCTCTCCCCCCACCCCCCTGTGCTCTCTCTCTCTCTCAAAATAAATAAATCAATCTTAAAAAAAAAAAAACCTTAAATCTGAGAACAACCAATCACAAACAGCCAATTAAGAATTAAGCTATAGACTTTCCTTAAACTGTAAACTAATTTCCTTTCCTTGTATATGTCTTTTTCCTAGATTCTGTCAGCTGAGTACTCCTAAATACTTCTAGTTTATCACTACCCAATTAGAATCAATTTTTGCTCAAATAAACTCTTGGAATTTTCAATATGCCGTCATTGGTTTATCTTTCAGTGCTACTATCGACAAATGCTGAATATATAATGGTAAACAAAACATTCCCCTCCCTCTTGGTGTTTATGATCTCATAGATGAACTGACCATAAATAACCTGATTGACAAGCAATATTTAATTACTTAATTATTAGTAACCTGTTTCGATGGAGGCTTTATTTTTTTCTAAATTGGTTCGCAAATAATGGCTGTCTTCAAAATTTTTCTGCTCTCTGTTTTTCTAACTGGACTCGGTCTGCACTCCCTCGAGGGGCCTTCAGGACACCGAAGAGAGGATATGGCCTGTTTGAGATGCGGTAGACAGGAAGTGGTACTTCCTGCTGAGAATCGCATTTGAGACAGATGCCCGTGGTGTGTTAACAGGATGGCCGTGACTCTCGGTGTAACATCTTTAAATGACAGCATCTTCCTGACCCATGCTCCCCACACTTGCCAAAGCAGCGATTAAAGGGTATTTACATTTTAACAACTTCACATCTGATATCATGTTGGTTATATTAAGTGGTAAATGCAAAGCTACTCAGGACAAAATGGGAGAAAAGTGATACTTTCCATGGGTCCAATGAATGAGAGACAAGAAGAAGATAATCACAGTTATGTGGGATGGCTTCCTGCTCCTTAGATATTATCTGCCTATAATTATTATTCCATCACGTAGGAGGTTTAAGTTTTTAATTAGGTCTTTCTGTTGTATCATCTTGGCCAAGTCTATGCCATAGTGTTCTTATTTATAGGAAGTGGGTAAAAATGTAGCAATCCTTCACACAGCTGTAATGAGGTTATTTTTAAAGGAGTTTTAAGGCCTCAGGCAAGTCTTAATACACAGGTCAAAGGGTTTTGTATACAATCACTAAAAATTCTTTCAATGCTTCTGTAGCTCAAGCCACATTTTATCCTTGTTATCTCTCAGAATCATAGGTCCCTTAAAAACATGACCTTGAAAAAAATCCTTTTAATTATGTGTTGACAGCAGCCTGCCTACTCCCTCCTTTTCCCATGCACTTTCCTCCACCAACAGAAGTAATACAGATACTCATCCCGGAAGAGAGTTTTGTGCTATACCACATGACCACAAACTTAAAATCTTAACTGAGCACCGAGCCCCGCATATTGTGGAAACAATTTGTTAGCTTGTGCCCCAAAATGAGCAACATCATAAGAGCGGTCATCAACTAGAGACTTTGGTCACTGTGGTTCCTTAAAACCTGCAGATTTGTGGCCAGATTACTAACAAGATATCACATGTGTCAGCCTTGGCTGCCTTCCTCTCTTCTAGAGCTTTGTCTTACAGTTTCATATTTGCATTCATTTCCTTTCCATGGCTATATTAATCAACATCCCAGCAGGACACTTACTGAACACTGAAAGGATTAAACCAAAGAACATTAAAAGTATTATTTAAGAGGGCGAATCTATGGCCAGACAGGGAAAGAATAAGAGGGATGAATTCTCTGACCTCTCTTTCATCCCTGTCCTATCCCCTACCAACACAGCCAGCCCCCAAACAGATGCCAGAAGGCAGGCAACCCTGGACAAGGCAGGTGCAGGCAGTCTGTCTCCTGGGGCACAGAGTACATGTGATGGACTGGGGGCTGTGGTGTGGAGCCCATGCACAGACCCAATGACACTGACTTTCCTTCCCCCACCACTGCAGAGTGCCCAGATACTACCATTCTACTGTGCCCTCATTCACTGAATCTTACCACAGTATGAGATAGGTACTATTATTACCCTTCCCATTTCCCAGATAAGGGAACTGAGATACAGAGAAGTTGAGTAACTTGGTCAAGGTCACACAGCTAGCTGGTGGCAGACTGAAGATCTGAATCTGGGCAGCCTGGCTTCAGGGCCTATGCTCTGCCCCCATACCCTAGGTTGTCTCTCATTCTTTTTAATATGACCTGAAGTAGCCATTGGATTTCTATCCAGAATCTAAGAAGGAATCCCAAAACCAATAAGAAAAATTAAAGAACCCAATAGAAAAATGAGCCAAGTCTCTTGACCGGCAACTCGCAGAAGAGAAATTAAAATGACCAATAAACATATAAATCATCACTAGCAATAAAGAAAATGCAATTTTTAAAAAATGAGATGTGATTTTTCATCACCCATTACCTTAGCAGAAATGATCATTGCCATATATTGGCAAGGAAACAGTTATTCTCATAAGCTGGGCTGGAATACAAATTTGTAGAGCTTTGTGGTACTATGTAATAAAACCTTAAATACCCATCAACTGACTATTCAGCCACACCCATTGCTTAACATCTATTGTAGACAGATGTGCATCTGTACACCATGCTATCACTGTCATATTGGCCGTAGCAGGATTTTTGGAAGTACCTGTCGATTCACATTGATAGTTTTAAAAAATGGTGGTAGTGTCTACGAATCGCTGGCCAATATTTCAGAAGCAAGAAAGGCAGTTACAGCGTGGTGGGTGACACTTACAAACTCGAGTCAGACCCACAGGTATCCCCATCCAGTTGCACCACTGTGTTAACAGCAAGCTCTGATCCTCTCTCTGTGCCTTTCTTCATCTGAAAGTGAGACTTACAACAGCCCCCACTTTGGTGTGAGAACTCAATCAGGTGGTACCTGTAAAGATCTCAGAATGGTGTCTGACACCTGCCAAGTGCTCCGTAACTGTTAGCAGTCATTATAAGTCACCCAGAAAGGTAACCTAGATACATGGTTTAAAAAAAAAAAAAATGCAGACACATGCACCCATGCCCCACCCAGGATGACTGCAATTATATATATAAATATATGCATAAATAATATATGCATATGGGTAGATGAACATAATCACTTAAAAGTGATTTGTATAATTGTCTTTCACCCTTTTGGGAAGGATAAATGTTATATCCTTTTAAGAAGATGGGTGGCTCAGTCAGTTGAGCACCCAACTCTTGCTTTCGGCTCCAGTTATGGTCTCAGGGTCATGAGATTGAGCCCCGTGCTGGATGGTGTGGAGCGCTTAGGATTCTCTCTCTCTCTCTCTTAAAAAAAAAAAAAAAAAAAAATATATATATATATATATATGTATATATATATTTATATTTATATTTATATTTTATATTTCTCAAACTTCACATAGAAAAAAGACTGGAAGAAAATATATCCAAATGCTTAGTGATTGTTTTTGGATGAAGAAACGATGAATTCATTTTGCTTACTTTTTCTCTTCCAAATTTGCCTTTGAGCTTACGTATTACCTTGATTCCAACATTTAAATAACTATGGTTTTAGGGAAACATGTTGCTAACATACAGTAATAGAAATGATGATGCTTGAGACAAAAGGCCTTTCCTCAGCACTGATGATTTTCATGTAGTTCAGACAAACTTCAGAAGTTTCCTTCTCTACATTTTTTTTTCTTTCAAAAAGGCAGGAGGGTCTGAAAACAAGGAGCAGAAATGACTCCCGGCAAAGAGGTCATGTGAATAAAGATGAAAGGCTTCGGAACAGTTTGCTTTGGAAGGAAGAAGGTCCCAAACTCTCAGCCTCTCTGGTCGAGGGCAGGCTCTGGCACGCGTTCGTTAGACTAGGATGGTTCACTCAGTTGTGAATCTGGAAGCCTTGACGTGACACACATGGTCCATTTTCTCAGGATCCCATCGTCTCTAACTGCCTTAAACCCTTCAGCAGCTTTTATTTATGACCCTTGCCTCGTCCCTAAAAGGATGTAAGGCTGCAATGTCCAAGGAAACCCTCGGTTCAGAACCAAAAGGGAACTGAGAACCCATCAAGAGATTGTGATTAAACGCAAAGAAATAGGGTTCAGGTTTAAATCAAAGAGAGCTTTCACAGGCCTGTTCTGATGAACTTTGATGGCAGGCTATTTAACTGTGTGTCTCAGATGATCAGGCATTAAAATACCACTGGGAGTCTTGTAATACAGCAGCTCTCTGACGGGCGTGGCGTCTGCGGCACCTGGAGTGTCCAAACCACAGATTCCTGAAGCCATCCCACCCCCACTCCACCACTGAGGTACTGGCTCAGTAGATGACACTAAATCAGGGAAGCTCTGACCTCATTTCAAGAAAGCGCATTGTGGTAGACACCTTAAGAGATGCCCGTGAAGCCCAGAACCCCTTTCCCCACAGGGTGTGCCCACGCAGCCCACAGCTAGTGGGTAGAGGCCCCCTGCTCTGGCCATAGCAGACTGGCACAGGGAAGGACATCTGCCCCAGGGTGGGCCTGTCAGACTCTCTATCCTGACCACTCGAACTTGGAATTCAGCGAGGCTAATTCTCTCCACTCATTCTCCGAAGGGAAGGAGGCAGGAACATGCAAAGTTAAGGGCCGGGGGGAGGGGGTTGTCTTCTGCCTCCTGGATGGAGAAGCAAAGAAAGCTAATCTTTTTTTTTTTTAAGATTTTATTTATTTGATAGAGAGAGACAAGTGAGAGGTGATCACAAGCAGGGGGAGTGGGAGAGGGAGAAGCAGGCTCCCTGCCCAACAGGAAGCCCAATGCAAGGCTCCATCCCAGGACCCTGGGATCATGACCCAAGCTGAAGGCAGACGTGTAACTGACTGAGCCACCCAGGCACCCCAGAGCTAATCTTTTAAGGCAATGAAGCAGCAGTGTTGAGAAAGACAAAAGTGAAAAATTATGCAGTCCCATATGAAGGTACAGTAACTGCTATGATAAACAGCCCCAAATTCCAGTGATGTGACACAATAAAATTTTATTTCTTGCTCATGTAACAGTCTACAATGGCATCTTTTGGTCAGTAACAGTATTTGTGTCCTGTGGCTCTGCCCTCCCTGAGGTCCCTGGAGGCTTGCATTCAGTGGGTGGGATTGGGATATAGGAAGTTTTTATGGGCCAGGCCTGGGAGCAGCACATAGACTCGAATGGCCAGAAGTCAGCCATACGGCCCTGCTTAAAGACAAGGCATGCTTGGAAAAGTGGTTTAGCCATGTCTCAAAGACAACGGGAAATGGAGTTTGGTGAATACACAACAATCTCTGCCACAAGCTCCAAAGAGAGAAAAGTTGAAAGAATAGTTGCCAAACTATTATCAAAAAAAACAAACAAATGGGGACACCTAGGTGGCTAAGTCACTTAAGCATCTGCCTTCAGCTGTGTTCATGATCCCAGGGTCCTGGGATCGAGCCCTGCACTGGGCCCCCTACTCAGCAGAGAACCTGCTTCTCCTGTTCCCTCTGCCCCTGCTTGTGCTCTCTCTCTGTTAAATAAATCAATAAAATCTTAAAGAAAAAAAAAAAGGAAGGAAATTCTGACATATACTATAACATCACGAAAGTACAAATATTATATGATTCCACTAATACAAACTTTATAGAGTAGTGACATTCATAGACAGTGGAATAGTGGTTACCAAGTGTTGGAAGGAGGGAGGAATGTCTCTAGGCCAGGCTTATTCCTGAGCTACAGCCATGAATGCAAAACAAACAAACAAACAAACAAAATGTACACACAGGTTCCACAGATCCTGTCTGAACACTTCATCGCCTTCCGCTCTCCAGAATCCGCTCCCCCGTTCCTCCTTCTCCATTCTCTATCTCATCCTATAGCTCTGCTTTCAGTTGCCTGAACATCCAAGGGATTATTCTAGATGCTCTCTTTCTCCATCCCCGCATCAAAACCATCTGTTCAGCCAGAAGCCAGTGACATCCTTTGTGTCACTGCTCTAGGTCAGGTCTGCTTTATTCTCCACATTGATCACTAACAACAACTTGCTGATTGCTTTCAATACCTTCAATCTATTTCCATCCTTTGTCCACTGGTCCCCAAACAGATCATCCCAAAGTACCAGTCTAACTGCGTCACCTGCCTGCCACCCTGACTCATCTGCCCACTTTTCACCCTCCAGACAATGGTACGTGACGCCAGCAATGCCCATTTCCTCCCGGACACACCCTCTCCCACCGCGCCCAGCTCACTCCCCGCACTGTGCTAATTCTCAGATTTCCATGACGTCTCAGTGATATTCCCTCCTGCCTGGAGTGCCTTTCTCATCCCCTCCCTCACTTCTCTGTCAAGAGTCAGGTCAGACATCACCACTTCCTGAAAGCCTTTGGTGACTCCCCATCCCCATCCCCTATCTGGGTTAGTCGCCCCTCAGATGTGTCCTCCCAACCTCACAGATGCTCCTTGTACATTCATTTCTCCATCCACCTGGTTGTCAGCACCTAGGCCAGGGACTTTGCCTTTGCCTTTGGGCCACCAGAGTCCATCTATCTGCCTGGCATGTGTAGATGCTCAACAAATGTCTGTGGTCCCCACTAAGGGGGACTCAGTATTTCCTGGGAAAAGTTATAAAGACAAAGTGCCAGTGAAAAATAAAACAAAACAAAACAAACACCAGACATAGGTTAGTGCGCTCATTACACATTTAATCAAATCTTGATTGGGGAAGATTGGGTTTTTTGGACTACTGACTGTCCCCCAAGGTATTACCCTATGCTAGGGGAGTGACGCTGAAAGCAGCACTTTTCCCATCCCTGAGTCTGTCCCTGAACTGACTGCATTCAGGAATGCAGACACCGAAAATAATAAAACACAATTGGAAGCTAATGAAATACTCATTTGTACTCATCCTGGCCATTTTTCTACATGGGAGTAATTCCGTTTACATCTCTAGAAAGAAAATCTGGGTTTCATTTTTGTAAACTCAGAGCAGACTGTAAGGTGCCCGAAGACACCATGACACTCCGGCAGTGTTGCAGAGAATTCCGCATATTGCACATTTGCGGATGATACCACCACTCAGAAATGTGACATTTGCTTCTTACAAAGGAGAAACTATACTTTGCCCATAATCTGGCAAGTCGCTTCCAAATGCTGAGTGTAGGGCTGATTTGCTCCAAATTCCCAGAAGAACACATTCATGCAATTTCTATTTATAGGCTAAATCTAGTCACTACAAAAATGCACAATAACAAAAGACCGTTACACCCCTAGGGGATAACCTACTTGAAGGAAAACCACTGGTCTCTAGGAAAGCGCAGACCACAGAAGGCTGAACCCCAGCCCTGCTTCTGTGGAATTTGACCTGTGTAACCATGTCCCTTCCTCTCATAACCGTTCTCTGGCAGCACTTCTCTGTGGGCTTAATCCAAACCTTGTTTGCTGCCTCTCCCGATCCGTTTCTGGCACTTGGTATTTTGTGGAACTGGATTGAGTTAAGAGACCTAGAGAGTTTCAGTGGTGAGCAGCATGAATATATGAATGAAGGCGAATTCAAGGGCTCTGACTTCAAGAAAGGATAGGCAAGGGGCCCAGGTAATGTACAAGGATAAAATCCCTCTCCCCTTGGACCTAAAAATAAATGAAAAGAATTTCATGGCATGAATAAACAACATCTCATTCCTCCTGTAGGGGAACATTTCACACAGCGTTCTAGTACCCAGCGTTCATGCTTGCAATCCTTCATTTCTCACATTCTTATTTTAAGAGTAACAGATCAGCTTAGCTATCCTAATTTTAGGAATGTGGAAATCTTCCTCTCGCAGAGATCACATTGGTACTGAGCATGAATAAGAATGACAACAGGGTTCAAAATCATGTCATTCTTTTTCTGGCCCTCGCTCACCATAATCCTTGCCCTCCACTATCATCATTCTCCAGAAGATACATATCTACTTTCTAGAAGCCACCCCTCACGGCTACAGAAACCATCCACAGTGCACAGGTACTGCTGGAGGTCTGAGCCAGTACAGAGACCCAGAGGCTCTGCAAGCACCCTCAAATCTGGCACTATCCCCCAATCTTAGGATTTCTAAAAGAACACACCACTCCAGGGCACTCAGATCTGCTTGGGTCACCAGGATCCCAAGCACCTCCTGGGATGACAGGTGGTTATGATTCCTTTCCTCCTTCCCAGGTCACAAGGTCAGGGCCAAGGGAAAATTACCAAAAACAAAACTGTTGAGGGTTGACCTGCTAATATCAAAACGTACTATCAAGCCATGCTAACTAAAAATAGCACAGAACTCACACAGGAAAGACAGATCAATGGAAAAGTATGAAGCATCCAGAGATTAAATGTAAGCATGAACACACACACACACACACACACACACACACAGCTTACAAATTTATTATATGATACAAATATTTCAAATGGGTGATTCACAGGGAAAAGACTATTACCAAATACTACTGAAATCATGGACTACCAGTCTGGGGGGTGGGAAATGAAGATTGAGCCCTATCTTCCATTCCATATCCAAATAAGTTCTGAATAGATTAAGGTTCAAATGTTAAAAAAAAAAAAAAATCCCATAAAATAGCCAGGGAAAAGATTTATAGGTTTAAACTTTGCTACAGTTAAAAAAAAAAAGACATATGACATATGCTTATAGGTAAATAAATGTAACTTTGCAATGCATCTTTTTAAAGGTGAATATAGAAAGGCATCTTATAAATCAGTAAGGGGAAGAGGGATCTTCCACACACACACACACACACACACGCACAAATGAGCATAAAACAAGGAGGCAATTTACAAAGGTAGAAATACAAATAACACAAAATGCTGGTAGAGATCAAAGAAAAGCTCATTAAACAATGATATATCATATTTCACCTATCAGATTGGCAAACACTGAAAAGAGTGATCCTACCCAGGGCTGACTAGACAATAGCCAAGGGAAATAAGGTCCTGCTTGTGGGGAGTGGAAATTGATACCCTTTCGAGAACACAGTTTGGCACTGGGCATCTAACTTCAAAATGTATCATTTGACCGACAATTCTACTTCTGGGAATCTATCCTGGAGAAACAGTCAGCCGGGTATGGGAAGAGGAAGGCACAAACATGGTGAGGTCAGTAATGGGGGGATGGGAATGTAGCAAAGGGATGTACAACAGGTCTCAGGGACTAGAGAGGACAGAAGAGAGGATATTGGGCAGATTCCCTAGAGGAGGGGATGTTGGAGGTGAGTCTCAAAAGACAGGCAGAAGGAGGAACAGAAGGGATGGGAGGGCGGTGGTAAGACACAGTGAGAACACCATGTACCCGGGGATGTAAGCAGAGCCTTGGAGCCGGGGGCAGGGAAAGAGAAGGAGGAGAGTCAACGACAAGAATACCAATGAGGGCTGCTCATGATGCCCACTTTATGGATGACAAAACTGAGGTTTAGTTACACAGTTCAGATGGAACATAACTTGTAATGATAAAGCTTTTGAGCCAAGGTTCATCTGACTGTGGAGCCCAGGCCATGATGGGGAATTCGGGCTCTCCCCAGCTGGCCACTGTGGAAGGCATGTGGGAGGCACGTAGAAGGGGTGGATTCATCTTCCCCAAGTTTGCTCTGGTGGCAGTGTGGAGAGCAGATCAGAAGGCTCCCCGGAGGAAAGAGGACAACCAGGTAGGTGTTGGTTGCAAGGCAATGGGTGAGGAGAGACTAATTAAGCATGGATCGGTGGGCAGTTTGAGAGAGAAAACCCATAGAATTTAGGGACCTATTGAGCAAAAGGGTGGGAGGCAGAGGAGGAGTCATGACTGACCCCTGCTCTCCACCTGACATTCCACAATGAGCCAGTGCTAATATCCAAACAATTGCTCTTCTTCTTGAACACACATCTTTGCTCTCAGCCTTCCCTCCCAAGGAACATCACCCCCAATTGCCTTCAAGGTGAAAAGCCGTACTTTAAGCCTTTCTCCAGCGCTACCTCCTGAAGTCACAGAAAACTCTTCCTCTACTCCACTTAGAGAGTGAGTCTTGGAGCATTTTGTGTTGGCGTTTATCTGCCTGACCGTTAATCGGTTGTGCAGATACCTTGTTTTCCTCTCTTGTCCGCCTCCTGATGGCAAGGGCTACATGGCCACATTGTGCCCCTTCCCATATGTTTTGCAGTACAAAGCAGAGGCTCTTGGGCATGGTAAACATTAAATAGTTGAAATAAAGAAAACAAACAGCTTTCCCCCTTTTTCTGCTCTTAGATTTTGCCTTCTCAGCTTTTAGCAAAGAGATGGCTTAAATGTTTCTTGTTCCAGAAACCAAAAGAGTTGGAGGGAAGTTTTAGAATGCCTGTGGGAAATTTTCTTAATCCTTAACTGGCTGATAACACTGCAGGAAACTAGCTTAAGGAAAACAGTGATGAAACTATAAGGTCCTATTAGCGCTATTACCACTCCCCTGCTATAGTGAACAGGACATTTTGAGAGTAATTTCCAGTGGAATGTCTTCCAAATGTATATAAATAGTCACGGTCAGCCTGGTGAAAGTGTGTATTTCCAAGATGAACTGATAAACCAAGCGAGATAAAAGAGGTCAAGTGGACAAGATGGATTGCATAGGACATTTATAGACGAAGTTAGCACATTTTGCTGGAAAGCAAGTGCATAACCGCTCAGACACTCTATGGGTCTGCCTTATTTTAGAGAGCATGGTATAAAACTTTCATCTCAAAAACAAGGATAAATAAATGAGGGGAGACTGTTCACAGAACCAAAATATTTCAAACTCTACAGTAGGTCAGGCACAAACAAATATTCAAGCAAGAAATCAGGCTTATCCTTGGTAAAATGAGTCAACTCAAAACTTCACCATGTACTGTTTTGGCCAATGCTTTGGCCCCACAATGGGGCCCCTCCTAGAGTTGCCTTTCCTTTCAACCACTCCATATACCAAACCAGAATTTTCCAAAGTGTGTTTCCTGAAACACTAACACCAGAAAAATTTCCGTCAAGAGGGTTCCATAGTCAAGACATTTAGGAAATGTTTAGTGTCATAACGTCTCTTGGAGAATCATGCATCTTGACATCATGGAGTCTCTGAGAAGTCTTTTATAAGTAAACCTTCATTCTTCTTAATCATGTGCTTCCCAATTTATGTGGTCATGAAACCTTCTAAAGAGAACAAAAGTAAGACCATAGCGCTAGATTGAAACAGTGTTGCCTAATACCCTCTTGGGAACCACAAGATCTTATCCCCTCTAGTTTTCCTTCCTTCTTCTGAACCTCACTTGTTCCTTCAAAAGTCAATGGCCACATTGCTCATTTCCTCAGAGCCCAGAAAGGTGACTAGAAAACATGAAGAGATCATTTAATTCATCTGTGGATAACGACTTTTTTATTACACCTCCCTGGGAGCATTTACATTTTTACTGAAGCCTTCTGAAATATAATGGCTAAAGTCAAAGGAATGGTGCAAATGCCAAGACTCTCATGCCTCTGTGCCACATCAGAAAAGTCAGCTCTTCTTCCCATGCATAGGCTCCCCACCAGGAAGATGTAGGGAAGTTACAATCCCTCTCCTTGTCATCAAAGCAACCACTACAACAACAAAATACCATATGTGCTAACATTCACCCTCATCTTTACCTTGTCATGCTTTAGGGATTAAAATAAGAATTGCTTCCTCCTCCCTGACCCCTGGACTAGAATAGCAAATGGAACTATTCACATTCATAAAACCCAGGACGTCCCCCTACCCTGCCCCCATACCACTTATCACTCTGTACGCCACAGTAGCTCACTTATCTGTCTCAGCCACCAGCTTTCTCTGTCTCATCTTCTTCTGTGTGCCCAGAACCTGGTCCAGGACAGGGGACATCACAGGAAATCAATCACCTAATGAATACAGAAATGTATTTGTTGGTTGGCTTTTAATCCTACAGGACTAACAATCCCATTTCCAAGAAGAAATTTAAAAGGAGAAGATAAATATATGACACTACAGCAGTGAGAGTCTAATGATCCCATTCAGCCATCCATATTATTTGAACATTGCCATATAAGGAACTACAGAAGAAACAACAGAAAAATAAAAGGTTTGTAAGATCCAATTCCTGCCTTCAAAGAACTTAAAATAATGAAGGAACAATCATAACCCTTCTACTGGCCTGCAACATGGCTGATGCAGGACAGCATTGCTGAGAACTAAGTGTCCTGAACACCCTCTCCATCTCCGTATTAAGAACACAAACATGTATTAGATTGAAAGTTTCGCCTGGCCCCCAGGGCCAATAGCTGAAAATAAGGGAGCTTTCTGGTGTAAGGAGGGTTGCCCACAGGATACCTAACAGACTTACATGTTTCTGCTGCTCAGTGCTATCTAGGCACTCGCATAGCAGACAAAAGATGCAAGGGACCAGGCTCACAGCGGTGGAGGTGGGGGGTGGCTGAGGAAGTCGGGGTGGAGCTGGGCAGCTTCGCTGGTGTGTGTGATAGCAGCCGAATGGGGAACATCTGTGTCCTGTCAGAGTTTCCTAGAGGTCTTCTCTAACTGCAGTGTGAGCAAATTAAGATTGATAAATTGTAGGGCTCTTTCTGGTTTTAAAGATCCCAGATGTTCTGCGAAATTAATGGATGCTCTATCTCCACGCAATCTGACACCAAAACAGAACTTTGAAAACATCCCAGACCCCCGCTCCCCCAACACCCAGGCAGCACTCCTTCTTTCAGCTCAGATTCCAGGGGCACACCCATATATTTAGTTGGCGACAGTGTGTGTGTGTGTGTGTGTATGTGTGTGTACATATGCACACACATGCATTTTCAGACTAGAACTTATCTTCACTCTAGACCATGTATACAGTCTTGACCAACAAATGTACATCTGTTAACACAAACTGCCCAACTAAGTTCCTTAAACACCAAACTGTCCATTACAGAGTAATTCCAAGAAAGATGAGATCATTTGTGTCATTTGGAAACTATTGTTTTACCCAAACACAGCACACTGCTAATAATAATACCTAGGATTGTTCTGTTCTTATTATCCAGCACTGAGTTCACCAACCAGTTCTCTACATGGCCAACAGCATGGGGTTTTTTTTTTTTTTATATCAGTAGAGAATTATCACATGTAGCTCGAGGAAAATTATTCATGGCACTTAACTAAAACGATTCGATTTCCATGAGACTCTGAAGATCAGATACAAATGGAGAACAGCCTCTTGGTGGCCTCCTAAGTAACCACGCAACTCCAAAAGAAGTATCTCTAATGAAGGTAGTTCCCTTAGAAAAAGAACTGACTAGAAGGCAATATCCCTAACAAAGGAAAAGCATCCTAGGAAGACACCAAAGCCAAAAAGAAAATGCAGACCACTGGGTCATTCTGATAAATACCACTGGATCATCTACTTCCAGGTTTTCTTTCCAATTAGGGCATTTAAGGATGAATTTTTTTTTTTTTTATTAACATAAAACGTATTATTTGCCCCAGGGGTACAGGTCTCTGATCAACAGGCTTACACATTTCACAGCACCCACCATAGCATATACCCTCCCCAATGTCCATAACCCAGCCACCCTATCCCTAGCCCCCACCCCCTAGCAACCCTCAGTTTTTTTTCCTGAGATTAAGAGTCTCTTATGGTTTGTCTCTGTCCCAATCCCATCTTGTTTCATTCTTTCTCTCCCCACCTCCCACAAACCCTTGCCCTACCCCCCCAAACTCCTCATATCAGAGAGATCATATGACATTGTCCCTCTCTGATTGGCTTATTTCACTCAGCATAATACCCTCTAGTTCCATCCATGTCATTGCAAATGGCAAGATTTCATTTGTTTTGATGGCTGCATTGTATTCCATTGTATATATATACCACATCTTCTTTATCCATTCATCTGTTGATGGACAGCTAGGTTCTTTCCATAGTTTGACTACTGTGGACATTGCTGCTATAAGCATTCAGGTGCACATGCTCCTTTGGATCACTACATTTGTGTCCTTAGGGTAAACACCCAGTAGTGCGATTACTGGGTCGTAGGGTAGCTCTATTTTCAACTTTTTGAGGAACCTCCATACCGTTTTCCAGAGTGGCTGCACCAGCTTGCATTCCCACCAACAGTGTAGGAGGGTTTCCCTTTCTCCACATCTTTGCTGATATCTGTCATTTCCTGACTTGTTAATTTTAGCCATTCTGACTGGTGTGAGGTGGTATCTCACTGTGGTTTTGATTTGTATTTCCCTGATGCTGAATGATGTGGAGAACTTTTTCATGTGTCTGTTGGCCATTTGGATGTCTTCTTTGCAAAAGTGTCTGTTCATGTCTTCTGTCCATTTCTTGATTGGATTATTTGTTCTTTGGGTGTCGAGTTTTAAAAGTTCTTTATAGATTTTGGATACTAGGCCTTTATCTGATATGTCATTTGCATATATCTTCTCCCATTCTGTCTGTTGTCCTTTGGTTTTGTTGACTGTTTCCTTTGCTGTGCAAAAGCTTTTGATCCTGAAGTCCCATTAGTTCATTTTTGCCCTTGCTTCCCTTGCCTTTGTTGATGTTTCTAGGAAGAAGTTCCTGCAGCTGAGGTGGAAGAGGTTGTTTCCTGTGTTCTCCTCAAGGATTTTGATGGATTCCTTTCTCACATTGAGATCTTTCATCCATTTTGAGTCTATTTTTGTGTGTGGTGTAAGGAAATTGTCCAATTCCATTTTTCTGCATGTGGCTGTCCAATTTATAACACACTTATTGAAGAGACTGTCTTTTTTCCACTGGACATTCTTTCCTGCTTTGTCAAAGATTAGTTGACCATAGAGTTGAGGATCTATTTCTGGGCTTTCTATTCTGTTCCATTGATCTATAGGTCTGTTTTTGTGCTGGTATCATACTTCCTTAATGATTACCGCTTTGTAATAGAGCTTGAAGTCTCGAATTGTTATGCCACCAACTTTGGCTTTCTTTTTCAACATTCTTCTGGCTATTTGGGGTCTTTTCTGGTTCCATATAAATTTTAGAATTATTTGTTCCATTTCTTTGAAAAAAACATGATGGCCTTTTGATAGGGATTGTGTTAAATGTGTAGATTGTTTTAGGTAGCATAGACATTTTCACAATATTTGTTCTTCCAATCCAGGAGCATGGAACATTTTTCTATTTCTTTCTGTCTTCCTCCATTTCCTTCATGAATACTTTATAGTTTTCTGAATACAGATTCTTTGCCTCTTTGGTTAGGTTTATTCTTAGGTATCTTATGGTTTTGGGTGCAATTTTAAATGGAATTTGTTCCTTAATTTCCCTTTCTTCTGTCCTGTTGGTGTATAGAAATGCAACTGACGTCTGTGCATTGATCTTATATCCTGACACTTTACTGAATTCCTGTACGAATTCTAGCAGTTTTGGAGTGGAGTCTTTTGGGTTTTCCACATAAAGTATCATATCATCTGCAAAGAGTGAGAGTTTGACTTCTTTGCCAATTTGGATGCCTTTAATTTCTTTTTGTTGTCTGATTGCTGAGGCTAGGACTTCTAGTACTATGTTGAATAGCAGTGATGATACTGGACATCACTGCCATGTTTAAGGATGAATTAAATAGAGTTTATCCTCTATGACATCATCCTCAGAAGTTTAAAATTTTCCTAAACATCCCTAAATTCCCTATCAAGGGTTGGTAAGAAGACTTAAAACAATGATTTGAGGTGTTCAAGTTCTTTTAAGGAAAGCACGTCTGGACACAGGCCCCAAGTCAGCAGCTGCAAGGATGGGAAGTCCACTGGCTTCCTCAGCTGCTTGTTATCTGGTTTTCAAAGTTATTCCATTGCAGAGCCCAGTGACCACAACAGCAAGCCAGCTTCATTCATCCCTTCATTCATCCATTCAACAAGTCCTTAGGGAGCACTGGTGATTCCACAACCTGGGATACATTAGCGCATAATAAAACTGTGGTCCCCAAAACTTGATGCTGGGACCGGGAGCCTCAGTGGGGAGCTTACTAGAAATACAGATTCTTGGGTTCCACCTCATACCTACCACATACTCAAGGAGGGTGGCTGGCGATCTGGTTTCTTAACAAGCCCCCCAGGAGATTCAGAGGCACATTTAAGTTAGGGAACCTCTGACACAGCCCAAGGCCTCACTCTCACCGAGTGTATCCACTTGTGGAGGAGATGGGCAATAATGAATAAATAACAAATGTGTGATATAATGTGAGGCAACAGTTTTTGTTTTTTTTTTAAGTAACTCGAGGAAACAAGGAGAGAGTAATGGGGTGCTATGTCAGATAGAGTGTCAGGGAAGAAGAGCTTTGCTTCGAAGCAGAGCATGAAGCCACGGCAGAGGAGGGATACAGAGCCCACCCAGCATCACTGCTGCCTCCCGTCTCCCTTCAGAGCTTCTGGTAAACATCAGACTACACTGGAGACACGCTTGCCTTACCAGCCATTCCAGAATGCCTATGGGAATTTGAATCTCAAGGAAAAGTTAAAAAAAAAAAAAAAAAAAAACAACAACAACAACAAAAAAAAACCTAGTACATGCTCCAAACCTTCAACTAAGTTTTGAAATCAGAAGATTACAAAATACCCCAAAGTCTCAATGATTTCACTTACCATTTGCAATAGACATAAGAGAGACCTTCTTGACAGCGAAGATTATGAAAACAGAAAACAAGCTGCCAAAGAAGACATAGGAATCCTTTCCTGAAGGAAAGATTATTCCCCAACACTCATGGTTCATGTGCAGTTCCAGTGGGACGGAAGCCTGAAGCAGACCCTTTGGGGTCACGTTTATGCCTGAAATCATAAACATCTTCTACATCATTTTTCCAGTGCTTTTAACAAAAATCCTCAAATATATGGAAGAACAGAATGAGGATCCCACATAGATATGCCATCTAGAATCCAAAATGTTAACTTTTTGCCATATTTGTTTTACCTAGATAGATAGATAGATAGACAGACAGGTAGATGTAGATAGATAATAAATAGATACAGCAAGTCATTGGAAAATAAGTGATATCATGTCCCTTTACCCTTGAATATACAATCATGCATCTCCTAAAAATCTATTTTTCCCTACAGAATAACAGTGTTATTATCATTCCTTAGAAAATTATTAACAATTTTTCTGATATCTAATAATTTCTAATCCATATACAAGTTTCAAAGGTTTCCTTTAATTACTTCTTTTGGTGATAACTGCAATATGCTCATCTTGGTTGGGTAGAGATTTGAGTTTCATCCGGTTCTAAATACAGACATAGGTATAGACACTGAAATTATACTACAATTTAAGATGATGATGATCACAAACCCAATAGTTATAATAATTTGTGAAGAAATGTTAGAAAAGGAAGAAGAGATCCCAGAAAAAGAGACTGAGCCCACTATCAATTAAATGTTTTTGTCTCCCCAGAATTCATATATTGAAATCCTCATCCTCTCCCCAACCGTGTGATGGCATTAGGGAGTGAAGCTTTTGAGAGATAATTAGATCATGAAGGTGGAACCCTCATGAAATGAATAGTACCTTTAAAATATCATCATGTGAGGGTAGAGCAATTAATCAGCAGGCTCTAAACCAGGAAGTGAGTCTTCACTAAACACCAGATCTGCCAGCACCTTCATCTTGGACCTCCAGTCCCCAGAACTGAGAAATAAAAGTTTGCTATGTAAGCCACCCAGGCTGTGATAATTTGTTATAGCAGCCTGAACTGACAAGGACAGAGCCTGAATACATTCACTCATTTATTCAGTAAATAAGCTTCTCATCAGACCCACAGAGATATAGAAGACAGACACTTTCCCTGTATTTTGGGGATCACCTCAGCCAGTAGAGGAGAACTCAGAAGCAAGGAGAAATAGTTACCACGTAATGGGAATCCCTTTGTTGGCTCAGGACCCAACATCTTTCATCATACTGCCAGTCTTGAAAAATTCTTTTTACTTAGAAAATGGGTTTTTTTTTAAAGATTTTATTTATTTATTTGACAGAGAGAGAGAGATCACAAGTAGACAGAGAGGCAGGCAGAGACAGAGGGAGAAGCAGGCTCCCCACTGAGCAGGGAGCGAGATGCAGGGCTTGATCCCAGGATCCCGGGATCATGACCTGAGCTGAAGGCAGATGGTTAACTGACTGTGCCACCCAGGGACATCTGAAATGGGATTTTAAATTTGCGGTGGACTCACTCATGGTTTAGAGGGCCCTGTGTCTCAGGGACATAACCTACACTTCTAAGATCAGAGAGCCAAGCAGATGGACAATGGATGACCAGTCAAGATCACCTTGGATAGAGACACAAATAGAACCAGGGAATGCCAGGTCAAGGAGTATCTGGGCACTGCTGAATGAATCTTTGGCTTCTTTAGCATTTGAATCGTGGGGGGTGGGGGAGGGACATCTCTCCTGCATTCCTTTTTTACAAAGTTTGTCTAAAAACTGGAAAATGCAAGACATAAAGCTTGACTCTCGGTGACAAAAGTAAACTGTAAAACCATAATCTTTAAACGGAAGGCTACAAATTTAAGAGAATATAAGGTCTATTCATTGAAAAAAAAATTTATGTAACATCTATTAGAAGAATCAGACAGGGGCGCCTGGGTGGCTCAGTGGGTTAAGCCTCTGCCTTCGGCTCAGGTTATGATCCCAGGGTCCTGGGATTGAGCCCCACATTGAGCTCTCGACTCCACGGGGAGCCTGCTTCCTCCCCTCTCTCTGCCTCCTCTCTGCCTACTTGTGAGCTCCGTCTGTCAAATAAATAAATAAAAATCTTAAAAAAAAAAAAAAGAAGAAGAAGAAGAATCAGACAATGTAAGAGACTCAGACAATCTTCATGAGTTTACAAAGCTTTAGGAAGGAAAGTACCAGTGACTTTCAGAGGACACAAAGTTATTGTGGTGGCACAATTAGGTTTAAAGCATAGGTTTCTTTCTTTACCACCTGAGGCTGTCTCCAGCAGCACATAATGGCCTTGATGAGATTTAACATTACATGAGTCCTTTGTTAGTATTATTACATGTAAGTTTCAGGAGGGCAGAAACTTTGTTTTGTTCCCTGATGGCATCCCCCATAGTGCTGAACACATGTGCTGTCTGGCACATAATAGGTGCACAATATGGTTTTTAACTAAATGAACATACATAACTGAGGTCATGCAATATATCACAACATCTCCTCCCATTGTGTAGTCAACACTTTTAATTTGTATGTAACTTGTTTTACCTCCCACACTTCACAAGGCCAAAGAGGTAACAAGGGCAATGATGATGATTTAAATAGGTCAGGATATTTTTTTTCCTCGGAACTGATCTTACTTTTCAGAAGCGCTTTATTCTAATTTTAGTCTCACATAACGAAAACCATGCCAGGGAAGCTATTTCATCCTACTCTTTGAGGGGGGAAAAAAAAGCAACACTAATGCAAGTTATTGGTGTAACTTCAACACTAATCCATTGATCCTCTTCCCATCTTATGAAAGCAAGGAGAACTACATCACAGATTTTCTTTGACTTAACAAGAACCAAAGTTCTATCTAGCTCACTTCAGCCATTCATGTATCACTTGGACAGTAGCCTAATTGGCATTGAAACCAAAGCAGTGTTCTCAATAGCAAATACATTTTAGAGACAATTTCTGTGGCTCCTGAGACCCTTCAGCAACTTCTCTAACTGTTCCTCAAGAGACAGTAGATTAATCTTTAACTCTGATTGAATTTCCTGATACCAAATGGCTTCTCAGTCTTCTCTCAGTTAGCAATTTGCCAGTCATTTGGGATAAACAGTTAATAATTACCAAGACTTTGGAATTCTCCACACTCTGTGAGGTAATTTTTATAAGTTTAATAACCATGCAGATGGCTCCCATTAACATTCTCAGTGTTTCACAGCAATTGGAGGCAACCTCCAAACCTCACCATTTGCTTTCTTAATTCTATTTGCAATTATTTGAATACTTTATGAAAAGGTGGTGGCATCTCTCTGTGGAGATGGGACACCTACCAACAATGGCCAAAATCTTCCACCTGGTGTTTCTCAGGCTCAGTTAGAAACTCCAGCTGGGCTTCTGCTCCTGGCTAGGAAGCAGCAGGGCTGCCTCCCATGGTGCCATTTTATTAACTCGCTCCAGGAAGCAATGCAGTGACAAGCAGACATTGTTCTTCGGCTGTCTGCAGATCAGCCTCAGTGGGAAGAGAATGATCCCTTGAACAAATGAGAGAGAGTACAAAGAAGGTCCTGCAATGCATGGTCTTCCCTGATTTCACTTTTTAGAGAATGAGGCAGTGGACAGAGTATCCCTTCACCTCAGCTAGTCGGAGTCACACTATGTGCCATGCTTGCTTCAAAAAACGGTACAGGGATTAACATCGCCCTATGCAAAGATGACATGCAAATTCCTGGAGCACACTTTTAAATGCGATGCTGTGTGAATTTTACCCCAACAAACAAATGTGTAGACAAATAAGTGCCTCCTAGACAGTGGAAAATCAGTAAGGAGATATGTATATTAAGTGGCCCTTCAGTTATATCTTAGGAAGCACCATACCTGTCAACTAGACAGTATATGTCACTAAGGGCAATCTTCACTCTCCATAGCTACTATTCTAGAATAGAAAACAAGGAAAAGAAAAAACAAAACAAGAAAGTAGAACAGGAGAAAAGGAATTCTTTTAGAAGAAAACCTCTCTGAAAATAATTTAACATGGTAAATAGAAGAAAATTCAAATAATCTTCCCTAATGCAGAGAGAAGTTAAAAAGAAGGAGCAAGAGACATGATAGAGAAGACAGTGTTTTAACCTAAAAATTGCAGTAATTTCTGAAAAAGAAAACAGAATATTTGAGATAGAAGCAATAACTTAAATTTCTCTGAGTGTGTAGATTAAAAAAAAAAAACCCTCCAAACAAAATCAGTTAATATAAATCCATAATTAGATATCCTTTTGGAAAAAAAAAAAGTGAATTATCAGAATGCCTCAGTCAATGTGTTGACAGAAACAGAAACCTCTGCAAATAGATTAACTGTGCATCCGTGGGGAGAGTACAGGAGAATCTCACAGAGGTCCACTGATGGCAGTATGGCTAGACTTCCAGGGAAAAATAACCATAATCAGGAGTTTTTCTTTCTACCTTCATCTCCCACAATTCAACTTCACTCCCTGACTGTTTCTTCCAAACTGGTCCATGAACTGACCTCCTTGCTTATTTGCTTATACATAGCTCAGAATGGCGACTCCTCAATGAAACATCTGTACTTGAGTCCCCATTATCTTGGAGCTTAAATTCCTACAACTAAAAAGAACTCAGTTTCTGCTCCTCGCTTAGAAGTTTCTGGATAAGATTACTGATGGCCCAGCTTTGGCGTGGTCCAATTAGCTGTCACCAAAAAGGCAGGGCCATACTGTGATTAGAGCTGCTCCATGTTCACTAGGAAGGGGTTACAGAATTAGAGGAAATTATTGAAACCTCCAATCCAGTGAATTAAGAAATAAATTCTACAAGCACCCAAGCAGGAAAAATATTTACCGACTATGGAACAAAAATGAGTGTGGTCTTAAGCGACCCTGCAATATTAACACCAGAAAGACAAAGAAGCAGAGTCTACTCAGTTTTGAGGGGGGAAAGGTCATGAATTTTGTATTCAACCCATATAAACATATTCTTTGACTGAAAGATGTTCTCAGACCTACATGAGATTTTTTTTTTTAAATACCTTCCACAAGACAGTGTCCAGGCTCACCAAATGGAGAGGCAGTTATTACCAACCTCATGCCACGTGGAAATCTTGAATGAAGCAACAGAAGAGCATAGCCATGAAGCTCTACCCAGTTTGACTGGAAGTACTTTTCGGTAGATTGGTCAGGGAGAACAGACACCCATCCCACCATAGCCTCATTAGCAGCTACTCTGCACCAGCTACAGGTAGCATAGGCAAGGGCAGCTGCCCCTAACACCAAGGTGGGAGTGGTTGGGACAGAACTGTTCACTCTATCACCAGAGTCTGTGGAACACACCAGATTCCTACACATGTGAGGAGCAGTGAATTAGGGCCCTGAACTGGGTCCAGCTGGACTTTCTACTACCTGTACTGGGAGCTTGGAATCCAACTCCGAGATTGAGGCACAGTATTTTATACACAAAGCTATAAACAAATGCTCCCTGGCTACAGAGGATACTAACCGCAATTAATAACTCTAAGTATTGATAAGTCATTGACTGAATATTCAGTGTTTCACTCTAAAATTTCTGTGCATTTATAGTAATGACCCATATCTGGTTGATGGATAATGAGCACATCAAGGGGACATACATGGTGGCAAAGCTACTTTGTCACTGTCACTGACAAGGAAAGGAAACCTCTGTGTTTACTACATGAACAATATATGTCATTCTGGCTAAATCATTAGCAGATTAGTAAATAAGTAATAAATAAAACATTAAAAAATAAATAAATAAATAAATAAATAAATAAATAAAACATTAACAAAGGAAAGCCTGAAACAATAATAATGGTGATCTTACTTAACACTCAACCATATACAAGATAAGTGTGAAGAACTTTCCTTGCTTACAACCTTGTGACCTTTATATAAGCCAAATGATGTATGTTACTATTCCTATTTCAGAGCTCACTAAATTGCAGCTCACAGAGATTAAAGAACTAATCCACACTTGTGTGACCAGAACCAAGCTGAGGCCCACACTCAAATCTGTCTGATTCTAAAGCTTGTGATTTTAATCACTTCTAGTTTATCCTCTTCTGAAAGTCAGTTACTAGGAAAGGCTGGCTAGGAAGGATCCTCTTATACAAGGTCAGTTAGTCTGAAAATTGCTAACCAATTTCCAACTTCTAAAAAGCTAAAAAAAAAATAAAACAAAAACTCCAAAACCAGATAGGTAGATACACCAAGCAGATATATTGAAATAGTAGAGAACAAATAAAAGTCCTTTCTACCAAAAAGGAGTATTCTGAAGTTTAAAAAGTCAGTCTCAATTTTTTCTTTGAACATCAGAGAAAGGATATTGTGAAGAATGAACTAGAAGGATTGCTGCAAATTTTGCCTGTCTGATATATATCCCATGTTGAAACAAGTTTCAGAAATTTCCTTTGAAAGACGATGCTTAACATAAATGTTCTGAAATTTTCCTTTGTTTTCTCACATAGTTTATGATAAGTGAATCAGAGATGAATGAGTTATATAATCATTTAAATTAAGTTTATAAATCTTTACAGTATGGGAAATGCCAATATTTCATATGATGCCATGTGAAAATACCAGGATACAAATTTTATACAGTATAAAGTCCTGTATATTAAAAAATGCTTAGAAGATCTACATTAAGGACATACCCTAAAAGTTTGAGAACTTGGGGGTTTGGTTGGATCAGTTATGAGTTATATTGTTCCTTTTTTTACTTCCTTTTTTTCCAAATTTTTTTGAATGTGTACAGTTTTATCATCAAAAATATAAACTTTATTTTTTAAGAATTGTGACTTGGCCCACAACTTTGTTAGTGCCATTGGCTCAGTGGAAAGAGCACTAGATTCAGGAGACCCGAATGTTCTAAGGGGAAAATCTGCTCCATCAGCCATGGTTATCCAAAAATGAAGTCACTAGCCCTACATGCCCAAGTCTCTTCATATGCAAAATGAAAGGCTTAGAACAATGATCTCCAGTGTCCCTTCCAAGTCCACAGATTATACTGCCATCATGCACACTCCATTGGATAACTCGTGGCCAGTTTGTCAAGCAAACTTCCCACTAGAGGAAGTGTAATTGACCAAGAGGTCCAGCTGATCCTCTGAAATCCATCTTCACCTCTGCGCCAGGGCCACATTTCCCACAGGCTTCTCCCAGCCCATGGCTGAGCACAGCAGGGCGTACCTGGGAGGCACAGAACCCCTCTCAGACACAGAACCTGGCTTTGGCTCAAGGACTCCCTAGTAGCCATGCTGAACCTTCCTTGAACCGCACAGCTATCTTGGAGGTTTCCACCCAACCTCTTCCTTCTCTTCTTCACTCAGGGTTAGACTTGCCTTGTGGTCTGATGGCTCTCCTTCCTTTCCTGGTTCACCCTACATTTTTTCCTCACACAGGTGTTTCTCCTGTTTCAAAGGTTTCTACCTTTGTGGACTAATCTCATCTTGGTATCTACTCCCCAGAGGACCCAGACTAACCCAGCCGACTGGTAGATCCACAAACTAGACCTGTATTACAGTCCAAAAAGAGTCATATTCTATTGTCTGTAGACAAAAAACAAAAACCTTTTTTCAATAAGTCTTTCCTGGGTTTATTTTAAATTTGCTCTTGTTTCTTCCTCTCTATCAGCCATATGTATCTCTTCAGCAACTTCTGACTCCCCACTTCAGATCAGATAAATTTCGTTTTTCATTTCTGTCATCTACAACATTAGAGGAATCTTCCTCTGAGATTTTCAGTATAATTAATCATTTTCATTCCAGTGTGACCCCCCTCTTCATGACTAAGGGACCCTTTCTTGCTCAAGTCCTCTATTTTTAGTAGAGTAGCTTCCACCTTTCATAGTTGGTTGTCAGTCTCCGTCCATCATGGTTATTTGTCGGTCTTTGTCCGTCTTAGTAACTCCTTTGAAAATATCAATAATTCAACTTTCCCTGACTCTTCTGTCTACTCCTTCCAGGTTGAGGATATTGAAATCCAAAGGTCTTCCTGCTGTGCTGTTTAGGATCTTGTTTGCAAGCTAAATGAGACAGTCTCCCAGATTTAAAGTCAGAATTCCACATCAAGATTTCAGAAAAAGACACCCTTATGCTTTGCTTTGGTAATTAGGAGGAAAAACAAGCAACTCTCCAGGGAAGTAGAGTCCTTTCCTTGATGAGCTCTCAGTAATCTAGGGACTCCACGGGAGACATTTCCTCCTCTGGGTGAGGGGCATCGGGTCCTGGGGAGGGTCACTACCTAGAATGCAGCCAGTGCCCCTTCAGTCCCCCAGCAATGGGCTCTGTGTCTGTGGGGCTTGCACAGGGAGCATTTCATCTTCCTGGTGATGTAAGATTTGGCTCAAATTCATGGATTCTTGTGGCGGCTGTTGTGCCTGTGCCAAAACCCTCACAGAGTGATGCTCAAAGAGATTAGGAAGGAGAGAGCCCCCTGCCTGTGCACAGACGAGATCATGCCTTGTGACGAAAGGTGCTTTGATTCTGACCCTTTCTCAGAGCTGTCTCCAAACTCACTCGAAACCAGAAATCCTCAGGTTGCCACAGATAAGACAAACTGGAGGCCTGGTCAAAGCAGAGGGCACTGCCAAGTTCCTCAGAAATAGACCTGGTCCAACCTTGAAGGCACAGGATGGGTCTTACCCCACCAGAGAGAACCATCTGATTCCTGGGTCCCAGGGCACTAAATCAGCATCCCTACAAATAAGCATTTGAACAAAATGACTAAACAGAAGGCTTTTACTCAGTGAACAAATACCAGATTTTTTTCTACCTCTTGTTCCTGTTTCTACTTTATTGTCCTCAGGGAATGTAGAAAAAGCAAATATTATCTATAGCGATTTCCTCTTCTCAGAGACCACATGCATGAGGCTTTGCGTCCCCAAAGAATTTGTAACCTTTCTCTAATATCCTCTCTTGGGTTATTTATTGTGTCGTTTCCAAAACAAACAACTAGACAACTGAAACATGGTCTTAGACAAAGAGGTTTAGGGACACTTTATTGGTTTAGGGCAGCAGGCAGGACGCCTGCCTGGGGAACAGAGGAGCCCCCTTCTTTCAGCCTGTTAAACTCTGTTGGGTTTATCCAGTCACCCGTGAGTGCCTCAAGAATACATGCCACCCCCCACCCCAACCCCGCTAAGGGGAGGGCACTTTGCGACAGAGAAACTCCAATTTCCTAACATAAATCTCCTGCTAATGCCCACATTCCTCACACACCTCCTAGACAAGATTTGGGATTTTCTTAGTGTACTTAGACTGAAACTTCAAAACTTGTTGTTAATCTTAAATTTAATCCCAGGTTACAAATAGCCTCACTAAAAAGTAAAAAATTCTATCCTCATCGGTATGGGTGCAATTCCCTTCCTTCCAAAAGTATTCTTTCTAAATCTAAATGTTATTGCAAATCTCCTAAAATGGAAGAAATGAAGTGCTGGGTGTCAGGGAGAGAGAACATCCTAGAGTCAGGGGCTAAAAGCTTAATAAAACAGACTAAGGCTTTGGGGACTCCAAAAATGTCATGAATTTAACAAAAGAATAAGAACGAAGACACTCCCAACCATGTTTGGGGATTTGGGATAAATTCTTATTATGGATGGCCCCCCAAAAGAATTCTCTTTAAATACATTTACCACCTGGGTGGCTCTGTCAGTTAAGTGTCTGCCTTCGGCTCAAGTCCTGATTCCAGGACCCTGGGATTGAGCCCCACATCTGGCTCCTGCTCAGCTGGGAGTCTGCTTCTCCTTTTGCCTCTCCTCCAGCTCATGCTCTCTCTCTGTCCCCCCGACCCTCTCAAATAAATAAATAAAATATGTAAAATAAATAAATAAATACTTCATTCATGTACAACTCCAGAGAACATTTCAAAAATGATTTGATGCTGTACAGGTGAACTAAAAGCCATACCATCCCTGAGAAGCTAAACTCTTTAAGCAGACAATACGGCGAAACTGGATGGTCCAGTGGAATAAGTTCATGTGAAGCTATTGTGTCCATAGTTCAACTGCTTTCTTAAAATCTTAACTGAAGGTGATTGTAAAGTGAGTAAGAAAATATATCATGTGATTTTCTTAAGAAATTGGGCCGGTGATATAGTGGTTCACTGGTGAACAGTGAACTCATTTGAGGACAGTGTTACAACTGAGCAAAGTCATCTTCGTTAATGACGTAGACTGACCAGTAGCTATCTCAGTCAATAAAGCATGTGACTCTAGATCTCTAGGCCATGAGTTCAAGCCCCATGTTGGGCATAGAGATTACTTTAAAAAAGTGGAAAAAGTAAACAGAATTTGAAGGAAACCCAGAGAGAAGTAAAATGGAATTAGAGGTATGAAACTTATCCCAGGGAAAATTCTTCTTTCAGCAGAAAATGACCCAAAATTCAGACTTCTAAAAGTATGGATGAGACTGGAACAGCATAAAGAAACCAAGGAGGGTGTGAGAAACACATGCTGAATTCATGCTGTGTAAGAGAGAAACTGGAGACCAGCATTCAGTGGGGACGAAAGACGCTGCTTGTCCTGAGAAAAGATTTTCCCACTCCCTACAAATTTGTTAATTTTCGTCTCCAGTTCTGTAAAACAGAATAACCAGATTCCAATGACCTGAGGGAAATAGAAGTTTGGGCTGTATTTAGTATGATGGAAATTGGGACCAAGGTTCTCACTTCCCTTCAGGACAGTAATCCCGATAACACCAGAAATACCATAGTCGCATTTTTGAGTTCATGATATTAGTACATTTACATGGTTACTTGAATCCATGCATAATGACCATGACCTAAGGAAAATATTTAAAAACTGTGTGCGTGGCTTTTGCCCGAAATGGCAACAGGGAAGAATGGAGTGGGAGCACCACCATAATTCAGGTGGAAATGGTCACATATGAGAGAAAGCAGGATTTTATGTAAGGGGGACATTTCAGGGGCACTTGAAGGAAAGAAAAGAAACCTGTTCCCAAGAGTGACTGTATTAGGAGAAAAAAGATTCCAAGACGAATAGCTTAAACCACTTTATCCTGACCCTTAAATGCCAACACAGACAGCCCCCTGAGGCTGTTAGGAATATCCGAGAGCAACTGTGAAGAAGGCAACAAGAGCTACATTCGTAGAATTGTCTCCAGTCTTCTTCGGTGCTGGAAAATGCAGAATTAGCCAAGCTAAAAATGTTTATTGAGAATTGTTAAGGACTTAGGACTTGTTGGGGATACTTTAAACACACTAAAGAAGTATATAATGGAATTATCTTTTTTTTTTCTAATTTGGAATCCCATGACTTAAAAACAATTAGTGGGTAATAGAAGTTGGTGCAAAGTTATATTGAGTTCTTGGATTTAGTCATGAAGCCCAAGAGAATTTCATAGGAGAGTAAGAGCAGAAGCATCAATGGAAGCTTCCTAGAAAATGTGGTTTTAAAGGTTAAGTCAGATGTGAATGGGCAGCAAAGAAGGAAACAATATTCTATAAAATAATAATAAAATTAAATTAATTAAGGAAAGACAAGACAGCAAACACAGCTTGAAGGGAGAGCACCAGCCCCAGAGGGGCTGTGATGAGGAGCTCTGTGTGACACATTCTCAGAGGGTGAGTGTAGGGTCAGATGAGGAAGAAAGGCAGAGCGAGGCAGGGATATGTATACTCCATAATAAGAAAATAAGTAGCCACTTAGTTTCTGACGAGGGAGTCAAGCCAACCAGCTAATAAGACTTGTGCTGACATCCAAGCATGGGTAATGAGTGTAGAGTAAAAAGTGGTGATTATAGCAACATAGACAAGGGAAGAGAAGAGAAACATTCCAAACAAAAGATGAGAGAGACATTTCAAAGGCACAATCCTGAGGACTTGGTAGCTAACCTCCTGACCCGGATCTCCAGGGGGCAGCCTCTGACCACCCACCACCAGGATCTGACTGCCATCATCTGAGCAGGACACAATGTGTAACTCATTCCTCCCAAATAGTCCTTGCTGGGGGTAGATGGCAAGAGGAATCTGTATTCTGTCGACTCACAGGCAATGTCTGAATATTGGGAATGAAGACCACAGTATATGTTGCAAAACAAAAAACACACATTGAGATGGAGATGGAATGTGGAGCAAAATAAGCCCTCAAATGTCCACCCCGAGGTCCCCCTGTCAGCAACATCACTAATGCCTAATGAGAAAGTGGTAAGATAAGTAGGTGATCAAAAATATAAAAACACTAATTCAAAGGGGTACATGCATCCCTATGCTTATAGCAGCATTATTTACAATAGCCAACATATGGAAACAGCCCTAGTCTCCATCAACGGATGAATGGATAAAGAAGATGTGGTGTGTGTGTGTGTGTGTGTGTACACACATGGAATACACATATTACTCAGTATATAGTATGATATGTATATAGTAATATGAATATATATTCATACATACAGTGGAATATTACTCAGCCATAAAAAAGAATAAAATCATGCCTTTGCAACAATATAGATGGAGCTAGAGAGTATGATGCAAAGAAAAGTAAGTCAGTCAGAGGAAGACATATACCTTATGATTTCACTCATGTGGAATTTAAGAAACAAAACAAATAAGCAAAGGAAAGAGAGAGAGAGACAAACCAAGAAACAGACATGTAACTACAGAGAAGGGATGGTTACCAAATGGGAGGTGGGGGGGATGGGTGAAATAGGTGGTGGGGATTAAGGAGTGCAAGGGTCCTGATGAGCACTGGGTGATGTAGAAAGTATGGACTCACTATATTGTGCACCTGAAACTAATATAACACCATATGTTAACTACACTGGGATTAAAACTTAGTCTAGGGGGCGCCTGGGTGGCTCAGTCAGTTAAGCAGCTGCCTTGGGTTCAGGTCATGATCCAGGGTCCCAGGATTGAGACCCACATTGGGCTCCCTGCTCAGCAGGGAGTCTCCTCTCTCTGTCTCTCACCCTTTGCCCCTCCCCCCCACTCACATGATTGTATGCATGTTCTCTCAAATAAATAAAAAAAATCTTTAAAAAAAAACTTAGTTAAAAAAAAAGAACTATTTACCCTTATGCTAAAAAAAAAAAAATCAAAAACAAAAAAAACAAATGTGTGATAGGGTCCCTTCCTTAAAGAAAAGGAAGAAGGATGGCTCATACTATGCTCTTCCCATCCTTCCCCATTCCCAACACCCAAATCAATCAGTGTCTCAGGCTCTGGGATTTGGAGTGGCAGCCCCCACAACAGTCTATCTATCCCACTTCTGAGCTTTTCTATACAGGAGGCCTTTCAGGAGTTCTAACAATTTTATCTCTTCCTTCAGCCACACTAACATATCCAGGACAGCAGGGGGGGGCGGCTGGGGGGCGGTGGAGCAGCTCAATGCTGCATCTCTTCTGCCTGTAACCAATTACTGAAAGTCAAGGGGGAAGGCTGGCTAGGACACCTCACTGATTTTAAGATTACCCATTGTCTCTGCTTCATGGCTTCCTGATCGTCTATTCTAGAACATTAAGCAGAAAGTCATCAGTGTTATTTTAACTGCAGTCAGATGACTAATAGGGACGGCAAAGAAGCAATTACTGGAAGGCAAAGGCAATGCAGATTGCTCCTAACCCTCCGTCCCTGCTCGAGGCCAGGCCAGTTTGGCAACGACTCCGAGGTCTCCAGGAGCATAATTCTTCATTGAATCAGCATTCACCAGACTGCTCTGAACACTCTTCTCTACACTCATTTTTACTACTTATTTTAATAGTCAATCCTGTCAGTAAAGTCTCATCTAAAATGAATAGACTAAACATACAACAATTTGTTAGGGCAAACCAAATGAAACAAAAACAATATAAATGACATTCATGTAGGAAATTATAGCAAAATCGTCCCTGTAAATGTGTGTTTAATAGAGATTTTGTAGTAAAATATCAATGCAAGCAACTGAATGCAGTGAATTGTTATTTTCTGGTAATATCCAGGGACATTTTAATACTAGTCAGGCTCACCTCAGCATGGTCTGTCTGGGGTCCTGTTCCCTCATGTTCAGTCACTATGTACTCACAGCAAACACAATTACAGATTGAACTAAACAAACATAATTGTGAAGACCAATATGGACAAGAAATTATATAGTGGATTGTTTGCTCCTTGCTACTTCTCTGTTCCTTCTTCCTGGAATGTCCTTCCCCTTGCTCTCCACCATTCTGCTTATCTACCAGAATTCACATCAGGCTTGGTTTCCTTGGAAATACTGTTCTTGCTGCTAGCCCATTCCCCTTCTACCAGAAAAGCACATCAAGCCTCTCTCTCATGACCCATCACAGAACTTTCTGTTAACTCACATAACTTTTCCCTGGGTCTCTCCTGTTCCACTCTTGCCTCCCTCATTCACAAAGTAGATAAGGTCCTACTTTTTGCAAGGAATGTTGCATTTAAATACCGCACCTCTTAACTGTACCCTTTTAAGTTCTCTTTTGTGTCTCTAGTTGTTCTAATGATCATTCAATTAGTGTCTTACATCATGTTATCTGTCTTTGCAGCAAACCCCCACTACAACCTAGACTGGTGAGATGTGGATTTGCTTCTATGTCAGAGCTTGGGAGTGAAGAAGGGCAAGATGAGGCAGAAGGAAAGGATAGTCAGCTCAGAGGAAGGGCATTTCCCTACCATCTCAGCAACAAATATTACACCTAAAAATGCTCAAATAGATTAATGATCTCCTGCAACATCTTATCATGAATCATTAATGCAGTGTGAGTTCTCTGTCCCCAGGGGCAGCTACCACTGCCTCATGCTTGAGAAAAAGTCTCCTGGGATTTGTTAAGACATCTGTGATCCCCCTGAAAGAGCTTCCACTTCAAGACCAGGAACTCGAAGCAAATATTTTAGAGCAAGAAAAAGAAAATGAGTTTCAGGCATGCGGAGAGAAGAGACACATATGTAGAAAACAGAGTTAAACTTCCTTGTCAAGTCATCCATTCAAAAAATGTTTGCTGAGATGATTCTGTGCTGGTTTCTGAGTCTCTTCTCTTGTTTTCTTAGTTAATGTAGTTAAAGCATTGCCAATTTTGTTTGTTTATTTATTTATTTATTTATTCATTTATTTATTTATTTTGGAAAAACTGGTCATTGCTTTCAATGTTCTGTTATAGTTTATTCTGGTCTCTATTTTATTTCTGATTTTTCTTTGTTATTTCCTGCCTCTCCTAAATTTCAGCTACACTTCCTTGTGGCATAATGTTAAGTTGTTTATTTAAACTTTTTTCCTTAATACAAACATCTATAGCATAAATTTCACTCTAACATCTGCTTTTGCTGCATCCTGGGGGTTTCAGAATATTGTGTTTTCCTTTTCTTTTATTCTGAGACATATTTTGATTTGTCATTTGATTCCTTATTTGGAGCACCAGTTGTGCAGTAGTGTGTTGTTTAATATTTGCATATTAAATATTTTATATTTACATTGTAGTTTTTCAGCTTTGTTTTATTGTTGATCTTTAGTTTTGTACATTGTGGTTGGAAAATATACTTGGTATGACTTCAGTCTTCTCAAACTTGTAATATTTGTTATGTCTCTTTTTATGTGATTTAAGCAGCAGATTCTTCTGTGTGTACTTGAAGAAAACGTATATTCTGTTTTTCTTGGATGGAATGTAATACACACATCTTTTAGAACCATGCATTCTCTTTTTTGAAAGAGAGAGAGAGTACATGAATGTGTGAGTGGTGTCAGGGGCCAGAGGGAAAGGGAGAGAGAGAAAGAATCTCCAGCAGACTCCTGGCTGAGTGCAGAGTCGGACACAGGTCTGGATGCCATGACCCTGAGATCATGACCTGGGCAGAGACCAAGAGTTAGCCGCTTAACTGATTGAGCCACACAGACACCCCTAGAAACATGCATTCTAAAGCATGCTTCAAGTATAAAATGTTCCTGTTGAAAAAAACAAACAAACAAATGAAACTTAACTGAGCATACTCAGTTTAAAATAAAGTTTAGGGAGAGAGTCAAGATGGCGGAGAAGTAGCAGGCTGAGACTACTTCAGGTAGCGGGAGATCAGCTAGATAGCTTATCTAAAGATTGCAAACACCTACAAATCCAACGGGAGATTGAAGAGAAGAAGAACAGCAACTCTAGAAACAGAAAATCAACCACTTTCGGAAAGGTAGGACTGGCGGAGAAGTGAATCCAAAGCGACGGGAAGATAGACCGCGGGGGGAGGGGCCGGCTCCCAGCAAGCGGCGGAGCAACGGAGCACAAAATCGGGACTTTTAAAAGTCTGTTCCGCTGAGGGACATCGCTTCAGAGGCTTAACCGGGGTGAAGCCCACGCAGGGTCAGCGTGGCCTCAGGTCCCGCAGGGTCACAGAAGGATCGGGGGTGTCTGAGTGTCGCAGAGCTTACAGGTATTAGAACAGGGAAGCCGGCTACAGAGACAGAGCCGAGGAGTAAGCGCTAAGCTCGGGGTTACCTTGAACCGGTCGCAGGCTCGGTCAGCTCGGAGCGCGGCCGGAGGCAGGGTGACGGGAGTAAATCGGCGCTGTTCTCTGAGGGCGCACTGAGGAGTGGGGCCCCGGGCTCTTGGCTCCTCTGGGCCGGAGACCGGGAGGCCGCCATCTTCATTCCCGCCCTCCAGAACTCTACGGAAAGCGCTCAGGGAACAAAAGCTCCCGAAAGCAAACCCGAGCGGATTACTCAGCCCGGCCCCTGGTAAGGGCGGTCCAACTCCGCCCGGGGCAAAGACACTTGAGAATCACTACAACAGGCCCCTCCCCCAGAAGATCAACAAGAAACCCAGCCAGGACCAAGTTCAACTACCAAAGAGTACAGTTTCAATACCAAGGAGAGCAGCGGAATTCCAAAGGAGGAGAAAGCAAAGCACGGAACTCATGGCTTTCTCCCCATGATTCTTTAGCCTTGCAGTTAATTTAATTATTTTTCTTTTTCAATTTATTTTTCTCTTCTGCTAAATTTTTTTAACTTTTACCCTTTCCTTTTTTAACGTTTTTTAACTAGTTTATCTAATATATATATTCTTTTTTTCCTTTTTATATTTTTTCTTTATTGGTTTTCTTTTTTTAATTGTTTCTTTTTTTTTTTTTTTTTTCTTCTTCTTTCTGAACCTCTTTTTATCCCCTTTCTCCCCCCTCACGATTTGGAATCTCTTCTGATTTGGCTAAAGCATATTTTCCCGGGGTTGTTGCCACCCTTTTAGTATTTCACTTGCTCCTTCATATACTCTTATCTGGACAAAATGACAAGGCGGAAAAATTCACAAAAAAAAGAACAAGAGGCAGTACCAAAGGCTAGGGACCTAATCAATACAGACATTGGTAATATGTCAGATCTAGAATTCAGAATGACGATTCTCAAGGTTCTAGCCGGGCTCGAAAAAGGCATGGAAGATATTAGAGAAACCCTCTCCGGAGAGATAAAAGCCCTTTCTGGAGAAATAAAAGAACTAAAATCTAACCAAGTTGAAATCAAAAAAGCTATTAATGAGGTGCAATCAAAAATGGAGGCTCTCACTGCTAGGATAAATGAGGCAGAAGAAAGAATTAGCGATATAGAAGACCAAATGACAGAGAATAAAGAAGCTGAGCAAAAGAGGGACAAACAGCTACTGGACCATGAGGGGAGAATTCGAGAGATAAGTGACACCATAAGACGAAACAACATTAGAATAATTGGGATTCCAGAAGAAGAGGAAACAGAGAGGGGAGCAGAAGGTATATTGGAGAGAATTATTGGAGAGAATTTCCCCAATATGGCAAAGGGAACAAGCATCAAAATCCAGGAGGTTCAGAGAACCCCCCTCAAGATCAATAAGAATAGGTCCACACCCCGTCACCTAATAGTAAAATTTACAAGTCTTAGTGACAAAGAGAAGATCCTGAAAGCAGCCCGGGAAAAGAAGTCTGTAACATACAACGGTAAAAATATTAGATTGGCAGCAGACTTATCCACAGAGACCTGGCAGGCCAGAAAGAGCTGGCATGATATATTCAGAGTACTAAACGAGAAAAACATGCAGCCAAGAATACTATATCCAGCTAGGCTATCATTGAAAATAGAAGGAGAGATTAAAAGCTTCCAGGACAAACAAAAACTGAAAGAATTTGCAAATACCAAACCTGCTCTACAGGAAATATTGAAAGGGGTCCTCTAAGCAAAGAGAGACCCTAAAAGTAGTAGATCAGAAAGAAACAGAGACAATATACAATAACAGTCACCTTACAGGCAATACAATGGCACTAAATTCATATCTCTCAATACTTACCCTGAATGTTAATGGGCTAAATGCCCCAATCAAAAGACACAGGGTATCAGAATGGATAAAAAAACAAAACCCATCTATATGTTGCCTACAAGAAACTCATCTTAAACCCGAAGACACCTCCAGATTTAAAGTGAGGGGGTGGAAAAGAATTTACCATGCTAATGGACATCAGAAAAAAGCAGGAGTGGCAATCCTTATATCAGATCAATTAGATTTTAAGCCAAAGACTATAATAAGAGATGAGGAAGGACACTATATCATACTCAAAGGAACTGTCCAACAAGAAGATCTAACAATTTTAAATATCTATGCCCCTAACATGGGAGCAGCCAACTATATAAACCAATTAATAACAAAATCAAAGAAACACATCGACAATAATACAATAATCGTAGGGGACTTTAACACTCCCCTCACTGAAATGGACAGATCATCCAAGCAAAAGATCAACAAGGAAATCAAGGCCTTAAATGACACACTGGACCAGATGGACATCACAGATATATTCAGAACATTTCATCCCAAAGCAACAGAATACACATTCTTCTCTAGTGCACATGGAACATTCTCCAGAATAGATCATATTCTTGGTCCTAAATCAGGTCTCAACCGTTATCAAAAGATTGGAATCATTCCCTGCATATTTTCAGACCACAATGCTCTGAAGCTAGAACTCAATCAGAAGAGGAAATTTGGAAAGAACCCAAATACATGGAGACTAAACAGCATCCTTCTAAAGAATGAATGGGTCAACCAGGAAATTAAAGAAGAGTTGAAAAAATTCATGGAAACAAATGATAATGAAAACACAACGGTTCAAAATCTGTGGGACACGACAAAGGCAGTCCTGAGAGGAAAATATATAGCGGTACAAGCCTTTCTCAAGAAACAAGAAAGGTCTCAGGTACACAACCTAACCCTACACCTAAAAGAGCTAGAGAAAGAACAAGAAAGAAAGCCTAAACCCAGCAGGAGAAGAGAAATCATAAAGATCAGAGCAGAAATCAATGAAATAGAAACCAAAAAAACAATAGAACAAATCAATGAAACTAGGAGCTGGTTCTTTGAAAGAATTAATAAGATCGATAAACCCCTGGCCAGACTTATCAAAAAGAAAAGAGAAAGGACCCAAATAAATAAAATCATGAATGAAAGAGGAGAGATCACAACTAACACCAAAGAAATACAGGCAATTATAAGAACATACTATGAGCAACTCTACGCCAACAAATTTGACAATCTGGAAGAAATGGATGCATTCCTAGAGACATATAAACTACCCCAACTGAACCAGGAAGAAATAGAAAGCCTGAACAGACCCATAACCAGTAAGGAGATTGAAACAGTCATCAAAAATCTCCAAACAAACAAAAGCCCAGGGCCAGACGGCTTCCCGGGGGAATTCTACCAAACATTTAAAGAAGAACTAATTCCTATTCTCCTGAAACTGTTCCAAAAAATAGAAATGGAAGGAAAACTTCCAAACTCATTTTATGAGGCCAGCATCACCTTGATCCCAAAACCAGACAAGGATCCCATCAAAAAAGAGAACTACAGACCAATATCCTTGATGAACACAGATGCAAAAATTCTCGCCAAAATACTAGCCAATAGGATTCAACAGTACATTAAAAGGATTATTCACCACGACCAAGTGGGATTTATTCCAGGGCTGCAAGGTTGGTTCAACATCCGCAAATCAATCAATGTGATACAACACATTAATAAAAGAAAGAACAAGAACCATATGATACTCTCCATAGATGCTGAAAAAGCATTTTACAAAGTACAGCATCCCTTCCTGATCAAAACTCTTCAAAGTGTAGGGATAGAGGGCACATACCTCAATATTATCAAAGCCATCTATGAAAAACCCACCGCAAATATCATTCTCAATGGAGAAAAACTGAAAGCTTTTCCGCTAAGGTCAGGAACACGGCAGGGATGTCCGTTATCACCACTGCTATTCAACATAGTACTAGAAGTCCTAGCCTCAGCAATCAGACAACAAAAGGAAATTAAAGGCATCCAAATCGGCAAAGAAGAAGTCAAACTATCACTCTTTGCAGATGATATGATACTATATGTGGAAAACCCAAAAGACTCCACTCCAAAACTGCTAGAACTTGTACAGGAATTCAGTAAAGTGTCAGGATATAAAATCAATGCCCAGAAATCAGTTGCATTTCTCTACACCAACAACAAGACAGAAGAAAGAGAAATTAAGGAGTCCATCCCATTTACAATTGCACCCAAAACTATAAGATACCTAGGAATAAATCTAACCAAAGAGACTAAGAATCTATACACAGAAAACTATAAAGTACTCATGAAAGAAATTGAGGAAGACACAAAGAAATGGAAAAATGTTCCATGCTCCTGGATTGGAAGAATAAATATTGTGAAAATGTCTATGCTACCTAAAGCAATCTACACATTTAATGCAATTCCTATCAAAGTACCATCCATTTTTTTCAAAGAAATGGAACAAATAATCCTAAAATTTATATGGAACCAGAAAAGACCTCGAATAGCCAAAGCAATATTGAAAAAGAAAGCCAAAGTTGGTGGCATCACAATTCCAGACTTCAAGCTCTATTACAAAGCTGTCATCATCAAGACAGCATGGTACTGGCACAAAAACAGACACATAGATCAATGGAACAGAATAGAGAGCCCAGAAATAGACCCTCAACTCTATGGTCAACTAATCTTCGACAAAGCAGGAAAGAATATCCAATGGAAAAAAGACAGCCTCTTCAACAAATGGTGTTGGGAAAATTGGACAGCCACATGCAGAAAAATGAAATTGGATCATTTCCTTACACCACACACGAAAATAGACTCAAAATGGATGAAGGACCTCAATGTGAGAAAGGAATCCATCAAAATCCTTGAGGAGAACACAGGCAGCAACCTCTTCGACCTCAACCGCAGCAACATCTTCCTAGGAACATCGCCAAAGGCAAGGGAAGCAAGGGCAAAAATGAACTATTGGGATTTTATCAAGATCAAAAGCTTTTGCACAGCAAAGGAAACAGTTAACAAAACCAAAAGACAACTGACAGAATGGGAGAAGATATTTGCAAATGACATATCGGATAAAGGGCTAGTGTCCAAAATCTATAAAGAACTTAGCAAACTCAACACGCAAAGAACAAATAATCCAATCAAGAAATGGGCAGAGGACATGAACAGACATTTCTGCAAAGAAGACATCCAGATGGCCAACAGACACATGAAAAAGTGCTCCACATCACTCGGCATCAGGGAAATACAAATCAAAACCACAATGAGATACCACCTCACACCAGTCAGAATGGCTAAAATGAACAAGTCAGGAAATGACAGATGCTGGCGAGGATGCGGAGAAAGGGGAACCCTCCTACACTGTTGGTGGGAATGCAAGCTGGTGCAACCACTCTGGAAAACAGCATGGAGGTTCCTCAAAATGTTGAAAATAGAACTACCCTATGACCCAGCAATTGCACTGCTGGGTATTTACCCTAAAGATACAAACGTAGTGATCCGAAGGGGCACGTGCACCCGAATGTTTATAGCAGCAATGTCTACAATAGCCAAACTATGGAAAGAACCTAGATGTCCATCAACAGACGAATGGATAAAGAAGATGTGGTATATATACACAATGGAATACTATGCAGCCATCAAAAGAAATGAAGTCTTGCCATTTGCGACGACGTGGATGGAACTAGAGGGTATCATGCTTAGCGAAGTGAGTCAATCAGAGAAAGACAACTATCATATGATCTCCCTGATATGAGGGAGAGGAGATGCAACATGGGGGCTTAAGGGGGTAGGAGAAGAGTAAATGAAACAAGATGGGATTGGGAGGGAGACAAACCATAAGTGACTCTTAATCTCACAAAACAAACTGAGGGTTAATGGGGGGAGGGGGGTTGGGGGGGTGGGATTATGGACATTGGGGAGGGTATGTGCTATGATGAGTGCTGTGAAGTGTGTAAACCTGGCGATTCACAGACCTGTACCCCTGGGGATAAAAATATATGTTTATAAAAAATAAAATTTAAAAAAAAAAAAAAATTAAAATAAAGTTTATCAGAGGGGTGGGAGGATGGGTGAAATAGGTGAAGGGAATTAAGAGTATACTTATCATGATGAGCACTGAGTAATGATGTATAGACGTGTTGAATCACACTATATTGTACACCTGAAACTAATATAACACTGTATGTTAGCTATACTGGAATTAAAATTTAAAAATTTTTAAAAAGATTGTAAATATATTGTTCTTCATTATATCTATTAACTTCTTTAAAACACATAGGATTGTATAAAGCAGTAATTATGACACTTTGTTGTGCTTATAACAAATGTAAATGTATAAAGATGATCAGATCATAGTGGCACAAAAGAAGAAGGAATGAAGTTATATTAAAACACTGTTTCTAAATTTTATTAGAATTAAGTATTATTCTGAAATAAACTGTGATACTTCAGATATTATAATCCCTGGGGTAACCACTAAGAAAATAACTAAAAATTCTATGTCAAAAAAAAAAAAATCAACAAGTGATTTGAAATAGTATGCTAAAGATACTTACATAAAAAAGACAATAAAGGAAGAAGTGGAACAAAAAGATATGAAACAAATAGAAAAAAATGGCACTCTGAAATCCACCCATGTCAATAATTACATTAAATGTAAATGGACAAGATACTCCATTCAAAAAAAAAAAAAAAGACTGACAAATTGGGTAAAAGAGCAGGACTGAACTATGTGCTGGCTGCAGGAGACACACTTATATTCATTGACATAAAGACATTCAGATTAAAAGGATAGAAAAAAAGATATACCATACAAAAAATGACCATAAGAGAATTAGATGGCTCTATTCATAACAGACAAAATATTAATAGGCAAAGAAGGAGTTCATGATGATAAAAGGGTCAATTCATCAGGAAGATAAATAATTACTGATCTATATGTACCTAACAATAGTGTAGTCATTTTCATTTAGTTCAGATAAATGAACAGAAGACCAGAGGATGAAAAATACCCAGTTTCCCCATGTCTGGACACACTTACATAGTAAAAAATTAAAAATCACATAGATGACTCCCAAAGAGAAGGCTTTAAGAATAAATGGCTTATTCTGAATTTCCAGGTTCAGTGGTTTCTAAGTAATGAACTTAAGAGTAAATAAGAAAACAATGATTTCTAATCATGTGGCAGCCAGAGTGGTATTCAAAATTTTATTTACATTTTAAATGCATTTTTTCCTCCAAGCATCTTACGTTTGTTTGTCCTAAAGAAATCATCATCATCGTCAAAAATCTGGGGGTCTGTCTGTAGTTAGCAGTTGCATGTTTGAATAATACATGCATGCCTGTTGGTTGTGTGGATGTATGCAACCAATGACGGAGTCCATAAACCTGGGGAAACAGAACTGTGGAGGCTAATGACAAGATGCCAACTTTATATTCCTGTGCTGACATTTGGGAAGTCTCAATATTTCTATGTGTATTTGAGCCTCCTGCTTGTTTTAATTATGTTCATCTAATTCTAAGCGATGCATGGTATCAAGCATGACCAGGAATGGAAATATTTCATTGTGGAATTTTTTAAATCTTGATTGCTGCAAGGAAAAGACCTTTAAGAAAACACAGAATCTTTCCAAACATAGAAGAGATTCCTGTAACTAAGACCATTCCCAAAACGAAACAGTATTACTGCTGGCCTTTTTCCCCCCACTCCTATTAGTCACAATGATACACCCCCCCCCCCCCAAAAAAAGGACAGAAATCAGAGAGAATGCAAGAAAGGGACACAGAAAACAGGACCTGGAAAGCAGCAAGTGGGACGACAGAAGTATTTTTCATGTCTTGGTTTGTGAGAGGAAAGAGCTGTTTATTCAAAATGCTGCTTCAGGGGACAGGAAAACAGAGAGGAGAACACCGACCTAGTGACCTCCATGAATTTACTGGCGGTAGCTCAGCCTCCCAGCCTCGTCTGCAGGAAGCCAGTCATCCAGACTCCAAACTTCCAGTCCTAATCAAAAGGGGTGATGGGGCAGGTCTCAAGTGAGAAAGTCATGAGAATACTATTAGCCACATTCAAAGTTCGGGGCAACTGTTTCCTCCTGGAGCATTCTGAAAGCAGCAGGCAGAAGCTCTGAGGCCAAGAGGCCAAAGGGCCATGGCTGCTACTTCAGGGATTGGGAAGCAGAAAATGCTGCTTTTCTCCCAGGGGATTTTGATGACAGTGGGTGGTCAGCTTTGGCTCCAAGTCCTGGATTAACAGGAAATCCTTTCTTCTGGGTCACTGAGTCAGTGTGTCTTGGAATCACTAGCCAGGAATCTTACAGTCTCTTTAGCCCTCAGGTAAGACCACCTTGTCTGGTCTATGATGTTACCAGGACATGAGAGCCTCCGAGAACTGTGCTGTATCGCCCCCTGCTGACCAGCCTGATGACACACCCGGGAAAATGGCTGTGACACAGTTAAGCTATCCTCTGAGATGTCAAGTCACAATCAGTAGGACATGGGTTTCATTAGGTTATTCCTGTGGTTGAGACTATTTTGCCCTTATCCTTTATACTGTCTTAATACCCATGGTGACCTGCCCATGAGAACCTACCTGGATTATACGACACAAGTTATTTTGGGGGAACTAAGAGCATATCCTCTCCAACAGTGCCTTTAGCTATACTAAGAATCACAGACAAAAGATTAACAAAATCTTAAAGGACACTGAATTCCAATGTGTATCCAGTACTCAAGTCTCCTCTGCACCTTTCCTGGCAAGGGTCCATTCAAATATCTTCAAAGTTACAGTCTTGCTCCTTTTTAAGTCTATTACTTCTGCTTGAAGAGTCTTGATGTTAAGCTGAAATAGATTTCCCTATGACTTCCACTGGACAGTTAAGTTCTATAGTGAAGAAACCATTTGTCTTTTTTTTTTTTTACTGTTATGCAAAATTTCTTCTTTTTTAATTTTTTATTTTTTTATTAACATATAATGTATTATTAGCCCCAAGGATACAGGTCTGTGAATCGTCAGGCTTACACACTTCACAGGACTCACCGTAGCACATACCCTCCCCAATGTCCATAATCCCACCACCCTCTCCCTACCCCCATCACCCCAGCAACACTCAGTTTGTTTTGTGAGATTAAGAGTTTCTTATGGTTTGTCTCCCTCCCGATCCCATCTTGTTTCATTTATTCTTTTCCTACCCCCCCAAGCCCCCCACATTGCTTCTCTACTTCCTTATATCAGGGAGATCATATGATAGTTGTCTTTCTCCGGTTGACTTATTTGACTAAGCATAATACCCTCTAGTTCCATAAACGTCATTGCAAATGGCAAGATTTCATTTCTTTTGATGGCTGCATAGTATTCCATTGTATGATAGTTATATATATATAGATAGACAGATATAGATAGATAGATAGATAGATAGATAGATAGATAGATAGATATATAGATACCACAGCTTCTTTACCCATTCATCTGTTGATGGACATCTAGGTTCTTTCCATAGTTTGGCTATTGTGGACATTGCTGCTATAAACATTCGGGTGCACGTGCCCCTTCAGATCACTACATTTGTATATTTAAGGTAAATACCCAGTAGTGCAATTACTGGGTCATAGGGTAGCTCTATTTTCTACTTTTTGAGGAACCTCCATGCTGTTTTCCAGAGTGGTTGCACCAGCTTACATTCCCACCAAAGTGTAGGAGGGTTCCCCTTTTTCCACATCCTCGCCAGAATCTGTCATTTCCTGACTTGTTAATTTTAGCCATTCTGACTGGTGTGAGGTGGTATCTCACTGTGGTTTTGATTTGTATTTCCCTGATGCTGAGTGATGTGGAGAACTTTCTCATGTGTCTGTTGGCCATCTGGTATCTTCTTTGCAGAAATGTCTGTTCATGTCCTCTGTCCATTTCTTGATTGGATTATTTGTTCTTTGGGTGTTGAGTGTCCTAAGCTCTTTATAGATTTTGGATATTAGCCCTTTATCTGATATGTCCTCTGCAAATATCTTCTCCCATTCTGTCAGTTGTCTTTTGGTTTTGTTAACTGTTTCCTTTGCTGTGCAAAAGCTTTTGATCTTGATGAAATCCCAATAGTTCATTTTTGCCCTTGCTTCCCTTGCCTTTGGCGATGTTCCTAGGAAGAAGCTGCTGCGGCTGGGGTGGAAGAGGTGCTGCCTGTGTTCTCCTCAAGGATTTTGATGGATTCCTTTCTCACATTGAGGTTCTTCATCCATTTTGAGTCTATTTTCATGTGTGCTGTAAGGAAATGGTCCAGTTTCATTTTTTCTGCATGTGATTGTCCAATTTTCCCAACACCATTTGTTGAAGAGACTGTCTTTTTTCCATTGGACATTCTTTCCTGCTTTGTCGAAGATTTGTTGACCATAGAGTTCAGGGTCTATTTCTGGGCTCTCTATTCTGTTCCATTGATCTATGTGTCTGTTTTTGTGCCAGTACCATACTGTCTTGATGATGACAGCTTTGTAATAGAGCTTGAAGTCTGGAATTGTGATGCCACCAACGTTGGCTTTCTTTTTCAATATTCCTCTGGCTATTTGAGGTCTTTTCTGGTTCCATATAAATTTTAGGATTATTTGTTCCATTTCTTTGAAAAAAATGGACAGGATTGATAGGGATTGCATTAAATGCGTAGATTGCTTTAGGTAACATAGAAATTTTCACAATATTTGTTCTTCCAGTCCATGAGCATGGAATATTTTTCCATTTCTTTGTGTCTTCCTCAATTTCTTTCATGAGTACTTCATTGTTTTCTGAGTTGAGATTCTTTGCCTCTTTGGTTAGATTTATTCCTAGGTATCTTATGGTTTTGGGTGCAATTATAAATGGGATTGACTCCTTAATTTCTCTTTCTTCTGTCTTGTTCTCAGTGGAAAGAAATGCAACTGATTTCTGTGCATTGATTTTATATCCTGACACTTTACTGAATTCCTGTACACGTTCTAGCAGATTTGGAGTGCAGTCTTTGGGGTTTTCCACATATAGTATCATATCATCTGCAAAGAGTGATAGTTTGACTACTTCTTTGCCAATTTGGATGCTTTTAATTTCTTTTTGTTGTCTGATTGCTGAGGCTAGGACTTCTAGTACTATGTTGAATAGAAGTGGTGATAATGGGCATCCCTGCCATGTTCCTGACCTTAGCAGAAAAGCTCTCAGTTTTTCTCCATTGAGAATGATATTTGTGGTGGGTTTTTCATAGACGACTTTGATGATATTGAGGTACGTACCTCTATCCCTACACTTTGAAGAGTTTTGATCAGGAAAGGATGCTGTACTTTGTCAAATGCTTTTTCAGCATCTATTGAGAGTATCTTATGGTTCTTGTTCTTTCTTGTATTAATGTATTGTATCACATTGATTGATTTGCGGATGTTGAACCAACCTTGCAGCCCTAGAATAAATCCCACTTGGTTGTGATGAATAATTCTTTTAATGTACTGTTGGAGCCTATTAGCTAGTATTTTGGTGAGAATTTTCATATCTGTGTTCATCAAGGATATTGGTAATTCTCTTTTTTGATGGGATCCTTGTCCGGTTTTGAGATCAAGGTAATGCTGGCCTCATAAAATGAGTTTGGAAGTTTTCCTTCCATTTCTATTTTTTGGAACAGTTTCAGGAGAATAGGAAATAATTCTTCTTTAAATGTTTGGTAGAATTCCCCTGGGAAGCCATCTGTCCCTGGGTTCTTGTTTGTTGGGAGATTGTTGATGACTGCTTCAATCTCCTTACTGGTTATGGGTCTGTTCAGGTTTTCTATTTCTTCCTGGTTCAGTTGTGGTAGTTTATATGTCTCTAGGAATGCATCCATTTCTTCCAGATTGTCAAATTTGGTGGTTTATAGTTGCTCATAATATGTTCTTATAATCATTTGTATTTCTTTGGTGTTGGTTGTGATCTCTCCTCTTCCATTCATGATTTTATTTATTTGGGTCCTTTCTGTTTTCTTTTTGATAAGTCTGGCCAGGGGTTTATCAATCTTATTAATTCTTTCAAAGAACCAGCTCCTAGTTTTGTTGATTTGTTCTATTGTTTTTTGTTTGTTTGTTTGTTTGTTTCTATTTCATTGATTTCTGCTCTGATCTTTATTATTTCTCTTCTCCTGCTGGGTTTAGGCTTTCTTTGTTGTTCTTTCTCCAGCTCCTTTAAGTGTAGGGTTAGGTTGTGTTTGAGACCTTTCTTGTTTCTTGAGAAAGGCTTGTATCATTATATGTTTTCCTCTCAGGACTGCCTTTGCTGTGTCTGACAGATTTTGAACCATTGTGTTTTCATTATCATTTGTTTCCATGAATTTTTTCAATTCTTCTTTAACTTCCTGGTTGACCCATTCATTCTTTAGAAAGATGCTCCTTAGTCTCCATGTATTTGGGTTCTTTCCAAATTTCCTCTTGTGATTGAGTTCTAGCTTCAGAGCACTGTGGTCTGAAAATATGCAGGGAATGATCCCAATCTTTTGATACCAGTTGAGACCTGATTTATGACCCAGAACGTGATCTATTCTGGAGAATGTTCCATGTACACTAGAGAAGAATGTGTATTCTGTTGCTCTGGGATGGAATGTTCTGAATATATCTGTGATGTCCATCTGGTCCAGTGTGTCATTTAAGGCCTTTATTTCCTTGTTGATCTTTTGCTTGGATGATCTGTCCATTTCAGTGAGGGGAGTATTAAAGTCCCCTACTATTCCTCTATTGTTGTCAATGTGTTTCTTTGATTTTGTTATTAATTGGTTTATATAGTTGGCTGCTCCCACGTTAGGGGCATAGATAATTAAAATTGTTAGATCTTCTTGTTGGACAGACCCTTTGAGTATGATATAGTGTCCTTCCTCATTTCTTATTATAGTCTTTGGCTTAAAATCTAATTGATCTGATATAAGGATTGCTTTCTTTTGATGTCCATTAGCATGGTAAATTGTTTGCCACCCCCTCACTTTAAATCTGGAGGTGTCTTCGGGTCTAAAATGAGTTTCTTGTAGACAGCATATTGACGGGTTTTGGGTTTTTTTATCCATTCTGATACCCTGTGTCTTTTGATTGGGGCATTTAGCCCATTTACATTCAGGGTAACTATTGAGAGATATGAATTTAGTGCCATTATATTGCCTGTAAGGTGACTATCAATGTATATTGTCTCTGTTCCTTTCTGATCTATTACTTTTAGGCTCTCTCTTTGCTTAGAGGACCCCTTTCGATATTTCCTGTAGAGCTGGTTTGGTGTTTACAAATTCTTTTAGTTTTTGTCTTGGAAGCTTTTTATCTCTCCTTCTATTTTCAATGATAGCCTAGCTGTATATAGTATTCTTGGCTGCATGTTTTTCTCGTTTAGTGCTCTGAATATATCATGCCAGTTCTTTCTGGTCTGCCAGGTCTCTGTGGATAAGTCTGCTGCCAATCTAATATTTTTACCATTGTATGTTCCAGACTTCTTGTCCCAGGCTGCTTTCAGGATTTTCTCTTTGTCGCTAAGACTTGCAAATTTTACTATTAAATGACGGGGTGTGGACCTATTCTTATTGATTTTGAGGGGGGTTCACTGTGCCTCCTAGATTTTTATGCTTGTTCCCTTTGCTATAGGGAAATTCTCTACAATAATTGTCTCCAATATACCTTCTGCTCCCCTCTCTCTTTCTTCTTCTTCTGGAATCCCAATTACTCTAATGTTGTTTCATCTTATAGTATCACTTATCTCTCAAATTCTCCCCTTGTGGTCCAATAGTTGTTTGTCTCTCTTTTGCTCAGCTTCTTTATTCTCTATCATTTGGTCTTCTATATCACTAATTCTCTCTTCTGCCTCATTTATCCTAGCAGTAAGAGTCTCCATTTTTTATTGCACCTCATTAATAGCTTTTTTGATTTCAACTTGGTTAGATTTTAGTTCTTTTATTTCTCCAGAAAGAGCTTTTATTTCTCCAGACAGGGTTTCTCTAGTATGCTCCATGCCTTTTTTGAGCCCAGCTAGCACCTTGAGAAGCATCGTTCTGAACTCTAGATCTGACATATTACCAATGTCCATATTGATTAGGTCCCTGGCCTTCAGTACTGCCTCTTATTCTTTTTCTTTTTTTGTGGTGAGTTTTTCCGCCTTGTCATTTTATCCAGATAAGAATATATGAAGGAGAAAATAAAATACTAAAAGGGTGGCAAAGACCCCAGGAAAATAGGATTTAACCAAATCAGAAGAGACCCCAAATTGGGGGGAAGAAAGGGGGTAAAAAGAAGTTCAGAAAAAAAATTTAAAAAGAAAAAATAAAGAAAGAAAAAATATAAAACAGAAAATATATATATATTAGACTGGTGAATAGAACAGGGTCACCCACTTAATTTTGGGAGTATTTTGGTCTCTTAGAAGAAACTACCTCCCAAAATTTTAAAGAATGAAATACATATATAAATACATATACATATATAAGAATGAAATACATTGTGTAAACACAATGAAGGGATGGAATATGACTATAAAGATGGAAAAAAAATTTTTTTAATTTCTAAAAAAGGAGTTGATGAGTTGGTTGGGAGAACAAAGAAAAAGAAAGTAGAGAGAATTTCCTCGGGCTGGAGACTAGAACAAAGCCCTATGCTAGATTTAGGGTATATTTTGATATATTAGAAGAAATTGTATCCCAAATTCTTTTAGAAGAAAAAACCCTATGTGTATACAAAAATAAAGTTAGAAACAATGAAGGATAAAATATGCCCATAATAATGAAGGTTCAAAAGACATTTTTTTTTAATGAAAGGTATTGTTAAGATAAACTAGTTAAAAAATGTTAAAAGAGGAAAGGGTAAAAGTTTTAAAAAAATTAGCAGAAGAAAAAAATAAAATTAATTAAATTAATTAACTTTGCAAGATGAAAGAATCATGGGGAGAAAGCCATGAAGTCCATGCTTTGCTTTCTTCTCCTCTGGAATTCCGTTGTTCTCCTTGGTAAGTGAACTTAGTCTTGGCTGGATTTCTTGCTGATCTTCTGGGGGAGGGGCCTGTTGTAGTGATTCTCAAGTGTCTTTGCCTGAGGTGGAATTGCACTACCCTTACCAGAGGCTAGGCTAAGTAATCCACCCGGGTTCGCTTTCAGGAGCTTTTGTTCCCTGAACACTTTCTATAGAGTTCCAGAGGATGGGAATGAAAATGGCAGCCTCCCAATCTCCAGCCCAATGGAGCCGAGAGCTCAGGGCCCTACTCCTCCGTGTGCCCTCGGAGAAAAGTGCTCAATCACTCCCACCTCCCTGGCCTCCAGCTGTGCTCCGAGCTCACCCAGCCTGTGACCAAGCATCTCTGTCTCTGGAACACAGCCCCACCTGGAGTCTCTAAACCCTGCAGATCCCTAACTTCTTCTAGGGGGGTCTCCCTGGATCTTGTGGGGTCCCTGCTCACAGAGAAGTGGCCTGTGCCACAGATCACAATTTAAGGTAACCCTGAGTTGAGAGCTCACTCTCAGCTCCGTCTCTGTAGCCGGCTTCCCTGCTCTAATACCTGTGAGCTCTGCAACACTCAGACACCCCCGATCCTTCTGTGACCCCCACGGACCTGAGACCATGCTGTCCCCATGTGGGCTTCATCCCAGCTAGGCCTCTGGAGCAATGTCCCTCAGTAGAGCAGACTTTTAAAAGTTCTGATTTTGTGCTCCATTGTTCCGCCACTTGCCGGGAGCCGGCCCCTCCCCTGGCGGTCTATCTTCCCGTGGCTTTGGATTCACTTCTCCGCCAGTCCTACCTTTCAGAAAGCGGTCAATTTTCTGTTTCTAGAATTGCTGCTCTTCTCTTCAATCTCCTGTTGGATTTGTAGGTGTTCTGAATGGTTTGATAAGCTATCTAGCTGATCTCCTGCTACCTGATGTCATCTCAGCCTGCTACTTCTCCGCCACCTTGACTCCTCCCTGCCATTTCTGTCTTTTAAGGGTTGTATTTCACCACATTCCTCCATTTCATGCATGGGAATTTCATGAGCAATCTCATCAAATATTTTGTTAAAATCTAAACCACTGTATCATTCCCTGAACTAGAAGCCCACAAACCCTGCCACTGAAAGAAGTTTGTTCAATGCACTTTTTGGATTTCATAATACATGATCAACTTGTTCTTATGAAACATCGGTGAGCACCACTTCCTTCTTTGAGAATACACAAGTAATTTTTTAAATAATCCACTCTAAAATCTTACCCAGCTCACTGACTAGTCTCAGGATTTCTAAGAATTATCAATCATTCCTAACACATGCTTCAACATCATCATTCTACTGAGGAACCAAACACTTCCACCATCAGAGTCATTTCGTTGGCATAATTTGGTGTAAGTTATCTGGAAAGCAATCTGGTAATACACAGCCAAAGTCTGTTGCATTATACTCTTGTTCTCAGGTCAAGACACAAAGACATTCACTTGAGTCTACCTTTTCAGGGCCCCAAATTGTCCTGAGGCAGACTGACTTCTGAATAAAGCCTTGCAGACATTGATAGTGATGTTTATGATTGCATTCCTCATGAGAGGGAAAACTGAAAACAATCTAAATGCTCAACATTGAGTGTTATGATTAAATAAGGAAAAACTATCAATCACTAAAAAATGGGTTTTGAAAATAATTTTTGACAGCATGATCCATATTGTATAAATCTCAAATTATACATGATCACAGATCTGTTCAAAAAGAAACAATGGACAGGCAGCAACCTCTTCGACCTCAGCCACAGCAGCTTCTTCCTAGAAACATCACCAAAGGCAAGGGAAGCAAGGGCAAAAATGAACTATTGGGACTTTGTCAAGATAAAAAGTTTTTGCACAGAGGGGCTCCTGGGTGGCTCAGTGGGTTAAGCCTCTGCCTTTGGCTCAGGTTATGATCTCAGGGTCCTGGGATCAAGCTCCACATGGGGCTCTCTGCTCAGTGAGGAGCCTGTTTCCCCCCTCTTTCTGCCTGCCTCTCTGCCTACTTGTGACCTCTCTCTCTGTAAAATATTTAAAAAAAAAAAAAAAAAAGCTTTTGTACAGCAAAGGAAAGTCAATAAAACTAAAAGACAACCAACAGAATGGGAGAAGATATTTGCAAATAACATATCAAATAAAGGATTATATCCAAAATCTATAAAGAACTTATCAGACTCACATATTTCTGCAAAGAAGACATCCAAATGGCCAAGAGACACATGAAAAAGTGCTCAACATCACTCAGAATCAGGGTTATACAAATCAAAACCACAGTGAGATACCACCTCACAACAGCCAGAATGGCTAAAATTAACAAGTCAAGAAACAACAGGTGTTGGTGAGGATACAGAGAAAGACAAACCCACCTATACTGTTGGTGGGAATGCCAGCTGGTGCGGCCACTCTGGAAAACAGTATGGAGTTTCCTCAAGACATTGAAGATAGAGCTACCCTATGACCCAGCAATTGCACTACTGGGTATTTACCCTAAAGATACAAATGTAGTGATCCAAAGGGGCATGTGCACCCCAGTGGAATTATAGCAGAAATGTCCACAATAGCCAATTTATGGAAAGAGCCCAGATGGATAAAGATGTAGTGTATACACACACACACACACACACACACACACACACACACACACAGGAATATTATGCAGCCATCAAAAAATGCAATCTTGCCACTTGCAACAATGTGGATGGAACTAGAGGGTATTATGCTAAGTAAAGTAAGTCAGAGAAAGACAACTACCATATGATCTCACTGGTACAAGGAATTCAAGAAACAAGACAGGGTCATAGGGGAAAGGAGGGAAAAATGAAACAAGAGGAAACAAGACAGGGAGACAAACTATAAGAGACTCTTAATCTCAGGAAACAAACTGAGGGTTGCTGGAGGACACAGTGGCCGGGTGATGGACATTGGGTAGGGTATGTGCTATGGTGAGTGTGTGAACTGTGTAAGACTGATGATTCACGGACCTGTAGCCCTGAAACAAATAATACATTATATGTTAATTTTTAAAAAAATAAAAAGATAAAGAAATAATGGAGTACCTGGATGGCTTAGTCAGTTGGTTGAGTGTCTGATTTATTATTTCAGCTCAGGCTGTGATCTTGGGGTTGTGAGGTTGAGCCCCAAGTAGGGCTCTGTGTTCAGCCCCTATCTCTTCCCTCTGCCCACAACCTTTCCCCACTTGCTCCCTCATGCTCTCTTTCTCTACCTCTCTCTCTCAAATAAATAAAATATTTTTAAAAAAGAAAAAAAACATTAATTTTATGCAAAAAAATTATTGCTATGTAACAGAATAACTGTTTCAACTTTTTAAATATTTTTCAACTTTTCAGACTTTTAAAATATTTTTAATATTGGACTTTTTATCTTCTTAAGTCATTTCTTAAGGGTAAAGCACTTTAAGCTTGTATACATATAGCTATATCAAAGGGGACTGAAGTCCAACAGTATCTCTTATTTTTAATGTATGAAATTTTGAAGTATTTACTTCTGTGGAATTGTTTGGAGAGGAATAAAAATGGAGGTTGAGGCACGGAACCACTGTTTTGTTACAAGCCTTTTAGAACACTCTTCTAGCTTTCAAACTATGCATATACCACATCTATTAACAATAAACTAAATGTTAAGTTAAAATTATTTTTTAAAATAAAACAATATGCTTTGTGGAAATCATTTTTAAAAAGTCATGAAAGAAAGTAAGAAAAGCTCTCCAAGGTTATTGGCATTTTCATAAAGTATCACAAGAGAAAGGGAGAATTACATTTAAAGAATAGTTTTCTGTTAGGCATTCCACCAGAATCTTCCTAGCATGGAAACAGAAGTCCCTGTTCATACCCTCAAAGACTTTACATATACGTCCTCTCAGAGGAAGGTGAAAATAAGCACATAAATAAAGTGCAAGTTAACATATAATAGTATCATAAATGACATATTTTAAGTGTCTTTTTTATTCAAGTTTATTAGCATATAATGTATTATTAGCTTCAGATGTAGAATTCAGTGATTCATCAGTCTTGTATAATACATAGTGCCCATTACATCATGTGCCCTCCTTAATGTCCACCACCCAGTTACCCCATCCTCCTACCTCCCTCCCCTCCACCACCCCTCAGTTTGTTTCCTATGATTAAGAGTCTCTTATGGTTTGCCTCCCTCTCTGATTTCACCTTATTTTATTTTTCCCTCTCTTCCCCAATGATCCTGTTATGTTTCTTAAATTCCACATATGAGTAAGATCAGATGATAACTGTCTCTCTGGTTGACTTATTTCACTTATTATAATAGCCTCTATTATTATCTAGCTCCATCCACTCGTTGCAAGATTTCATTTTTGATGGCTGAGTAATAACTGTGTGTGTATGTGTGTGTGTATCACATTCTCTTTACCCATTCATCAGTTGATGGACACCTGGGCTCTTTCCCATAGCTAAGCTATTTTGGACATTGCTGCTATAAATATCGGGGTGCAGGTGCCCCTTTGAATCACTACATTTGTATCTTTTGGATAAATACCCAGTAGTGTAATTGCTGGGTCATAGGGTAGCTCTATTATCAACTTTTTGAGGAACTTCTATACTGTTTTCCAAAGTGGCTGCACCAGTTTGCATTCCCAACAGTGTAAAAGGGTTCCCCTTACATAAGTGACATATTTTTAACAATATTGTGTGGCTGAAAATAAAAGGAAAGAGTATGTTGGAAGGAGTCAGAAACTGTTTTGGGTGAATCCCATTGGAAGCTGAAAGATACCTATGACTTTAGCAGGAAGAGAAGTGGGACAGAGGACCCCCAATCTGAAGTCGGAGCATGAGCAAAGGCTGGAGACAAGAATGAACAGAGCCCACATGGAATGAACTTGGCTGTTGCGGTGGGAGGGCGGGGATTCCAAAGAGTCACAATGACAAGGCACCACCCAGGATGGGTCCACAAACCTGCGGGACAGCAAAGGTTTTTGAGCCAGAAAGTAATATAATCACACAGCTGTGCTTCAGAAAGATTAGTCTGGCAAATTCCACAGGGAAAACAAAGAGCAGACATCAGAGACCAAGCAAAAACATGTACAAAAAGCCCGAACTACAGAGAGGCAGTGTGTTGGGTCCTCACTGGCAGGAGCATTCAAGTACATGAAAGTATGTTTCAAAACCTCCCCAATCTCTTTCTTTCTAGTTTCTCCTCTCTACATCTTCTTCTTCTCTGATACTCTGCTCATTTCCCTTGTCCCAGGGACAAGGATTCCCCTGGCTTCCCTAAGGCCAAGGAGCCATTCAGCCATTCAGTGCACATTTCATTTGCTCCAATGAGGAGCCTAATCTGAGACATGGGCCTCCCCTCAAAGAGCAGAAATGAGCTCCTGGAATCTTTGCAGAGGTCTTTCCTTGACCCAGAGGCAGTTGAGATGGCGGGATCTTGATCAAACCATGTGTGCAACCTTCAGACATCAGTTCATTATTTCATTGACCTTATTTTGTTTTCTGGTTTTGTTTTTTTGGGTTTTTGTTGTTGTTGTTATTGTTGTTTTGTTTTGGTTTGGTTTGGTTTTGAGAGAGAGAGCGTGAGAACAAGAGCTCAAGCACAAGTCAGGGGTGGAGGGGAAGAGCAGAGAAAGTGGGAGACAGGAAAAAGACTCCCCACAGAGAACAGAGCCCATGAGCCAGGGGCTCAATCCCTTGACCCTGAGATCACGACCTGAGCCGAAACCAAGAGTTGGATGTTCAACCAACTGAGCCCCCCAGGTACTCCTCGTGGACCTTATTTTGAATAATACATTTTTCAAAATAATGGGTTCATGTAACTCCAGTGAATGTCTCTTAAGAACTTCAAGTTTAAAGGTTAATGTTAAGTGGCTTTTAGGGATAAAAAATAATAAAATCACAGGAAAGGCACTGGATCTCCATACTGGTTGATTAAGGAAATTACCATTAGGGAGGTTTCCTTCATAAAACGCAGAATTATGAAAACTTCCTTAACTTGAACAAATATAAATTGAGTGGCCTCATAGACTCCAGACTTATCATCTGATCTCCCATGACTCAGTTGATGTTAGGATCCCTCACAAAATGAAGGAATGCTAAATGCTAACATAGAAAGTGACATAAAAGGATGCATGCTAAGAAATGTTAAAGAAAATTCTTCTTAGCCAAATAAATACAGCAAAATGTTTTCCCTCACGAGGTCAATCACAAACTTTACAACCCAATTTAGCAGAAGTGAAAAGTAGCTCAGGAAAGATTCACAGTCCTCAAAACATCCTTCTAGCCCTAACAGTAAGTGGTTTTCCAGTAACTCAATGCTGAGCTTGGGATAATAACCCCAAAACATTCCTTAGGTATGAAGTACCAAATGAATCCCTGTTAAATGGAATTCTTCTCCACTCTATATGTTTCCATCTGGAGGGACCCCCATCAGAGGAACTCTCTGGTCTCTTACATCATACTTTTTCAGTCTTCTTTACAGTAAAGGGGTGCATATTTATGTGTGACAGACATTGGGCTGCATTTCCCAATTAAGGAGGGTTCGTCTACTATAAGACTTATAAGCACAGAGGAATCCATCCCTTTTTTCCTCACTCACGGCTTCCCTGGTTAAAGTACCTGATCAGTGAATTTGGAAGAATGAACTAAGCATCCCACCCCATGACCTTACCTTCCTGTCCAGAGACTTGTGTTCTATTCTACTTTCTGGTAAGGGGCAATAAACTACCCTGTGTGAAAGGTCTCACTGTGAAGCTCAGAGCTCTGCAAAAAAGTACACCTAATTCCAGGTGAAAGCTTATCAATGCCATTTGACTACAGACCAAGCTACTTTCTGCCAGTGACTTCCCCCAGCAACAAAGGGGTACATATTTTATATATACCCACCTGACTTCTGAGTCTATCTTCCAATCAGGGCAGACAGAAATACTAATTACTTACTCTCTCAAGCCTCAATGCACAGGTAGTAGAAACATTTTTATTGTATCAACATTGATTGACAGGTGTTGAGAAGAAAAGCAGCTCTTACAGAGATATGGCCCTAAAAGTCTTCAGAGTAAAAACTCACTAGGGATATCTTTGTTTGTTGGTAATGTCAATTTAGATCAACAACTCATAAACTATTTACTGCACATGCAGCATCTTCAGTGCAAATAGGAACTGTTTGCAATGAAGAAGAGAGGGTTATACAGAGATAAGCAAGAAGCCCATAAGCTACTAGGAGAACAGAGATACACACAAATAACTGGGATACAAAGCAAACCGCAATAGGTGATATAATAGATGTACTAACATTATAGACAAAACATTACTAGATTTTCCACAAATGGTGGTGGACCAGTTGAATATCCACATGCAAAAGAATGAAGTTGGAAACAAACTGAGGGTTGCTGGAGGGGAGGGGGGTAGAGGGATGGGGGAACTGGGTGCTGAATTAAGGAGGGCACATGATGTAATGAGCACTGGGTATTATGTAAGACTGATGAATCACAGACCTGTACCCCTGAAACAAATAATACATTATGTGTTAATTAATTGAATTTAAATTAAAAAATAAAAAAGAATGAAATTGGACCCCTATGTCACACCATGTACAAAAATTAACTCAAAATGAATCAAAGATCTAAAACTCCAAGAAAACATGGATGTAAATCTTTCTGACCTTGGATAAGGCAATGGCTTCCTTCTTCACTGTGGTAAAATAGACACAACATAAGATTTATCATTTTACCTATTTTAAGATAGGAGTACAATTCAGTGGCATTTAGTACATTCATAATGTTATGCAACTATCACAACTATCTAGTTCTGGAACATCTGCATCAGGCAATGGCTTTTTAAATATAACACCAAACATACAAGTGACCAAAGAAAAAAGTAAATAAACTGGACTTCATCAAAATTTAAACCTTTTGTGCATCAAAGGACACTATCAAAAAAGTGAAAAGACAACCAGCCCACAAAATATAAAATATTTGCAAATATTGATAAAATATCTGTCTGGTAAGGGCCTAGTATTCACAATATGTAAAGAACAATTAAAACTCAAAGAGATAACACAAATTTTTCAATGAGCAAAGGACTTAAATAGACAGTCTTCCAAAGAATATACATAAATAGCCAAGGAGCACATATAAAGATACTCAACATCATCAAGGAAATGCAAATCAAAACCACAATGAGATACTACTTCACACCCACTGGGATAGCTATACCCAAAAGAGAGACAATAACAAGTGTTGACAAGGATGTGGAGATACTGGAACCCTCCTGCTTTGCTGCTGGGGGTACAAAACTGTGCCACCATAATGGAAACATTTGGGCATTCCTCAAACAGTTAAACATAGAGTTACCATATGACTCAGTAATTCTACTCTTAAGCATATACTAAGAGAATTGGAAACATACATCTACACAAAAATTTACACATGAATATTTAACCCAGAATTATTTATAATAGCCAGAAAGTGGAAGCAATCCAAATATCCATCAACTAATGAATAGATACACAAAATATAATATATCCACATTATGGAATATTATTCATCCATAAAAGAAATGAAGTACTGATTCAGGCTACAATATGGATTAATCTTGAAAACCATTATGCTAAATGAAATATGCCAGACACAAAACACTTCATGTTTTTTTTAATTCATTTATATGAAGTACCCAGAAGAGACAAATTAATAGAGACAGAAAGGAAAGTTGTGGTTGCAAAGGGATAGAGGAGGGTGGAATGGGGAGTGACCGCTATGGTAACAGGGTTTCTTTTGGGGGATGGTGAAAATGTTTTAAGACAGATAGTATGATGAGTGCACAACTTTGTGACTATGCTAAAAATTGCTGAATCGTGTACTTTTAATTAATTATTTTTTTCTTAATTCAATGTGGGATTAAAAGAAATAAAGAGAAACAAAGTGGAGTAAAATGCAAACAATTTCCAATTCTTATAGACGAAAAGCAAAAAAATCATAAATTAAAACCAAACACATTACAATGATTATACTAATATTATACTGATAGTATACTAATAAATACTGATAGTATACTAATAAACTCCATGCTTGGAACTTTATTCTAATATTAGCTGTTTTTCTTCTCAAAAGATGCTCTGCAAATGAGTGAGTCTTTCTATTCCCAAATATCAACATACTTCCATCTACTATATGACCCAGGTACCATTTAAGTAATTAAAAAAACACATACTCTCATAAATATAATTAACAGAATATAAACTGTAAATTACACAGTGGAAGTCTAATTTGTTCATATGTAGTATGTATGCTCTTGTGGCCACCTTAATCCTATCACACTTTAGATAATAATTTATACCCCAGAATGGTATAGCTTTATGCTTTACAACGTGCCTTCATATACATCTTCTCATTGAGTTCTCACCATGATTCTGTGAGGTGGCCAAGGCTGGCATCAATACTCCCACTTGACACTTGAGAAAAGTCAATCTTGGGAAAATTACAATGTTTTGCCAAATGTCCCACAGCCATGACTACAAGGCAAGTCTTCTAACTCCTAGGCTGGTTCTTCTTCCACCTCCAGGTAGATCACATTGCTTGGGATGAGCTATCTCCATAACACTTTGGTCTGGCCATTCCCAGACTGACTGGCCAACAAAGCACCTTAACTGGACTCACACAGCACAAGCTGACCACCCCACAGATGACAGAAATGCTGCTTCAGTCTGCCTGAAACCAAATTCCCTTACTCCATACACAATCCAACCTGGAGTCCAAAGGCCTTGGTGGGGTCCAGCCAGAGGAAGAGAACTCAGTAATGAGTGGAGAGTAGGAGCTGCTTTTGACACTGGGAAGTTAGGAAATGACACTCTCGGCATCCCTATCTCGTAACCACAAAAATGCCACCACAACAAAATATATTCCAAAAAAATGCAAAAAAAGAAAAGAGAACAATTCTATCAACACAGTGACAATAAGTTAGGAGAAGGAGTAAAAAATTCTGGGCGCCTGGGTGGCTGAGTGGGTTAAGCCTCTGCCTTTGGCTCAGGTCATGATCTTAGGGTCCAGGGATTGAGCCCCACATCAGGCTCTCTGCTCAGCAGGGAGCCTGCTTCCCCCTCTCTCTCTGTCTGCCTCTCTGCCTCCTTGTGATCTCTCTCTGTGTCAAATAAATAAATAAAATCTTAAAAAAAAATTCAACCATTTTATTTCATTAAATTACTCAAATGAACTCCAAAAATATCTTGAAATTTCTGGAAAGCTTCTTTTTAAATCTCCAAATCTGTGGGGCACCTGGTTGTCTCAGTTGGTCAAGCATCGCCTTCGACTCAGGTCATAACCCCGGGGTCCTAGTATCCAGCCTCGCACTGGGCTCCCTGCTCAGCAGGGAGTCTGCTTCACCCTCTACCCCTCCCCCCTGCTCATAATCTCTCTCTCTCTCAAATATACATATAAGTAGATAAAATCTTTAAAAAAATAATAAGTCTCCAAATCTGTAAATTTTTATTTTTCATTTAGATATTTTAATGTCACATAAGTCAATATAATAAGGCAGTTTTTTCAAATAAATTATGTAAAATATATGTATAATGAAAAATGTTTACTGTATAGAACAGCTTGGTCAAATGCTTCATTTTCTGCTGTCTTTATAGAGGAAAAAGAGATAAAGATGATTTTTGCCAACTTGAGGACACTCTAGAGAGGTGACAGCTCCTATGACAGACAGAGCTACAAAATATTCCACTGCACTTAAACAGACTAAGCCCAGAAGCTACATAGCATGTTATTCCTAAGAGTGGAAGAAAGTAAATAACGAATGAATTTTTGAAACACTCCCTGGTTTACTAGAGAGTACCAAAGATTAGACAACAGTTTACATAAATTCACCGATTCTCAAAGGGTCAAGAAACAGGAAACTGAAAATTAGTAAAAGAAAAAAAAAGAAAAAAGAAAAGAAAAGTAGAAGTGGTGTCAGAAACCTTGATACTATATATGTGTGAATACTTGATGGGAAAACACAGTCTAACATTAAAAAATGTAGAATAAAATGGGGGAAATGAATGTTGACCAACCTAGTCAAATATTACGCAACTCTACCACATGACTTCATACAACAGACAATTCCCAAAAGCTTTCTTGAAAATTAAATAAAAATGCAAAAGCACTACAAGGTTATAAAAACAAGAGGACACAAAATTATGCATAAAGCATGGCTTAAATTTTATAATTAAATACATATGTAAGAAAAAGACTGAAGGGAGTATCCCCAAATTGTGTAGTGCCTATCTCTGGAAGTTGGGACTACTGGTGGTATTTTTTCTTTTCTTGTAATTTTCAGAATTTTTAAAAATATCCTACATTGGTACATGCTATTATAATAAATGCAAAGAATCAATACTATAGAAAGAAAATAGCATTGTGGGTTCTTGCTGTTTAGTTGAACCCCAGGATCAACGTATTTATAAGGATAACAATTTTTTTGTGTAAAACATAACAAACTTTCTAGTACTTATGTGTAGTTAGTTTAGACTTTGACTTCATATCCAGGCACTTTTACTTAAAGCAGATAAACTGTCTACAGTGAAGAGGCAATGAGTGCTAGGTGTGTAATACTTTTTCTTTATAGTTACCAAAGATTAAGGAAGAGGGACACCTAAATGTATCACCTACATGTTATGCATTTTATCAAAGTAAATACCAGGTGTAAGATGTACTTACAGAGATATACGTTCTATATATACCTCAAATAAAAATGCAATGTTAGGATGATTTAAATAACAGGCATTATTTAAAACTAACAACATGACAAAATGTCATCAAGAATCCTCCTGAACTCAAAGTAAATATCCTTTCAAGAATCATTCACTTTACAAATTTACAATTTCCATTTTTTTCGTTCAAGACAGAACCATGGGGAAAAACTCATTTCGCTGTCTTTGCAGTGTCAGACATAGCAGAAGATCACCCAACCAAATTAGATCAGGAAGCTGAGCAGCATATACTTTGAAAGATTTTTGAAAGATCTCTATATTTTAAATCAGAAATGAACAATGTGATGCAGAAATCCTGTCCAACACTTTCCTGAGATAACAAGTATTTTCCAAATAAAGACATCATGAACTAGAATCAGGTATTTGTAGTCTGATGGCTGTTACAGGATGAATGAACGAACAGACCTGAACTGGTCTAAAAGCAAAGTGTCCAACCCTCTGTGTCCCCCAAAGGGAAGGCAATCCCATTCACTAATGAACAAATCACTGAGGGCCAGGAGTGGAGTCCCTTGGAGCACCTGCAGATGACTTCGGTCCTACCTCATGGGCAGCAGGTTACATGGCTACCCTTCACTCCATGAGACAGGCACAGAGACTTTTCTGCTGATTTATATTAGGTTCTGCTGTCAAAACAAGAAAGAAGGCAGCTGTCTGGGAGAAGGCCCTATGTGAGGAGCAACCATGATGCACAGTGTTGGTGTTGGCACCGCAAAGGGTAAAACATGAATCCAGCGCAGTTATCATAACAAGCAGAGAATCGGGGACTGGAAACCATGCCAAGAGAACGGCAAATCCTTTGATTTCTGTCCACCCTTCCCCTCGCTGTCACAAAATCTCATAAAAGTAATTCATCTTGGGTTGTGCGTCCTTCCTGATAATGTTTCTGGTCCCTATGAAAGACAACACTTGGGGATTTTCAAACCTTTCGGGAGTGTCTATTTTTCTCACATTTTTCAGATTTCTACTCTACTGTGTTCCATGGTGTACCTGCTCATGTCTGAACATTCTCCCTGGCCCTTTTGGTTCCCCTAAAATAAATATGACTTGTACTCATTCTGTCCTTCTTCTTCCTTCCTGGATATGGCTGGCCACCAAAAAATCAAAAGTTGAGATCAAAAGGAGTTTGCTCCTACACAAAAGAAAACATCGATTGTCAGCTGTACTCTCTCCTGATCTACCAGACACGTGATTCAGAAGAGGGGAGCAGGGAGGATTTAGGGATGTTTCCCACCTCTTAATGGTCTGAGTAAGGGAGGCTGGCTGCCAGCAGAGGGAAGGAAACTATTTTCTATCGAAATTTATGATCTGAGTCCAGCACAGTCTTCTGGAAATTTACTAAAACACTGGGTGTGAATCTCCCCCTCAGAGATTTCTGTATTTCCTTTTGATCAACAATAACAACAACAACAAAAATCAGAAACTCAATCCCACAAGATCCCCCTCATTACACTTCTGAAGCAAAATAAGAAGCAATGAAGCACTCCAAAAGTGTCTTTCCCAAAGCCACTGAGTTTCCCAATCTTGTGTTTAAGTATCTTATCTTTCTGTATTTCTTGTGTTTAAGTATCTACACTTTCTGTAAAAGGACCTCACCCAGAGATCTCTTCTAAATCACACTTGCCTTAATTTTCAGAGCTGGGAGACCATACCCATTTTGGCAACAGAACAGTGTTCTCTGTCCTACATCTAAGACAAAGCATTTATTTCCCTCAGCCTTCTTCAGTTTAAGAATCTTGAAGGAGGGGGCGCCTGGGTGGCTCAGAGGGTTAAGCCTCTGCCTTCGGCTCAGGTCGTGATCCCAGGGTCCTGGGATAGAGCCCCGCACCGGGCTCTCTGCTCAGCAGGGAGCCTGCTTCCTCCTCTCTCTCTGCCTGCCTCTCTGCCTACTTGTGATCTCTGTGGAATGGATGAATAAAATCTTTAAAAAAAAAAAAAAAAGAATCTTGAAGGAGGCAGACAGAAAGTAAGGGAGGGAATGAGGGAGGGAAGAAGGGAGAGAGACAGACTGGAGACAAATCAATACACAAAAATACTGAACAATGTTGATCCATGTCTACTCAAAATTGGCCCAAATTTAGGAAGCCACAACCCATGCCATGTGCAGAGAGATACTGTTAAAACGAAGTACATGTTTGAGGGCATGAAATAAAACCAACTCGTGCTTCCAGCTCAATTTGGAAGAGCAACTTCTCCAGACTATCTTCCTGTCTCTTACTGACTTATCTTATAGTCAACTCTCAACTGTGTTTCTAAAGATATGTTGTGGGGAAATAAAAGTATCAATCCTCCTTGAAAAATAAGGAAATAACTGCTTCAAATAGGTAATTTGCATCAGCTAAATAACTGATGGATATCTTAGTCCTTTCAATTGTTTAACTGACGGCTCAGTACTCAGGATATCAAAGATACTGGTGATGCTGCTGTTGGTGTTTCACATACATGAAAAGACAGCTTATTCTCAGCTAAGTATCTCTGACTGTTTCTATACTGAACAAACATATACAATTGGAATTGAACATACAGCTTTATGCTAACAGACCAAACAAATATTGGCAACATTGATCCCTATATTCTTTAGAGCTTGAGTATATCAATCAAAATTTCATATTCACTAATAGAAATAAATATGTTGCCTTGTTGCTCTGTGAGCTGGTAAATTTCCTATATGCATAGGATTGGGTTTTGTCTAAAAAACAGGCTTATTCTATAAAACCAAATTTTTTATTTTCAGACAAGGTTATTAAGCCACTCGTGGGGGTTTTTTTTTGTTGTTTTTTTTTTTTTACGATTTTATTCATTTGGAGGGTGAGAGAGTGAGCAGGGGAAGGGGGAGGATCTCAGGCAGACTCCATGCTGAGTGCAGAGCCCAACACAGGGCTTGATCCCACAACCCTGAGATCACGACCTGGGCTGAAATCAAGAATCAGATGTTTAACTGCATGAGTCACCCAGGTGCCCCCACTCATAGGCTTCTTATTCTCAAGGCCTACGTCAGTCTTGGTGTATACAGGAAACTAATTTCACAATGATTGGTAGCCATTAGGACATAATAGATTACTGTCAAACCAAGTAGTATATTTGTTGTCTTTTTTAAAATTTTATTTTCAGTAAATTAAAAAAAAATGTTTTAATTAAAAATCATCTGCGGGGGGCGCCTGAGTGGCTCAGTCAGTTAAGCATCTGCCTTCAGCTCAGGTCATGATCCCAGGGTCCTGGGACTGATTCCCCATGGGGTTCCCTGGTCAGTGGGGAGTCTGCTTCTCCCTCTCCCTCCGCTTCTTCCTCTGTTCATGGTCTCTCTCTCTCTCTAATAAAATCTTTTTAAAAAATGATCTATTAACTGAAAACATATTTTATAAATAGCTACCATTTAATTCATCTAAAAATGTGGGGACGGAAGCAATTTTAAAGTTAAAAAATTTTTCAAGCTCAGTGATGAATTTATTCCATGGACAGGAATGTTCCTCCTTGTCATCTCATTGCCACACTATGCTCATTTCATGTTTCTTTAAAATTTTGTTGTGTCATGATAAAATACACAAAATATAAAAATTGCCATTTACTCATTATTCTAAGTGTACAATTCAGTTACAGTTAGTACACTCACAGTGTTGGACAATCGTCACCACTATCTAGTTCCAGAATATTTTCATCACCTCAAAAGCAAATCCCATTCTCATTAAACAGTCACCCCCGTCTCTCCTCATCCCTCAGGTCCTGGCAAACACTAATCTGCTTTCTGTCTCTGTGGGCTTGTCTGTTCCGGACATTTCATATAAATGGAATCATACACTATATGGCCTTTTGTGTCTGACATAAAATGTGCATATTTCCGTCTTGACAGTGAGCATCATTGTCATTGTTGCCTTCACATTGAAATTCTAGATTTGATTTCCTCTACAAATTAGAGTCCTTCCCTGATACCTGATATTTAATCCAGAACTTAAAAAAGGTTTTTTTGACAGTTTTCCAACTCATACCAGAGCTGAGAAAAATTTTGCTCAAGTTTTCAGGGCATGGGACTTCCTGCTTCCACCAGCAATATTACTCCTAGATCTATGCTTAGAGCTATTAGAATGCTTTTCCGTTACAAGTTGCAGAAAACCACCCAACTTTTGGTATGTTAAACAATAAGGGGGTTATTATCCCATATAACAACAAAATCAAAATCCTAAGGCAAGGTGGATTCAGGACAGTTCAGCACTTCAGTGTATGAGTTTCTGTTAACTTTCTACTTTGCCGTCTTCAGCTTGTTGGGACCTCCTACCAACCCTTCTCCTCCCACCAGTGGTAACCAGAGGACCACAGCAACTGCCAAGGTCTCCTCTTCACAGAAGTTGTCCAGAAGCAGAAATTATTTCTCTCATCTCAATTTCTATTAGGTTGGAAAAACTTTCTCAAAATCCTCCCAGCAGATTCCCCCTCGTGTTCCATTGACTAGTTATGTCACAAGACCATAACTCTGCCTGGGGTGGGCAAGAGCAGTGGAACTGCCATGCCAATACTCACTCCTGGGACAGGGGAAGACCCACAAAGCACATGGCCACCAAATACCTCAACAAAATGGGGCTCAATTAGTGAGGAAGGCAAGGAAAATGATAAACTGATAGGGTACCTGCATTGTCTGCTTTGGCATTTGTGTTGGTTTTAATCAATTACTTTTCCAACCTTATAATCTGAATGGTTCCCTGAGGTTGTATAGTCTATGATATCAGAGCTGACTAACTTGGTTGACCAGGCATTCCTTAAAAGGGGTTGTTAACACAGCAACTTCTTTCAAGACACATCTCCAAAGTCAAAGGAAACAAGCGAAAATGAACTTTTGGCACTTCCCCAAGATCAAAAGCTTCTACACAACAAAGGAAACAGTCAACAAAACAAAGAGGCAACCCATAAAATGGGAAAGATATTTGCAAATTACACTAGAGACAAAGGGCTGATATCCAAGATCTATAAAGAACTCCTCAAGCTCAACTCCCAAAAAACAGGTAATCAAGTCAAAAAATGGGCAGAAGAAATGAACAGACACTTCTCCAAAGAAGACACACTAATGGCTAGCAGACTCATGAAAAAATGATCATTATCATTAGCCATCAGGGAAATTCAAAGCAAAACCACATTGAGATACTACCTTATACCAGTTAGAATGGCAAAGATTAACAAGACAGGAAACAACAAATGTTGGAGAGGATGTGGAGAAAGGGGAACCCTCTTAACACGGTTGGTGGGAATGCAATTGGTGCAGCCACTTTGGAAAACAGTATGGAGATTCCTCAAAAAATTAAAAATGGAGCTTCCCTATGACCCTGCAATTGTACTACTGGGTATTTACCCCAAAGATACAGATATAGTGAAAAGAAGGGCTATATGTACCCCAATGTTCATAGCAGCAATGTCCACAATCACCAAACTGTGGGAAGTGCCAAGATGCCCTTCAACAGATTAATGGATAAAGATGTGGTACATATATACAACAGAATATTAACTCAGCCATCAGAAAGGATGAATACCCAACCTTTGTATCAACATAGACGGGACTGGAGGAGATTATGCTGAGTGAAATAAGTCAAGCAGGAAGAGTCAATTATCATATGGTTTCACTTACTTGTGGAAGATAAGGAATAACATGGAGGACATTAAGAGAAGGAAAGGAAAAGTGAAGTGGGGGAAATCGGAGGGGGAGACAAACCATGAGAGACTGTGGACTCTAAGAAACAAACTAAGGGTTTTAGAGGGGAGGAGGATGGGGGGATGGGTGAGCCTGGTGATGGGTATTAAGGAGGGCATATATTGTATGGAGCACTGGGTGTGGTACATAAACAATGAATCTTGGAACTCTGAAAAAATAAAATAAACTTTAAAAAGGGGGGGCTGGGGGCACCTGGGTGGCTCAGTGGGTTAAAGCCTCTGCCTTCAGCTTGGGTCATGGTCCCAGGGTCCTGGGATAGAGCCCCACATCAGGCTCTCTGCTCAGCGGGGAGCCTGCTTCTCTTCCTCTTTCTGCCTGACTCTCTGCCTATTCCTGGTATGTCTGTCAAACAAATAAATAAAATCTTTAAAATTAAAAAAAAGGGGGGCTGTTAAAAATGAACTGTCATCCCTGCTCCCACAGAAGAGTCTGCTCCTCCCTTCCTTCCACCTCTCCCCGTTCCCGCTCATGTATGTGCACATGCATGCTCTCTCACGTGCACTTGCTTGCTCTCTCAAATAAATAAATGAAATCTTTAAAAAAAAAAAAAAGAATAAACTGTCAAAACTCATATTTTAACTTAGCCTGATCGCTGGTTAACAGAACATTAACATGTAACATTTTGTTACATCAACTTGGCAGAAACAAGACCAAAATTGTTATGTTATAGCACTATGTGGTGAAAAAGGTGATATTTTGAGAAGTTTCCTTTCCATAAGACTGTTGCATAGGTGCCCAGGATTATTTACTCACTGTTCAGAGTTTACTCTAACAGGTTGTATTCAACTGATCAGCAACTGGATCAATACTTTTCACCACCCAGTTCACTCCTTTTGTCAGGAACTAGAGCAAACCCACCAGTTAGTGTCATGTAGATAGAGCCCTAAGTGAACCAATAAATCTAGAATCCCATCAATTAAAGTGATGGCTAGAAGGGAGAAGAGCATAGATCACTCACAATTCAAAGGAAAAAACAAAGCACAACCCAGAATGGGAGTTGTCCTCTTCCTCCTCATCCTGTGGGGAGAGGAAAGCCTTACGAAATTTGAGGAACTCTTTAGCCAAGAGAATAATGAGGCATAAATCCTGCCCATAGATAGTGAGAAGCCTGGCTCAGGAAGTAACACCATTAATCAAAGGACCTTCCAGTGCTGGGGATAGTGATTAATGGTCTCAACTTGACACGGTGACTTAGAAAGGGTTCGCACCATTGGTTTCCACTCTCAGGGAGGAGTGATTTGCAGAAACTGGTAACAATTTTGGTGGCCATTGTCACCATCTTGCCAGTATCCTTTGCATAGCAGCTGCTCAGGGAGCAAGAAGGGAGTTGTTTATAACCTCTTTTCTCCAGACTTGAGAACCTGGGACTGTTATCTATGCAGTTGGTGTACGCTGGCTTCTCTCTAAAACTGGAGGATGGTTTGTTAATGCTACAGTTTATGGAGTGCTTATCTACATACTTCAGCTTGCAGAAGGCTTGAGGCAAAGAACCTCACTCTTATCAGGGACAATTCTCTTCAGCTGTCATTTGTTGGTCTTGGATATTAACAGGGGTAGAGCACCGTCGTCGTTGCATACTTAGAATGAGAACAACAAAAATCTTGCAGACTGCCTTTTGGAAGCTGAGTTTCTGTCACCTCTTCAAAAGTCTGTCATGTCTCTTTATCACTAAGCTTTACATCTCACATATTTCCCAGAACACACAGGAGAATTAAACAGGAAGACCAGTCACTCTTTAGGACTCACAGAGCCTTCAGTGAGGAATGTGGGAGTTTTTTTGCTCAGTCTAAAATAGAGAAGTATAGAAAGGGCAGGAATCCATTGGTTGGTTATTCAGTAACCTATTAGGACACAGATAGGTCAATTTGTTTGCTGGAATAGGAAGCCAGAGGGAAAGCGGTCAATTGCTCCAGGGACGCTGTCTATGGACTTATTTTCTGCATTTTTTTTTTTTTTACTTTATGGTCTATATTTATTCAATATATAATCAAAGTATTACTGTTCTAGGTGATGACAGTCCTTTTTTTAAATTTTTTAATTTTTTTATAAACATATAATGTATTTTTAGCCCCAGCGGTACAGGTCTGTGAATCACCAGGTTTACACACTTCATAGCACTCACCACAGCACACACCTCCCCCCAATGTCCATAACCCCACCACCCTCTCCCGACCCCCCTCCCCCCAGCAACCCTCAGTTTGTTCTGCGAGATTAAGAGTCTCTTATGGTTTGTCTCCCTCCCAATCCCAAGTAGAAAGCAACGTGGGGGGGTTGGGGGATAGGAAAAATTTTTTCTGCATTTTTTGACTTTTTATAAATAAGCATCTCAGAGGTCCACTGTGTCCCAATGATTTCTTTAAAGTAGTATCAAAAAACTACAATCATTCCAATGTTGCTGCCATACTTAAAGCATTTTTGGAACTGTCCCCTCAGAGTCACCTGTACATAGGAAAATTGGGCTCATTGCTTTACACCTATATTTTATTTAAGGAATAAAATAGAATTCTTCACCTGATACACTCACTTGATTCACCAGTCTTGTTTTTGTATAACATTGTTCCACCAATGGAACCTCTGAAAGGCCAATATTTGACCCATAAAGAACATTCGATTAGCATAGTTGTTCAGTGCTGTTTTTAAATGAGTTCTAAAGGTGTTTGCAACAACAGGAGGAGCACAGGAATTATTTAAAAAGAAATAAGAAGCCCCAAATGCAGTCACTTGTGATAAGCCCTAGGCCAGCAAGCCAAGACTTAATACCTAACCCTAACTGTAATTCCCAGAGGTGGAATTTTAAACCAATCTGGAATTTTCTGATCAATACGACAATGGGGTAGTCTGCATGATAGACCTCAGCACTCACCCCAAAGGAAGATGACCCCCCAAAATAATCCTCTTTTGTTGATGACTTCCTTGTCCCTTCCCACTTTTGCCTATAAAAGCCTTCTTTTTGTACAGCTTCTGATAGCTCCTTTCTACTTGCTAGATAAGAAACTGTCCCATTCATGAATCTTTGAATAAAGCCAATTAGATCTTCAAATTTACTCAGCTGAATTTTGTTTTTTAACAGATTAAAGACAGTGTTATTTTTAAAATATATCTATTTAAAAAAGCATTAATTCACTGCTATATTATGACATCATCGAGTTACATTAAGAGGCTAACTGCTATTAAAATCACTACATCATATACCTGAAACTAATATAACACTGTATATTAACTGGAATTGAAATTAAAACTTTTTTAAAAATCTCTGTATCTCTTTCTCACTGCTACCAACTATCCCCATCCCCCCATCAGAAACAAACCAAAGTCAAATATTTCTACATATTGACAATACTGATGAAATCACTCCACTATTAGAATTTTTCCTAGCTTCTTGCTTGTAAACATCTTTACATTAACAAGAAACGTGCAAATGCTAGGTGAAAACAGCAGAACAATAGATGAACCAGAGAAACTATTAGGAAAACACAAAAAGTCCATTGGTTTTAAGCATTTGTGTAAATATGCAGTATAGTCAGGTTGGACGTAGGGAGTCTACAAGTCAGACATTCAATCCTGACTCTGCCACCACTAGCTGTGTGAACTTTGCCAAGTCACTAATCCTCTCTAAGTGTTGATTTCATCCCCTACAAAGTGGAGATAAAAGCAAGTAGTTCTCCCAACCTCATACTGAGAGGACCACATGCAATACTGCCCGTAGAGCCCCTGCATTCCCTAAGAACATGAATGCTCTAGAAATCTTAGTAATTTTTCTTTCGGTCCACAAAAATCTGAAATTCTGAATGGAACACCCTTCTGATAAATGACTGTTTTCCTTACTAGCCTATACTACGGTAAACTGAGTTATAAAATCAAAATTTAAGAAATTTGGAAAGAGATTTTTTTAATCTTGCTCAAGACTCTGTTTCCTCCTAGAAATTCCCTTTCAACCAACTAAACTACTTGCCTGCATAAAACGGCACTTTCTTTGTCTGCCATGCACTGGTTGTCATGCCCATTCAACCCAAGAGTCAGTCTAGTTTACATCATGGACTTGTCAAACACCTGATGAATCCACAGGGACATCTAATTCGTCATAAAGAAACAGAAACATCACTTACTATTGGTCACTGGCTGCCTCAATGCTACAGAAATCAAGTAACATTGAGTTCATGTGACATTAAAATCTACTATTTGTGTTGAAATTACCATAAGAATACACATGGAATATGTGTTCCAAAGAAAAGCACAAGAGGATGCTGTACTCTCCCGCCAAAAGAATAACCACAGTACGGATCCATTGTACAGCTAAGATGCGGATATTTCGGTTGGAAACATAGGTTTGGCTGCTATAAGAAAGAAGTCTGAAACAACTAGGACTTTAAAAACCTAGTAGGTTAGGAGTGCCTGTGTGGCTCAGTCAGTTTAGTGTCCGACTCTTGATTTTGGCTCAGGTCCTGACCTCAGGGTTGTGAGATGAAGCCCCGCATCAGGCTCCACGCTCAGCAAGGGAATCCACTTGGGATCCTCTCCCTCTCCCTCTGCCCCCTCCCTGCCCATCCCCAATCACACATGCACTCTGTCTCTCTCACTCTCTCAAACTAATATAATAATAATAATAAGCTAATAGGTAATTTCTCTCTCATAGTCAGGGAAGGCAATACAGGGCCAAAATTGAGGCCACACAATCGTCAAGGTCCCAAGTTATTCTTTTTGTGCTCTGAATCCTCAAAATGGTTTCCATCTCTTGGTTCAAGGTGATTGTCTGCATTTTAGTTTATAGAAAAGAGGGCAAGAGAAGGACATGCCCTTCCCTTTAAGGGAAAACCCAAGAGGCACGAAGAGGGAGGTTGCACACCTCCCTTCCACTAGTCAAGCACCAGCCTATATTGGTCACATGGCAACACCTAGCTACAAGGCCTTGAGCTTAGCCAGTAAGATGAGAAAAATCAGTATTAGGAGATAACTAGCAGTCTCTGCCACAGTGGGGTGCATTTATTTAGTTGAGGTGGGTTGGAAGAGAACCATTCTTTTTTTTTTTTTTTTTTTTTTTTTTTTAAGATTTTATTTATTTATTTGTCAGAAAGAGAGAGAGAGAAAGCACACAAGCAGGCAGAGAGGCAGGCAGAGGCGGAGAGAGAGGCAGGCTCCCTGCTGAGCAAGGAGCCCGATACGGGACTCGATCCCAGGACCCTAGGATCATGACCTGAGCCGAAGGCAGCGGCTTAACCCACTGAGCCACCCAGGCGTCCCGAGAACCATTCTTAAATGATACCATGAGTCTCTTGGCTCCAATGCTTTTCCACATGAAGTCCCAGACTTCATCCTTTCTGTGCATTCCATATATAGAATGTAGAAAAATAGAATACAGAAAAGTCCCAGACTTCATCATTTCTGTGCATTCCATAGTTTACCAAGCAGACATTAAGCCAGAAGTCATCTCTTCATCTAAAGTAATCTGGCTGCTGCACACCTAGGTTGCCTACACACTTCCAAAGCTCTCTCCGCAAATACTTTAACCAGAACTTAATTTCCTCAGTCTTTTAAGTCAGGTGTCTCCAGGGGCTATTACAGGGAAGTCAGCTTTGGCTGGGATATCCCTCTGGGGTCCATCTGCATTTTTCATAGCAATCATTAAATCTTTAATAAAGATTTTCATCACGGAATCACCCAAACATACAAACTCTTCAGACTTTAAAATCAATATTGGAAATTAAATCAATTTGAGTAATAGGAATAGAATGCTATACCAAATTCACAAAGAATTTAGCACTTATTCCATATATATATATATATATATATATATATATATATCTTATTTTGATTTTTTTTAAACCCAGTTAGTTTTTAAAACTTTGACACCAGTACCCCCCAAACTTTGCTACAACTGCAGTCTTGCTGGTGAAGCCCTCATGTGAGGCCAGCACTCCTTTTGACCCATCGCAATATATTAGCTTTCAGCCCATGCCTTGACCTGGTTTCTATTTAATTTACTGCTCCTTGGGGCACCTGGGTGGCTCAGTCTTTCTTGATTTCAGCTCAGGTCATGATCTCAGGTCCTGAGTTCAAGCCCCACATTGGGCTCTGTGCTGAGCATGGAGCCTGCTTAAAATTCTCTCTTCCTCTCCCTCTGCACCCCCCACCAACACTTGCTTACACACTCTCTCTCTTAAAAAATGAATTAATTAATTTTTAAAAAGATTCAAATCTAAATAGCAGAGGTAAGAGATTAATGGCTTTGTAGGGGAGTACAGGGATGGGGGGTGATTTGACAGAAGGTAGTAGAGCCTTGGGGAGGGGTGATCTAATATACAAGAATGATGGCCTTTTCTAACAGTTATTTAGATAAGGTTGATTTCAAATACAGAAACATGTTTCCAGGGAGGATTGGCCCCAAGTGACCTCCATTTTCCACACTTTGATCACCCAGGGAAATCCAGATCTCCCAGAGACTTCGATGGAGGGTTCCTGGCATTCACATCGAAAATTCATAGCTGTGGTATTAATAACATACCTTAGTTATACCCCCCATAAAGCTGGAAGGAGGGAGAAATGTGGCCCCAGCCCAGATGCTCACACTCAATGGGGTACAGGAAAATGCATAAAATCGTCTTTTAAATCCAATTTAAAGTGCATTTTATTTTATTCCATAGTCCACAAAGGGAGGTAAGAGATCTGAGAATACTTTTTTCATCCTTTCCCACAAGCTTCCCCTCCTCCCACCTTTTCCACTGGCGCTCACTGTAAGAGGACTTCTCATAACTTCCAGGGTACTGACACCAGGGGTACAGCTCCTCTACTCTCTTAAGAGTATCTATACCACTGCTATAGTTATTGCCTCTGTGACTTCTACTGCTATACTACTGACTACTGTCTTTATATTCACTCTCACAGTCTGCTGCAGTCCCGGAGCTAAGCACTGCACTTACATTACCTCCTTAAATCCTCACAAATCCCGGCACGTAGGTTCTGTTAGTACTTCTATTAGTCATGTGAAGATACTGATGCCAGAGGACTGAATGAACTTGCACGAGGTCTTGCAGCTGAACAGGGGCAGAGCTGAGCTATGACAACCTGGAGGGGCTCCACCAACCACCTGTAGGAAAGGAGCTGGTAAGGCTCAGACTTAGCAGATCAGATGTGTGTAACTGTTCTGTTGTGGAGAACTTTAAGGAGAGCCCTTTCCCTTGCTTAAAACTCCTCCTTGTCACCTACCGTGCCCAGATGACACTGAACTCTCTCACATCCTTTACAAAAGCTTGTGTGATTGAACCCCCACAGGTCCGTCCAGACAGACTTCTCAATACTCCCTGCCTCTTCCTTGTGCTCTAGCTCCATTTGCCAAAAGTCCACCTGCTAGAGGCACTGGCTGAACTACTGGCTTTGCACTTGTTTTTTGTTTGTTTGGTTTTTTTGTTTGTTTGTTTTGTTTTTTAAGTAAGCTCCATGCCCAGTATGGAATCCAACATGGGGCTTGAACTCACAAGCCCGAGATCAGACGCCAGAGTCAGACGCCAACTGACTGAGTCACCCAGGTACCCCAGCTTTGCACTTCTGTGTGCTGCCCTCCATCAGATAGGTTGCAAACTCTTAGAAAACAGAGAGCATGCCTTCAGTCAATAAACTCATCAGTTACTAGTATGATGGCAGCAGAGGGGACATGGGGATGAAGAATATGTGATGAGGGACTCAGACCCTCTGACCCTCTGAGTAATAATCTGATGCCATTGGTGACGGAGGCAGTGGCAGCTGCAAAGGCAGCACCTAAGAGGGGCCCCTCACGCAGACTTACAAGACCCAGGAGGGCCTCCCTGAAGAAAGAATGAGTGACCAGAGACTTCTCAGCTATATTATGGTCAGTCAGGCTAAGGAGAGCAGGGCCAAAGGCAGGGGGCAATGCTCTGGCTGAGGGAGAAATGATGGCAGGAAGGGAGGTCAGATAGAGAGTGGCTGGTGGCAGAAACTCAGTGCAGTTCAATGAGGCTGGAATTACCAAGGGAGGCTTGTGGAGTGTGGATTAGTGCAGCTGGAAAAGTAAGAAGGGGAAGAACATGAAACTTATCCAGTCAGCATTGGGTCACTGCTAATATTAACATGTCTTAACCAGAGGAGTGACATGACCAAATGGGCATTTTGTAACAATCACCATGTTCTTTATTCCTTTTGCATTTTCCCACAAGCTACTCAGTACAACTCTCTGCATATGGGATCAGAGAGACAGGTGCTAAACACACTGAGATTCCCCAAGGAAGACTAAATTTTGTTAATTTTTTTTCCTCAGCTCTAGGTAGAAAGAGGCCAGAAAGTTGCACCCATCCCTATGGAAGAAATCCTCTCCTGGAGTCAGGAAAGCCTGCCAGAAGTCATGGCATCTGCCCTTGGGATACCATATTGTCTGTGAGGCAAAAACAATCAGCTCTTTGGTGTTTGGTTCAGTAAGGAAAGTGGCGGGGTGGGTCAGGCTCTGAGGACACTGTCTTCAACAGGGCAGAATAATGACCTTATTGTAGACAGTCCTTAATGAACATTTTAAGTAAGGGTGCCAGAAAAGGGGGGGGGCTTTCTGAGGAGGGAGATATGTAAATAACAGCCAACATTCACATGTGCCAGGAGTCTACATATACAAGGACTACATATATACTAGCTCAATTAATCCTAACAACCCTGTGACAGAAGAATCTTATTAACCGCATTCTCTAGATAAAGAAACTAATGCACAGAGAGGTTAAATAACTTGCCCAGGTCACCCAGCTGGGACTCAAGGCTATACTTCCAGAGCCAACTGTGCCTCTTATACCCCCAGCCTGGAGGCATTGCTCCCTCTTCACCCCATCTCAGATCCAGCCTTCCCAGCAGAACCACCCCTCTAACATTCATCCCGCCACCCTCAATGGGGCCAAAGTAGGGAATCTCTAATTCCCTTGACTCTCTGTGGTTCCAGAAGTGGGGCTGTGGTCCCAGCTCCAGAGACAACTAGCATCCTCAACTGGAGGAGAAGAAGAACACTCCCCAGTTTTACTGATAAATTATTCATCTGACTTGTTCATACCTCATTCCAGGTTTTCTGTTCCTCCTAGCAGTCTTCCCTGGCTGCTTATCTAAAATACACACACATACACACAAATATACATACACATAGGCATTCTGTGTATTCCCTGACTCTGCTTTATTTTATTTCACAGCACCTATCACTGGCTGAATTTAAATGATCTATTTATTTGTTTAATTGGTTACTTACTGTCTCTCTTACTATAATATTATATATATAATTTGTATATTATGTGTAAATACTAAAGATTTATGCATATTATTTATTATAGTATATATTATATTATCTACTATATTTACTATTTATATCTACACATTAGTATTCATATAATATTTTATATTTAAATAAAATAATTTATATAAATAATAATGTGTGTATATAAATATAAATTCCATGATGGTAGGGACTTGGTCTTTCATTACCATAGTCTTAGCTCCTAGAACACAGTCTGGCAACAAAGAGGGCCACCCCAAAAAAATTTTTAAGTAACTAAGTAATTGAAAAATGAATAAAATTATTATTGACCAACTTTGTAGCTTCATCTCTGCTGGAACTGATTTCACCATGGAAACACATCTCACCTCATCCCTTCTCACCTCTTTTTCTCTTACTTTCACATCCACAAGCTCTACTGGTGGGAAAAAGAAAAAAACAGAACTTTCGGGGTTTTTTGTTTTATTTTATTTCCTCCTATGTAATGTTCCTCCTTCCCCTTTATTTCTAGGGGTCTGTGCTGGTTTCCCAGGGGCTCTGCTTCCTGTATTGGGGGAGGGGAGCATGTCCATTTTGGCAGGACTGGTTTTGTGATACCCCGCATATCTCTTTGGAACGGACTCCCAGCCCTTGGCAGACTTCCCTCTGTCCCAGAAGTGAGCTCTGGGATTCCAGCACCATGAGGTGGGGCAATGAACTCTATCATTTGGAGTTCTGTCCAGCTCATTGTTGAGAGTTTGTCTAACACTAAGTCAAGAGATTTGGGAGGACACAAATAAATGAGGCAAACCCCAAGGGAAAACAACTCTTCAGACATCTGTGAGAATGAAAACAAACCTCTGTGGGATCTGGCCACAGCAGGCTCTGTGTCCTGTGGTGAATGAAAGACAATTTCCCTAGGCAAGAGAGGGTCTCCTCTTTCACCCTGTTGCCCACTTCACCCCCGCCACCAGTCTCTGCCCACTTCCTCTCAGTTCCTTCACCCCAAGCAGGAGGCCAAACAAGGCCAGAAAAGTTGACCAGCTGGACTGTGTCCACAAAAAGAAATTTAGTGCAAAGTTCTAAAGTAAGGGAGGTATGCTTTTCAAATTGTCATGGTTTTTCTCATTCTAGACTCTCCTATAACAGATTTTGCTCCCTTAAAAGGGAAAAACAGCAAGGCATTCTGTTTATGTAAATATTGGGACAAACAAGATATTCCCAAGAAAAAAGAATCCCAATGAAGAATTCAACCCCAGTGCTTCTTCAAGAATATTCAATACGTGAGCATTTGGAAATCATAGTAAATATTCAGTACGAAGTCTGAATAATTACCTAGAACACATACTGGCTGTGAATCATGGAACATTTTATGTAAAGACAATGTTAATTAAGATAAATTTTTATTTCTACCTTAAATGTTTTAGGCCAGAATTAACCAAATTATTTGCTCTGATCATCACTTCAGATTCTTACTGTATACTTGAGGAAAATATTTAATTCTATTAATAATATGTCAAAAAATGTTCTAAAGTCGTTTAAGACATTTGGGCATGTTGTCTCAAAATCATTCTTCATTCACAAAGTTCTTTTTTCTCCATAATAAGTTTTGTCACCAACAAAATCCACTGAGTGCCCCTCTGTGCAGAGACACCTGCTCAACACTTTCATCTCAGGTACAACTGCGGAGGTCAGTGTGTCACGGAAGCCTCAACTTGCCATAAAAATCCCCTTCTGCATTTGGTTCTCTTGGTTTGTGTCTCACAATATTTTTATTTTGATTTATTTTGTATCACACACCCTTGAAACACCAGATTTTCCCCAAAGCTTCAGCATGTCTCCAGTCTGGAATCCTTTCTCCATTTCCAAAGCTTTGTTAAATAACACAAGAGGGACCACACTAAAATATACTAAAATTGTCAACACCCTTTCAAAATGTGTATCTTCAAAATGGAGTGAATTAAGCAATCATCCTCATTCAAATTCAAAATACATAAATATAAAATATAAAAGTTTCCTCATACTGCATTTTTGTAATATCAGCATTTCATGAAAATATTTGTGTCTAGAGATCTTATACAACTGGGACTTATTTAGGTATTGCAGTAACTTTCACCTTTTCTTCTAAACCCATAGCAGCCTCAGCAGAACTTCGATGTTTAGTTAGAAGATCGTTTTGTTCAATCTTAGGTTCTTTTTCCCCTAAAATCATTCGTCAGCAAAATATGAAAAGGAGTCGGTTGCAAGCTCAGACAAACCATTCTAGAATTTCCATCTATCTTTCATTTTGCAGCCAATTGGCACAAATATTGGACATGTGATTCACCCACCACACTCATTTCTGGTACACATCCTGCTCCAGCTGCCCACTGTTTTGGGCAAGTGTACTGATGAGCTCTGTATACACCCAGTGTTGAGAAGAGTACACAGATCCACGAATGATTGCTTAACTATGCTTTAGATAGGACCTCTTTAAACTCCAGTGAAGTGTCTAAAACTTTTGAAAATAAAATCCTTTCGAACTCTGGGGCAAAGGGAGTATTTTATTTTTTTAATTTTTTAAAGATTTTATTTATTTATTTGAGAGAGAGAGAGTGTGTGTGTGTGTGTGAGAGAGAGAGAGAGAGAGAGACCATGAGCAGGGGGGAAGGGCAGAGGGAGAAGCAGACTCCCTGCTGAGCAAGGAGCCCAACAGGGCACTAGATCCCAGGACCCTGGGATCATGATCTGAGCCAAAGGCGCCCCTAGGGGGTATTTTAAATGAGGAAAAAGAAAAACTAAGGAAGCTGAAATAGACATAATAAAATAAGAGTGTGAAAAATATGTTTTTTTAATCCTTTTGTACTATCTGAGTTTCTTTTTATGACATGGGTGCGTTCCCAGGTGAAAAAGGACTAGAACTTTCAAGTCAACAATTTATCTTAATTGTTTTGTTCAAGGGTTAGCAAAACAAAGCACGTGTGTCCAAATGGCCTGTGAGAGGATGCTGTTGGTGCAACCAAAGGCCAGCACTGCCTTGGTTGTGAGGACTAACTGTGTCCCTGGAAAGCCCCCCTTGTGACCCCCTATTCATACCCTCCTGTCCTCCCAGGCACCACATCTCCTCACATGCCTCTGTCTCCAGCCAGGATCTCCTTGCTCTCAGTTCTCAACTAATCCTTGTAGAAGTGTTCAGTGTCGGGGCACTTGGTTGGCTCAGTCATTAAGTGTCTGCCTTCAGCCCAGGTCATGAGCCCAGCTTCTCCCTGTCCCACTCTCCGTGCTTGTATTCCCTCTCTTGCTGTGTCTCCCTCTCTGTCAAATAAGTAAAATCTTTTTTAAAAAGTGTTCAATCTCTTAAATATGTAAATGTACATTTAGAGCGATAGTTAATGCCAGAGGGGTGCCCCAAGTGAGGCAGCAAATCAGGCCACTCACTCCTCAGACTCACGATGTATGTGAATCAGAGGCAGGGCAAACAGAGCCAATGACCACACGTGTGTGTATCAAAACAGAATCAGGATGACAGAGTTTCTCAACTACGATTTGCTATTTATTTAATCAGCCAACAACATGCTATGTGTCAGGCTAGGAGTCAAGGCTACAAAAAAAAATTTTTTTGAGGGAAGTTCTCATCATAGAGAAATTCATATGCTCATGTGAAACGTAGGCACATCAATAAATCATTGCTGTTCCATGTGATAAATATCTAAAATAGAGGGATGTACAAAATGCCACAGAATCCCTGAAGAGACTATGTTCTTGAAGGATTTTAAACAGAAAAACTAAGTAGTCATAAATACCTGTCTGGCAAGACCATGGAAGACCAGAAACCACGAAACCAGACACAGGCCATAGCACGACTGATAAGGGCACTGGGAACAGGCAGAAAGAGGCCAATCCTCCACCAGAGTAAGTTGTCTCAGACATGTCAGATAATGTCCATCCTGTATGGAGAAAATGAGAGTGCATGTCACCCTCTGGTGGCTAACCCCCAAAATGAAAGAATTCATATTATAATGTATGTGTATACGAGTAAATCGTTAACCATTATCCTAAAAGATGATTCTGCTGAAGATGCTATTATTTTTCAAGTGTGTCATTGAAAAGGAACTAAAAAATCATTATTTTAATGCAGCCTTACATCTGAAGTTGACGTTCTGATCTGTGGCCATAAACACACTATCGTATTCATTGACAATCACCATTGTCAGGTTTTACCTACTGTCCTTAATACTTAACAAGTCATCGGAATGTATGGAAAAGGGTCTCAGAATGAGGACCTCCTGGTTCAACTTCCAGCTCTGCCTCTAATGAGGTACAGGATATTAAACTGGTCATTGTTCCTCTTACACCCTCGTTTTCCAAACGATGAATGGTTCTAGGGCCCCTCTGAACATCCAACTGGTCTTTCTTCTCCTTCACCTGAAGGAAATGGGCCCATTCAGTAAGTGTGCCCGTTGTCTCCTAATTTCTCTGCATCTATCAGTTGTGTGTAAAATAGATTGCTTACAAGCTAGTGAGCCTGTTGTGTTCAAGGATGGTTCATAACTAATCTCTGTGTAACTCTTCAACAATTTAGCAATTACAGCTTTAGAAAACCCAACATTTAATCATAAAAAAGTTACCATCTCCATCCTGCAAAGTATTTTCTTTGGGTGTCCACACATACTTTTTTATCAGTCTCAAAGTATAAAACAGTATATCTTAATCAATAAACCATCTATTTACTGATCAATATTTGCATTTTGTTTTTAAAGCATATTTCAGTCAACTGAATTTAAACAAGAATAATAAAGACAATCAAAATGATTATTTTTAAAAAATGACTCAAACAATGCTCCTAGCCCTCCAAAATGTATTTACATATAGGAAAACTTGCCATCATGGCAAAAAGCAAGAACTTTGCTGGGATTACACACACCTCCCCTGCTCAACCATACCTGGCTTTATGAAGGGAAACGTGCATGTTTACTCCCCAAACACCAACCCAAGGCTAACAAACATAATCTCGGTTTCTGTTTGCAGTGTTCATCTGAAATCCCTTAGATGCTTAGCCTAAGAGTAAAAAATATCAGATTCCCCTCAAGGTTTATGCCTTTGTATCAAACTAAACCAGAAGCTTTCTCTTTTCTCTTTTTAGTTTCATTCAGTTTCTCAGATTCAGATCCTCCATCCAAAATTTCATTTCATTTCTTTTTAAGTAGGCTCCATGCCCAGTTTGGAGCCCAGTGCAAGGCTTGAACTCAAAACCATGAGATGGAGACCTGAGTTGAGATTAAGAGTCAGGTGCTTAACCCACTGAGCCACCCAGGCATTCCAGAATTTCAAGAAAAAGGAGGATAAGTAAGAAAATTTCAAAAATACTATAAATCTTTTCCCTGTAACATATTGTTCACTAAGACTATGAATTTTTAATTTTTTTTAAATTTTATTTATTTATTTATTTATTTGACAGAGAGAGAGAGACAGGGAGAGAGGGAACATGAGCAAGAGGAGTGAAAGAAGAAGCAGGCTTCCTGCAGAGCAGAGACCACGACATGGGGTTTGATCCCAGGACCCTGGGATTATGACCTGAGCCGAAGGCAGACGCCTAATGACTGAACCACTGAGGCGCTCCAAGACTGAGTTTTAGAGACTAAGAATGATAGGAAAAAATGTCATATCATTTACTTTACTCTACTCATTTACTTCCACTTTACTTGTTTTGCCTTCTCCTTTAGCCAAATAGCCTGGAAACATGGAAAGATATCTAGTTTACTTTTTAGTAATTAAATAGAACAAGGAAAGAGAATTTTTAAGTTTTCTGAACTCCAACTCTAAAAGCACTGGATTGATGAAACACAAAATTAGATTACCAATTGGAGAAGGAGCAGGGACCGCAAGATCTGAAGTACAATAAAGTTGTTTGGTGTTAGAAGTTGTTGGTTTTTTTGTTTGTTTGTTAAGACTTTATTTATTTATTTGAGAGAGGGAGAGCAACCAAAAGAGCAGGAAAAGGGGTGGGGATGGTAGGCAGAGGGAGAGGCAAAAGCAGACTCCTTGCTCTTCCAGCTGAGCAAGGAGCCCAACGCAGGGCTGGATCCCAGGATCCCAGGATCATGACCTGAGTCAAAGGCAGACGCTTAACCAACTAAGACACCCAGTCGCCCCAGAAGTTATTATTTTGATGTACTGAATGTCTCAATCGAATGACTCCCCTCCAAGACTGTCATCAATTTCAGCTAAAGGGAAAAGTGAAAAATCACATAGACCATACCCTGAAACTGCAGCTTCCCACTGTTTGAACTGTGACCTTAGCCCTTGCAAGGAAGCCTGATTCCTTGACTAGAAAGAGATCCTGAAAGGATGTATAGGAGCACTCTGTGCACTATGGGACCAAAACATTTGAACATAAACCTGATCACAATGTGACATCAGTTTTCACAAAATATGAAGACGAAGGAGCAAGTAGCACAATCAGCAAAATTCAGACTATGAGAAACTCTACAGGACATGGCAATCCAGTTTCTTTAAAAATAAATATCAAGAGGGGAGATAAAGACATGAGGCAAGGAATCCATTGATTAAAAGGTATTTAAAAGACACATCAACAATTGCAGCTTATTATGCTTCTTACTTTGGACAGCGAATCATATAAAACATAAAAATGTTATAAGACAATTGTGAAAACTGGAACCCTGACTTATTATTTACATGATTCAAGAATGGCTATTAATTTTTTCTGTAAGATTTTATTTATTTGACAGAGAGACCGAGAGCATAAGCAGGCAGAGCGAGAGGGAGAAGCAGACTCAACCCAGAACAGAGAGACTGACATGCGGCTTGATCCCAGCACCCTGGGATCATGACCTAACCAAAGGTAGATGCTTAACTGACCCAGCCTCACAGCTACGCCAGGTGTTGATTTTTTTTTTTTTTTTTTTAAGTGTGAACATGGTATCAAGGTTATATTCAAAAGAAAGAATCCTTATCGGGGCACCTGAGTGGCCCAGTGGGTTAAAGCCTCTGCCTTCAGCTCAGGTCATGATCCCAGGGTTCTGGGATCGAGCCCTGCACCTGGCTCTCTGCTTGGCAAGGAGCCTGCTTCCTCCTCTCTCTCTCTCTGCCTGCCTCTCTGCCTACTTGTGATCTCTGTCAAATAAATAAATAAAATCTTAAAAAAAAAAAGAAAAGAAAGAATCCTTATCTTTTAGAGAAATACTCTGGAATGATAAGATTTTCTTCAAATAATCAGGGACATGTGTGTGGGTAGATGAGGGTACAGAATTCAAGATAAACCATGAGTTAATAATTGTTGAAATTAAGTAACAGGAACACAAAAGTTCATTATTCCATTTTTGTAGATTTTTGAAATTTTCAATAAGAAAAAAAAAATGTTTTAAATAAACAGCAATGAGATTGACTGTGTTGGAGAGGATGACAGCTGGTGGTCCTGAACACAGTAGGAGGAAGAATTTTTGCCATGACTTTGAAGAGCTATTGGGAGTTCTGAAGAAAAGTGCAATGTGTGTACACCTACAACTGTACCATCTCACTCCTCTGTACTTAGAAAACAAATTCAGAGAGGCTGAATTACCCTCTAATTGGCTTTTTAATGCCCTGCCCATTGCTTTCTAGTTTTTCTATATCATTGACTTCCATAAGAAATTGCACCAACTACCCTGAATGAGGATATCTGAAGCTCAACTGGCTACGACGACTGTAGGCATTCTTTAGGTTTTGTTGTTGTTATGAAATACTTAAGGTGCATAAAACACTTAAAGGATTATCTCACACATAAACAAGAACATGCATTGTCCGTAATAGTGGAAAACACGAAGCCATATAAATATGCATCAACAGAGGAATGGTTTAAACAAGTGTGGAGAATTGGCTCGATGTGCAAATGTAAAAATGAATAAACTAGACATCAGCTTGGATTGTTTTCCAAAACAGAATGCTGAGTGAAAAAAAGCAAGCTGCAAACAAAGTCAGTATGACAGATCACAAAGACATGAATGGAAAAACTGAACTCCAAATACTAGGGAGGACAGTAAATGCACTTGGGAGAATACATAGAATGTTCAAGGGTACCCTTGATGGGTCTCATCTTAAGCTGAGTGTAGGTTCATACGTGTTTGTTATTTTATTATCTATCCTATTTTGTATCCCTGATACAATACAATAAACCGAGTAAGATGATGCCTCTCAGCCAGCTCCAGTGATGGGCTTGGGGTTGGCAGGAAAAATATTGCAGCCAGCCAGCTCCTCACACATTATTCACTCATTACATAGAGTTCATCTTACTTCTTACAGTGTGGGTGATTTTTTAAAATCAAAAAGCAGTTTTCTGGGAGTAAAAACCCAATTTGGCGTAACACGACTTCTCTGGACTTTGCTGTTTTATGTGTGAAAAGAACAGTAAAGGATTTGTCCTTTACTTCATTCACCCATCTGAATTTTAAGACCTGGAGAGAAAATCCCCGCAGACGATCAGATTCTCAGATGATTAGTATTAAAGATAAATACCCAACGAAGAGATATTTTTATAACGTCCCTATTTACTCCAAGCACAGAATTTTAAAGGATTGGGGGGGGGGGAAAAGACACTCAGAATCTTAGTTGGTATCTACCCAGAATTAGCTTACGAGATCTGTTTTTCCCTCACGATGCCTTCCATGCACATCCTAAATATCAGATGAGCGCCCGGGAAAACAATGCTGACATCTGACGGAAAAGACAGTGTAGCAGCGCCATCTACTGAACCCTAAACAATTTCACACAGAAACTTGGGAAATGTCCTAAGGCGTAGAAAAACGTGGGCTTTAAAAATCAAACGTATTATGCCTCCATCAGAAAGGATGAATACCCAACTTTTGTAGCAACATGGACGGGCAACATGGACGGGACTGGAAGAGATTATGCTGAGTGAAATAAGTCAAGCAGAGAGAGTCAATTATCATATGGTTTCACTTATTTGTGGAGCATAACAAATAGCATGGAGGACAAGGGGAGATGGAGAGGAGAAGGGAGTTGAGGGAAATTGGAAGGGGAGGTGAACCATGAGAGACTATGGACTCTGAAAAACAATCTGAGGGTTTTGAAGGGGCGGGGGGGGGGGG